>NC_138728.1:47526894-47861815 GCF_965113295.1 Leuciscus leuciscus
TTAACAGCGTTGTCTCCTTACACCTCTGCAAAAAGATTCAAAATCTAGGGCAGAATTCCCTTTTTTGTCACTGGACCTTATTTTATTTAACAGGAGGTTAAAATGAGAAACTACACCTCCTCTGCATTCACCCTCAGAGCCCCTCAGGGCTGTGTCCTCAGCCCCCTGCTTTACTCCCTGTATACCAGCGACTGTATGGCTAGACACAGTTCTAACAAACTGGTGAAGTTTGTCAGTGACACAGGCCTCATTAGTCAAAATGATGAGAAGCCCTACCTTGAGGAAGTGATGCTCTCTCCACATGGTGTCATACTAATAATCTCTCTTTGAATGTGTGGAAGAAATGTTACGTTTAAGATGCGTGTGACTATCACATGATAGTAAAAGAGCACACACAAACCTTATTCTAATATGGAATTGTATTGGAATGGTAAAGAGTGTTGGTAGGTGACAGGATGTCCTCTCTTCTTGTCTCTCTTCTTGTGTTCAGATGCCTGTGATCTCACACTGGATCCAAACACTCGTCTTTTTCTGTCTGAGGAGAACAGGAAGGTGACATCTGTGAAACGGTATCAGTCATATCCTGATCATCCAGAGAGATTTGGTGTCAGTCATAATAGTAAGTTCACTGACATTTGTGTCCCTTTAGACTCCTGTAGGAGAGTAGGAGTATATGTGGATGTGTCGCCGGCACTCTGTCCTTCTACAGTGTCTCTGTCACTCACACACTCACACTTATACACATCCAATATCACATTCACTGAACCCCTCTATGCTGGATTTTGGGTTGGTTTAAACTCCTCAGTGTCTCTGTGTGAGATCAAAAAGCCTGTGAGCAACCACAGATATACCATATCAGAAAAAAACACTTACATAGACAATAGAGTAGGATTACTTAAAAGAGGGATGCCAATTTCAGTGTCGCACATAATGTGTTGTACCCCTGAAAAGGGGGGAAGATTAATCACCAAAAAACGCAGATGTTTCTTCACTGCAAACTTTGTGGAATTCTCTTTTGTAACAATTACAATGAACATCTTTTAAAAACAGCTTCATTGGAATTTGTTCATAAACTAAAGTGCTACAGCAACACAAAGAACCAAAAAACAACATTTATTGTTTGAATTTCATGATAAAATTGACAATTTGGAAATTGGCCAGAGCGAGAGATTTAGGCTTTTGGCCAAAAAGAGCGCACATTAGGAAGATCTTGATAAATTCTCATATGTTCACAACTCATTTCTTTACAGAGAATGATCATTTCTATTAATTTTCCACTTAATTATGTGATCTGAAGAGATCTGACATTGATTTGATAGCCTACGCTATCAAACTATGGACTATGCAACTCTGAAAACCTAAACTGAAAGAAAATGTGGACTGGTGATTCATCCAGATGCATCTTGACTGGGTGTGTCACCTGATGGGCTGGTATATGACCCGCTTGAGAGACCATCATTTGGCTTGGTTGAAAAAAAATGCCCAAACGCACTAAGCTACATTGACTACAGGTACCTCAGAGTTGACCATGGTATACATAAATTGAAGGAAAGCCATCCTTATTATTGGCAAGTGCAGGGTATGGAATGGTGTGACTTTGTTTTATATGCCCATGATGACATGTTTGTGCAGCGTATTTACAGAGACACTTCTGTGTTAAGCTCCCTGATTGGTTTTTCTTTTATACATATCTGCCAAAATACCTCTCGATGCGCAAGTAACTGAAGAGGCGCAATGCTGAGGAAATTAATTTATTCATGATTTTACAAACATGTCATTTTATCTTGTCAGGTCATCTGATTAAAGTATTTGTTTCACCATTCTATACTTGTTGATAATTTCATTTCAAATGATGTATAGTTAATGATATGAAGGATTCATTCTAAGGTTAAAGCCAAAATGATTGGTTTTAGATGATTATACAGTAATGAAAAACATTTATAGATATTCCATTCCATTTCTGCCTGTCTAATTCTGCTTCTTCAGCATTAGCAATTGCTTGCTCAGGCTTTAACTAAGGGTCCGTTTTGGTAGTTAACCAAAAGAGAGACTACTGTGTAAAGTTGATTGATGCTTCCTGTGAGTGAAAGAGGGATTACTGTAGTAAATGTCTTGTGCTCGTTCACCCTTCGAATGAGTCGCTCAACATGGACTCTGAGTCTTGCAATAGACTGTGTTTTCCTGAACTCTGGCCTAGACAGTTGTGCTCACTTTTGACGGGAAGGTAGGTACGTGGACTTTGCAGGCACACAGTCCTCCACAAGGAAACCCTTATCCACCATTACAGCCAGTGTTTGTCTTTAGAAGAGACACAATACCAGCCTGTTTTAGAATCTCTCTATCACTGATGAGGCCTTCATAGAGAGATGACACAAAGGTTACAGCCAGTGGCGTCATGCCCATTCAAAGTGCCCCGTGCCCCCCCCCTCAGCACGTGCCCCCTCAGATTTTTCCTCCCTGATAATTTTTTTGTCACAACTTTATTCTTATTATGCTCCATAATATACCAGAGCCTATAACGACTCAAATGTATTCTTCTGGATGTGTAATAAATCGGTCAGCATCAGCCCGCCTCTTTTTCCTAATATGGTGTCTGTGTATCAAATCTAGAGCGCTCTAGAATCTTTGCTGTGTATGTTCAAGCAACACACTCGTCTCGCACGTTGAGCTGGCAGGCAATGTTTTACAGATGTCTTGAAGTGGTAAGTGGGCAAAGCAATAAATCGGCATTGAATAAGTTATCGGATGATATTAAAAGAGTGCACGAAAGTGTAGCAGTCAGCCTCTCTCTCATGTGCTCATAACTTCCGTTATTATTATCAGGTCACTTTACTTGCTCATGATTCGCAAGTACCGTATTTTCCGGATTATAAATCGCTCCGGAGTATAAGTCGCATCAGTCCAAAAATGCGTCATGAAGAGGAAAAAGACATATATAAGTCGCACTGGACTATAAGTCGCATTTATTTAGAATTTTATTTCACAAAATCCAAGACCAAGAACAGACATTTAATCTGGAAAGGCAAGTTATTCAACTACACAGTAGCACACAGAATAACAGGCTGAATAGGTGTCCGGTGTGTTAACGTAACACATTAACAGTTATTCAGCTACGCAATAGCATAAAGAACATATACCTGGGAGGCTGAATAGGCTAAATTAACATAAGCCAGCGAGTCCAACAAGCAAGTTACCAGTAAACAAGTTCACTAAGCTCCCGCGATCTCATTCCACATCACTGAATCCATTGAATTTTCTTCATCCGTGTCGCTTCTGAAAAACTCCGCCAACTAGAGCGCCCTCTCGCGGCTGTAGACGGTAATGTTTTCTCTTGGTTCATCTCAGTCTGAATTAATTTTGATATATAAATCGCACCTGATTATAAGTCACACTGTCGCAGGACCAGCCAACCTATGAAAAAAAGTGCGACTTATAGTCCGGAAAATACGGTAGCAACTTACAAATGAGGTACTACTTGCCATAATACAACAGTAATGCAGTAATACAAAATATATTATTATCATTAGTAAAAGAGTATGACAGTAAGATGATAGATTCAATGCCTCAATATTATAAAAATATTATGCCAGTAAGATAATATAAATATATATATATATTTATACCATGGGCTGTTTAAATACTCGATTCTGATTGGCTGGAAGGTGTGCAGTAAAACCCTTTAATGCACAGGTAGTTCCAGTCAGTTTGATTACAGTTACAGTTCGAAATTAATCCGCTACTATAAACATTGGTAACCATAGTAACACAGTTACACTTGCAAGCAGAGTGAGAGACTCATATGAAAACGTTTATTTAGGTAGGCTAAATGGAGGATTTTTGCATATCGTTTAATTTGTATGGTGAATGGCCATTTTGAGAAATGGGCCCATGCACAAGACGAAAAAGAAGACTTGGAGAAGACGTTGAATGACAAAAAGCGGCACAAAGAATTAACAATAAATAAATGACATGATTAGTTCAAATAAAGATTGCCTTGTCACTGTCAGTGTTGCCTGTCATTCATAAATAATTTTAATAAATCCATTAAAGAATCATTAAGTTAGCTATATGCTTAAGCAACGAGGGGACTGTAGCTGCTAGACTTTAAAGAAGAGACGCACACAGGTAACTCACGCATGCATCTCTCTCTCTCTCTCTCTCTCTTTCTCTCTCTCTCTCTCTCTCTCTGTTCCTTCTCTTTCAGTTCTCTGTCTCTCTCTTTTAATAATGAATTTAAATAAATGTGATAATTCATTCAAATAAAAGCAATCCGATGGCTCTACTTTATTTAAAGCGGACGGAGTGCTAGAACTAACGAGCCGTAACTTAAGAAAATAACCGTCATTTTTACACGTCTGTTAAAAAAATTACACTGTGAACATCAGTTACAGCTTTAACTTGTTTTTAACTTGGCAAATAACCAAGGTATAAGCGGGATAATCCACAGCTAGCCATGCATTAAAGAATTTTAATGCACTTCGTAGAGGCAACCACCCTCCGCTTCGCGTCGGGCGGTTCTTCGCCTCTACGTCGTGCATTAAAATCCTTTAATGCATGGCTAGCTGTGGATTATCCCTTACATATATATATATATAGCCTATATGACCACTAACACATGTTAAAATGAGCAGAACACTGAATTCTATTTGGTACCTACAGGTCATGATGCAGAGAAATATTTTGTCATTTTTTCAAAAGAAAAGGCCAGAAAGTCACAGCCCTAGTGTATCCTGTCAAGAAACTGAGAGGGCAGGTAAGTAATTTGTGGGATTTAGTGAGAATTCCTATTTAGTGGTAAGGGAAGAATAAGTATTGATTTGATGAATGAAAAAAAAGTCAGCATTTATTAGTAGCCTATATGTAAGAAGCTTCATATTATTTAATTTCAGTTTTTCAGTCAGACAGCCAAGGCTGTGAGGATTCCGCTCAGATTCTGAGTGTCACACAAAGCCATGAGATTGAAGGTGATTATGTCAGGGGGAAAGTCAAGGCTGTTCTTTGTGACAATTTGATACATAATATAAACATTCTATTAGATATCAAATTATTAAGCATTGTCTACTTTGCAGAAGCAGATGCTGATTTTGTCATCCCAGATGAGCGTTTGGCAAGGGACAGGTACATAAGGAAAGGACCTATTCACAGGGAGGAAGACAGATATCCAAAAACTTTACATGGAAGCAAACTCAGAAGTTTCAGCAAGTCATGGTTTGAGAAGTATCAGTGGTTAGAATACCACAAAACAAATGATGCTGCTTTTTGTTTTCCATGTCGAGTTTTTGGACACAGTACATACCATGACAAGTTTTCTGCTGAGGGGTTTAGGGATTGGAAGACTGCTTTGGAGACAGGGAAAGGCTTTGACCGACATAATGCAAGCCAACTACACAAAGACAACTTTCAAAAGTGGCAGATGTACTTGATAAATGATCCAGTTGATGCACAGCTGTCAGTACAGAGAGCAAACAAAATTGAGCTTAAAACAAAAGAAAGGCAGAACAGAGCATCAACACTCGCCAGATTGAGATTGCCTTTTCGAGGCCATGATGAATCTGAAACGTCAAAAAACAAAGGTGTTTTCCGAGAAATAACAGGATTAGTGGCAAGGTATGATGATGTACTTCATGCCCACATTGAATTGGCCAAGAATAACCCTAAAGGTGTGCCCAGTTACCTTTCTGCACAGAGTCAGAATGAAATGATTGGCTGCATTGCAAAAGAAGTCAGAGGGAAAATAATAGATGAAGTGAAGGAAGCAAAATTCTTTTCTGTGTGCCTCGACACAACTCCAGACTCAGCTAAACAGGATCAGTTGTCGGTCATTCTTCATTTTGTTGACAAAACAGCCAATATTCAGGAGTGCCTAATTGATATGGTGAACGTGAAAGATACAACTGGTATTGGTCTTGCCAGGACTCTTGTGGAGACAATGGAGAAATACAACCTTGAAGTCAGCAACATCAGAGGACAGGGATATGATGGTTGTGCTGCCATGTCAGGAATATATAGGGGTGTACAAGCGATCATAAAACAGACCAATGACAAGGCATATTTCGTGCATTGCTATGCCCATCGTATGAACCTTGTTGTAGTTGATATGTGTTGTAAAAATATACCCTCCCGCAACTTCTTTGGTCTCATTGAGCAGCTCTACGTGTTCATGGAAGGTTCCACCAAAAGACATAGCTTGTTCATTGATGTACAAAAAGAGTTGATGGGAAATGACCCCGGGAGACCAAAGACACTGAAGTCCTTGAGTACAACAAGATGGGCAGCACGAATTGACAACTGCAGAGCACTTCTCATTACCATAGATTCTGTGGTGGAGACATTGGATCGGATTCAGACAAGTGTTGCATTTGACAGGGACACATCAGGAACTGCAATGGCACTGAGAAGAGCCATTGATTTTGAATTCTGTTTCCATCTGGTGGCCTTAAGTAGAATTCTGTCGGTGACAGGTACACTTTCAAAATACCTTCAGGGTGAAGACATGGACATCTGCACAGCTATAGATCTTGTGAATGATTGCAAAATGGAGTTGTCTGTCTTGAGGGGGGATGAAGTTTTTAATGAGATGTGGAATGAAGCAGAAATGGTGGCATCAAAGATTGATGTTGAATGGGTGGAAAGAAGGCAACGAAAGGTTTCAAGGAGACTGGATGACAACTGGCAAAGCCAGACACAGATCAATCAAAAAGAGGAGGTGAAGGTTAATTTTTACTTTGCCACTCTTGACCTCTGCATTCAGAGCATAACTGAAAGGTTTAGCATTGAGAACCAACCTCTTCTCAAACACACAGCCTGCCTCACAAGACCATCTTTAGAGAAGATCCCAAACCTGAAACAGCTGTGTGCATACTACGAAGGGGATGTAAATTCAAATCAAGCTGAAATAGAATACAAACTCCTGATACACAGATTAAATAGAGAAAACACACCGCCCTGCAAGATGTTGGCTATTTATCAGTTCCTGCTTCAGAATGGTCTTGTTGAAGCATATCCTGAAATGAGCTAAATGTACCAGCTCATTATCACTCTGCCAGTCACATCATGCAGCAATGAAAGATGCTTCTCTGTGCTAAAATTCATAAAGAACAGATTGCGTACCACAATGTTGCAGGAAAGAATGGCTGATCTGATGGTTATTGCTGTTGAGGCAGAGAGGACCCAGGATGTGAACTTAGAGAGAGTGAGGGATTCCTTTTGGAGCCTTGCAGACAGACGTTAGGGTAGGCATAAAAGTCCTCTAATTTGTGGTTTTATCATCTGTGTTTTAAGTTATTGGCATTGTGTATAGTCATATTTGTAAATTGATGCACCCGTAATTGTTGAGTGAAGAAGTTAAGATTGCACTATTTAAGAAAAGGGGCAGTATTGCATATCCTAGTGTAGAAGTGAATGCCATTTTCAATATGTTTAACCATAACAGCACAAATAATTGACATGAGCACTTCTGAATAAACATAGAGGGCTGGCCCTACCACCAGACGTCCCAGAGGAATGGACTTTAAGAGCCCCTCTCCCTAATCCCCACCACCATGACGTTCACCCCCCTGAGGAATGGTTTTGCAACAGTTGTTACCCAGAATCATAAATCCAATGGCTAGCTATAGCCCTTCTGTCTGGTTCATAGGTTAAATGTACAAGTTACAAGTTATAGCTTTTCTGTTAGCTCATAAATTACTCTTTACAAGTTCCTTATTTAAAATATAATAATGAGCAGTGTAACTACAGTATTTCAATGATTTTACTAAAGTAATGTTACATATTACATTTGATTTGATTACTTTTTTTTACATTTCTGTCAAATATTAATCATTTTCAAATAAACGGGGTATAGTGTTAACCTTATTCAGCACTGAAATCTGTCAAACTTCTTTCAAAGTCCTTCATCACATATTAATATTAAAATAACTTAATTTCAGAGCACCACAAAGTCAGACCTCCGTTAAGGTATTTCTGTCCCTCCTTAACTGCATTGAAATGGTGTGTTTAGCAGCCAGAATTTAAAAATTTTTAGGGGGAGAAACCCCCTGACCCCTCCTAACATGATCCATATCACCCGTCAGAAAACAATTGCAATGTCTCAGATTGTGCCCCCTCAGAATTTTGGCTTGCATGACGCCCCTGGTTACAGCATCCCAATCAACCCTTTGAATGTTATGGTAAGAATGATGGAAGACCAGGGCGAGATGCAGTTTACAGTCTTTAATAAATAAAGGAAATAGAATTAGAACACAAATCACAGGCATTAATCAGAGCCAGAACAGAAACTGCCAGATGACTGGATCTTAGGTAAACAACATAAACTTCCACGAGGGTAGAGACCAGGGACCCCGAGATGCTTTCAACCAGTCAGGAAGAGTGAAGACAGCAGAGAGGGTTAACAGCCGTGAGCGGGCGCTGAACAGGTACTCTGCAAACAGGCACAGCTGGATAATACACAGTCTGTTGGCAGTCTAACTCACAGTAGAATGAATGGTATAACTTTCCACAGACAGGACAGGACAGGACAGGACAGGACAGGACAGGACAGGACAGGACAGGAGCACAGACGTTTCTCGCGTGAGGTCATTGAATAATCCGACAACAAGACAGGGCTAGGAAGAGGGAATAAGAAGCTGAGACAATCAAGAGAAAAAAGGGAACAGGTGAGGAGATGGGAACGAAAGGGGAAACAGCTGTAAGAGATAATGAGCGGAGAAGAGGATGTGTGTGCGTGATAGTGTGTGCGAGTGAGTGTGTGACCACAAGAGGGAGACAGAGAAAGAGGAAAAGAGCCAGGATCATGACATTGAAAGTGCAGTGAGATTTGTAGGTAGAGTATACCTCACTCTGAAGGAGAAAAGAGTTTGGTGTTCGGCATCGCAGTTCAGTACAATCCAAAATACCTTGTGTGTCAGAGTAATACTGAAAAGCCTATGTGTTGATAATGCGGCTTACAGTTGATTGGTGGATTCTGAATCCAGATCCTTCTGCATCAGACCCAATGACAGATTTGTCATGAACAGGAAAAACTCGTCAATGGGTTGAAGAGACTGTGAAAATGTGGCGAAACATGGAGGGATTAAAGATGGACAACTAGAGACAACGCCACCCTGGAATCTTGCTAGCCTGGAAATTCAGACCTAAATCTAAAAGATTAATGGTCTGGCGTCGACTAATGAAAATCGGCCAGCTTGAGGGTCGGCACCCAGCATCTATTTGAAAATCTCACTGCACGCAATTGGATAACACTACGACCAATCACAACAATAAGCCCCATACGCTTCGATACCAGCGGAGCTAACTGATAGATTATACTCTTACCGTAGATAGATACGGTAAGATTATCTATCTATTACCGTAGGTAGATTATACTCTTAGATTGAAAACTTAGGAGAATTTTGTTCTCCTCTTTGGGTGATGTCTCTTCAAGATATCTGATAATTCTCCCCTCTCCCCGAGACCAGGTGTTACCCCCTGGGGTACATGAATTGACCCAACTTCACTGGAGCGCTGAAAAGACACACACGCATTATACCTTCGTTATTAAAAGTTTTTTTGATGAACCCTCACATTTTTGATGATATACTTCACTGTTGTTGGATTGCGTCGATGGGCCGATGGGTGGCCTTTACACACTTAGGTACAATAATTATACTTATTGCAGAACTTGGTTGGTTATTAGATTGCCTAAAAATGGTAAGATTGTACATTGTAAGCCATTGTGTTGATATTTTCAACTTAAACACTTGTGTATCTTAAAGAGGCATACTTTCATACAGAACCCATGTGAGCAGCAAAGATTTATGTTCATAATTATAATTGGTAAGTACAGGCTGTTCTATTCCTTTATATGACATTTTAAGTACATTCAGTTGCAGGTTCTTATATTGTGTATTACAACACTGTTAAAGTGTTACCATGAAATGATTACACAGCTTTTCTATCTTAATATCTAATGACTGAGAATTATTTTAATACCAGCAAGGTTACACAGAACACGTGTTGTGCTATAGTCATCCATCATCTGGTAAACTGTGTTAAAATCATCTGCATATTTGAGCTTATTTATTATCAGAACGAATCAAGAATATATTTTGTAATGTGACAATATTTGTGTATCCAGTGACATCAAAAGTAGTTTGATATGACAAAATACTATGACTTCACACATAAAAATAATTAAGACATTTAAAGGTGCATTGCGCAACTTTTCATGTTAAAAATACCCGTTTTCTAACCCATACATGCTTAAACAATTGCCTGATGGGCTGAATGAGCCCTTCTCTGATCACTGCGATTGTCTCTATAATCCTGTACAGTAAAATAAATAAGAGGGATTCGGGTCGGAATTTGAGACTGGGCGTGACGTCATGCGCGTTCACGGCACGCTCACCTGGCTATGTCTGGCAGCTTTGTGTATTCGCCGCCATTCTCCGTAGAAGATGGATTCTAAGAGACCGGCTTGTAGTTCATTTCAAACACCAACGCAAACTCCACGTAAGATAAATAAAAGAAAACTTTTGTCTAATGCAAAAGACAACCTCTGGTTGCAGTTTCGCTTGCCGCCAGAGGGGGCATAGTTCTGCAAAAACTCAGAGACTTGCGCAATGCACCTTTAAGATTATTTAAAACAAAAAGTCAATAATGATGTAATAAAACTTTATTGATCCATTTTTATCTCTTTCTTTATCCATTCAACAGGAGTCTTTTTGCAAGAGCTCATAAAGAGATGACACATATGGAGAGGAGTATATATAAAGAGTGTTTAGGCGTTAAGTAGAAGGTAATACAGAACTCTGCAGTTTACAAGTACAGTATTTAGGCTGAACATCATCATCCCAGGTTACCAGCATCATAAGACAGAAAACAAACACACTTGTGCGTGTCACACTCTGTAGACCATTAAGAAATGGCAGGTGTAGCAGAGGATGTCACACTTGGTGGTGGGTCTATTTTCTCCAGTTGTTTCTTTACGCTTTCGTACGCCTTTTGCCACTCCTCCTTGGAGAGAGAGGAAGGACTAACCTCCAGAAACCTGTAGGCATCTTTGGTTTGGAGCTTAAAGATGACAGATGCTTTTTTACAGCCTTCACCAAAACTGTTCCAAGCCTGTGGAATTAAAACAATTACAAGTCACATTAGACTTTTAGATAAATCCTTAGTAATGGCTGGACAAAATGAGGGAACCCTCAAGCCTTCCCTTCGGGTACAAATAAAGAGAAATAATAAATAAATTAAAGAAAATAAATCAAACATTTTAAATATCTTACTGAAAATGTTTTGAATCATGTAAACATTACTTTTACCTCTTTAGCTGTTTTGATTGATGCTAGAAATTCCTCTTTTAGATCGGCAAGGTCTTCAATAAGATCTTCTCCAACAAAGGTCTTCTGTTCCAGGTAGTCCAGCATTTGAGCAACACTCTCCCAGAAGTTTTTGAGCTGAAGCATAATCGCCTGAATTTTTGTCAAGCCACTCTGAACATCCTTTAGATGGATGGGGTCGGGTATGGAATCTGCAGAGGGGAAATAAAGGTTTCAACAAGCCACACGTTTGCTCCCTGTCTGAAACTAGACTTGAATCTTGGCACAGTCTTAAGCATGACTTAGTCATATTGGTATACTATAAACATGAAAAAAACAGACTCACTCCGTTCAAAACTGGCTTTGGCAACCTTCATCTGCCCATCAATGATCTTTAGTTGGACCTGCCACTGCTTCTGTTTCAGAGCAGTCTTTTCAGCGATGAGGCGATTCAGTTCAGCTTCAAGAGCCTTCATACGTGCAACATTTCGAGGATCACGCACAGCATTATAAAAGCTTTTAACAATTAGCCCGATGAATGGAACGATTGCAGCGAAGATGCCGAGGCCTCTACTTTTTTTGGTTATGGATCTGGCAAATTCTTGAATCTCTTGGATTTTGCTGTTTATCTTTTTCTCAGTTTCATCGAGCTCTTGTGTGGTTTTTTGGAGTTCAGATTTCAGATCATTCAGGCTTTTTTCAGTTTGCTTCAACTCTTGGTCTTGTTTAGTAATCTTTGTATCTGTATCTATTTTCTCCTTGACAACATCACTGGTGGACGATGCTACATCTTTGTTGTGTAAATTATACCTATACAATGTTGAAGAAATGTTGCAGTGAAATTAGCATTTTATAACAATGGGCTGGTGTAACTAGCTTAAAAGTTAGGTTAAAACATGTTATATACATATTTCTGCCTGATTTTAGCAGATGCATGTAGAAGAACAATTCAACTGCTCAAGGTATTTTTTGAAATATGTTTTTATGAGGAAAATGTTCTTACTTTTCCACCATCCTGTCCACATCAGTGATAATGTCTTTGATCCAGACTCGTGCTTTCCCTAGGAATTTGACTGCCAAAACTGCCTTATTTTTCATCACAGCTTCAGCCAACATGGGAAACAGCGACTGAACCAGGTTCTCACTGGTCAAAATACACTGTGAGAAGAAAGAGTCATAAGATCAAGTATCTTAGACTTAAAAACAAAACAATCAGAAATCTAATTGCTTGTATTTGTCCTGTAAATCTTTCTGAAATGCTGCTCATAATGCGTCTGCATTAACTGTTGTTATTAGTTACATTTAATCTCTAGCTAACAGACAGACTATATGACATTCTATTTACTACAAACCCCTTATGTTTGGTGTATTGACATAAATTTCACAGAGATGAAAATACTGAAGTCAAGAGAAAGTCTGAAACAGTACTTTCAACATAGTTGCATCAGAGGATCCAAACAGAAGCTGAGTTTCCACAGCGCGACTCCTGATGATTCTCTCCAGGTTGGGGAAGTTGGCCAGGCTCAGGTAAGAGAGATGGTAGAGAAGAGCTGTCTTTTCGGCAGCAGGGAGAAGGTCTTGGACAAAGGTTGGGCTCCACTGGGACACAGCCACTGGTGAAAAAACATTGCAAATTTTAAAGGCTGAAAAGATCACATTGATGGCTGGTATTGTTTGATAAAATAATCTGATACTTGCTTTTGCTATCAGCCATCCTTAGTAGGTTTACACAAAAATGTGTGTAATGAGTTCTCATACAATGTACTGAAAGCAGAACAGTTTTGTTTGGTTTAAAACATGTCTCAGAAAATACAAAATGGAAATGGAAGGATATCTGAAAACATTAAAAAAGTTAAGTGAAACTGACTTACCTTTGTTTTAGTAAGTGAAATGGAGAACAAAGTACCTGGTGCTTTTATACTAAAGGTATGACCACCCTGCCTCCGCCCTCAGAGAGAATGACCTCAAAAGAAACATGAGATTATTGAGTGTGGTTAAGGTTGTGATAAATGGAATTAAAGTTCTGTGGAATTGAACTTCCCACCAAGTTCTGCAATAAGTATCAGTATTGTGTACTTCATGTGTATCTACAAACCATATCAATGTGTACCCCAGTTTGAATTAACTCACTAGTACACAACTTAAATACATGTACATACTTCCTAATAACATTCACATTTTAGACTATTACTCAGTGATATGTTCCGTAAAATAAAGTGCAACAGTGAACACTGCAACAACAACAGCTTTTTATTTTATTTTAATTTAATTTTTATTAAAATTGTGCTCTGTCCTTCATTCAATTGTTTCTTTGTCTTTTTCAAAAATACAGGTAAAACTTTAATCCACACATAAATGATGCATTACTTCATGCATTACTATCTCATGAATCATCAGGAACTAACACAAGTTCAAAGTTTTTCCTCCATGACTTCATGGATGAACAACACCTTAATTAAAACATTAAGTAAGATGAGTACATCATCATGAATCATGAATCATGATGTTTACTTTCTTCACAAAAAAAGAAAGTTTTTTTACTATCTATTTTGGATAAAGCTACGGTTATGGTACATGACTCATCAGGAATTCATGCATGAAAAAAACACATTAATTAATGCATGTAAGACTACTTCAATTATTAAAGTAATATACAAAAATCCTAATTACCTCATGCCAGAGATGCTCACAAGTCTCTGAGCTAGAGTCCAAGTCAAGTCTCAAGTCTTTGAGCTAGAGTCCAAGTCAAGTCTCAAGTCTCTGAGCTAGAGTCCAAGGCAAGTCTCAAGTCTTTGAGCTAGAGTCCAAGTCAAGTCTCAAGTCTTTGAGCTAGAGTCCAAGGCAAGTCTCAAGTCTCTGAGCTAGAGTCCAAGGCAAGTCTCAAGTCTCTGAGCTAGAGTCCAAGTCAAGTCTCAAGTCTCTGAGCTAGAGTCCAAGGCAAGTCTCAAGTCTCTGAGCTAGAGTCCAAGTCAAGTCTCAAGTCTCTTTATTATATTAAGTATCTGGTTATAATAAGTGTTGCATCACGTACAGCGACCCATCCAACTGCATAGCTATATATAAGGAATTCAAAGCATTTAATATGTTATGACTCTTTTATCTATTAGCAAACAGAATCAGCTTTGATCAGTGTGTCACCGGGTGACGAAGGCGGAACTGAAAAAAAAGGGGGAAAAAATCAGCGCATGATTCCCTTGGGGAGCGCTTCCGGTGTGACACCAGGCCGGTTCCGGTTTACTGTCATGGCCGACCGGGAAGATAAACAAGGAAATTTGCGGCAGCTGCATCAAATCGGAGCTGATTATGGTGGCGATGGGGATGCGCCTTACCAGAGGGGATATAAAAGCAGAGAGTTGAGAATCTAGAGGGGGTGCAGTTCAGGGGAGAAGTAGGACACGAAGGACAGAGCGCGGTGGGGGAGTGGAGTGCAGCAATGACGGGTGACCGAGGGCAGAGGGACACGCAGAGGTAACGGAGAGAAGCTGCGAGAAGAGAGGAGTGTGATGTGGGACGGACAGCGCCGGAGATTACTGTTCTATTTCAGCACACAAATGAGCCATCTGTCAACTTTCCATCTGGACCCGAGCAACTGCCTTATTCATATTGAGGTTTGTGGATTGCAGTGCTGATTCATCGTATCACGTGTGAAGAATTGTGTGACTTGCGGTGTGTGCACGAGTGTGGGACGTTGCAGACCGCGCGGGCAGTGAACATTGCGTTAAAACAAAGAAGGTGCTGAAGCTGCTGCTGAAGAGAATGCTGAAGGAAACAGAATGCTGAAGGAAACGTAAGCTGAGAATGATGTTCATGTCTCTCCCTGTCTGCTGCTGAAGAGAATGCTGAAGGAAACGTAAGCCGTGAACTATGTTCATGTCTCTCCCTGTCTGCTGCTGAAGAGAATGCTGAAGGAAACGTAAGCCGTGAACTATGTCCATGTCTCTCCCTGTCTGCTGCTGAAGAGAATGCTGAAGGAAACGTAAGCCGTGAACTATGTCCATGTCTCTCCCTGTCTGCTGCTGAAGAGAATGCTGAAGGAAACGTAAGCCGTGAACTATGTTCATGTCTCTCCCTGTCTGCTGCTGAAGAGAATGCTGAAGGAAACGTAAGCCGTGAACTATGTTCATGTCTCACCCTGTCTGCTGCTGAAGAGAATGCTGAAGGAAACGTAAGCCGTGAACTATGTCCATGTCTCTCCCTGTCTGCTGCTGAAGAGAATGCTGAAGGAAACGTAAGCCGTGGATTATGTTCATGTCTCTCCCTGTCTGTTGCTGAAGGGAATGCTGCGGCTGGAGAACGTGGAGGCTGAGCCAGCGTTTAAAGACTGCTTTTATTTAATAAAGAACAATATTGTTTAATTTAAATTGGTGTCATGCCTCTCTCTTGTGGTTCACCGATCGCTCCTCGGGGCGGTGTGGCGGTTCAGGGGTGGGCGGCCCGCTGGCGCTCCAATATACTTAAATATACAAGCTTTATGAAAATGATCATTCTAGAAGAAAATTTCAGATGGCACTTAAAGGCTTTTGCATCTGAACTCTTCATACTATCCACACAAATTAACACACTACACTTCCTTATGATAGAGAATCCTCAATTATTTGTTATTTACTTAGAGGCTGGATAGAACAACATTCAAACGCTCAGCATTTTTAGAGTGAATGTGAAGCAACTGACCAACTTATGGCATGTAACTTGTTAAGAACAAACTGTTTAGAAATAATAAAATAAAAAAATCCAAAGGATGAGATCAGACTTGTTAACCTTCTCTTCTCTTAACACACTAGGTATGGGCCACAAAACATTTCTAGCTTCTAGGTGTCCTTCAGCGGCCTAAGAACTAGAAAAGTCTTAAGCAACAGAATGGTTGCATTTCAAAAAGATCAAGCTTGACAGTGTCTTTGCACTAAGTCTGGCTCGGTGAGGGCGCATTATAAGTCTTCCATGACTAAATACCCTTTCCACTGGTGCACTTGTGGCAGGAACTGCAAGCAGTTTCATAGACACAAGATAAAGCCTTGGGAAGATCTTTGCATGCTTTTGCCCGAAATCCATACAGTCAACTTCTTCTTCAGAGCACAACTGGATGTAGCGAATGACCTCATCTTTGCAGGATGTGTGATGGTCTGCATTTTTCTTGGTACTCTTCTCTCTTTAGGCCGCCACGTTAGGGAGGGGGTCCGCGAACAGCCTGATAGGTACCAGGCGGTAGGAGGTCAGTGGACCGCTGCGCGCCGCCCCCTAGATGATTTTTCGGGGCCCGGCCGACCGCGCCGGGCCGGAGGGGGGCCCCCGCGGGGCGGGCCGGAGGCGTCGCCTCGGGCCCAGGGGCCTCGGCGGCCCCGCGGGAGCTCGACGAAATTCGGCCGATTCGCCCGCAATCCGGGCATCGGCCACAGGGGGGCGTCACCCGGCCGCCTGCAATCGTTTCGACGCGCGCCGAATAGGTTGCGGGCGGGCGTCCACGGAGCGCACGCGCCTCCCCCTGACCGCCTTTTCGGCAGATTCCCTGACCACACCCACCGACCACGAAGCGCCCGTTCGTCCCACTGAGCGCCCGTGACCGCCCCCGACCACGCCCACTGACACGAACAGCCTATTTCGTCCCCCTAACCGCCAGTTTGACCAGGAAGCGCCCGACCGCCCGTGACCGCCCCCGACCACGCCCACTGACCACGAACGGCCTATTCGTCCCCCTAACCGCCCGTGCGACCACGAAGTGCCCTTCCGTCCCCCTGACCGCCTGTGTGACCACGAACGGCTTATTCGTCCCACTGACCGCCTATGCGACCACGAAGTGCCCGTTCGTCCCCCTGACCGCCAGTGTGACCACGGACAGCCTATTCGTCCCACCGACCGCCTATCTGACCACGAACGGCCTCTCAGTCCACGGCCGATCTAGGTGACGGCCCGTGGCCCCGCCCGCTGACCACGGACAGCCTATTCGTCCCACTGACCGCCTATCTGACCACGAACGGCCTCTCAGTCCACGGCCGATCTAGGTTACAGCCCGTGGCCCCGCCCACTGACCACGAACAGCCTATTCGTCCCACTGACCGCCTATCTGACCACGAACGGCCTCTTAGTCCACGGCCGATCTAGGTGACAGCCCGCGGCCCCGCCCACTGACCACGAACAGCCTATTCGTCCCACTGACCGCCTATTTGACCATGAACGGCCTGTTCGTCCACGGCCAATCTAAGTGACAGCCCGTTGCCCTGCTTACTGACCACGAACAGCCTATTCATCCCCCTGACCTCATGTGTGACCACGAATGGCCTATGTGTCCCATCGGCATAACTATGCATCATTAGACTTAAAATGTCATGTCCACGGAAAGCCTATCTGGATCATGTCAAATAATCTATAGTTGGTATGTTTTGGACAAATAGATGAGACAGACAAAACCATCATTTTAAAATTTTAATTTTTGAACCATAATTTGAAGAACATTTATTTAACATGATTTATAAAAGTATAAATTGAACAGAACAAAGGACAGTAAAACAGAAATATATTTTAAAATACAATATGTAAAACATAAATACAATATATATAATATATAAAACGAAATAAATATAAAACTATGGCATAAAATATTTGAACTATATACATTTATAAAAACTATTTACAATTCAAGCAGGTCGCTGAGGTCGACAGTGCACAAGTCTGTGTTTTGCTGCAGAACTTGGGAAATGAAAAAAAGAAAAGGGAAACAAAGAAAAACGATTAAAAAATAAATAACACAACAACAAAACTTGGTTTCATGCATGTAAACTTATCACATATTACTTACCTTGTGCACCTGACGACGCCTGAAAAGACTGTTCAAATTCGCTTACCTCCCTGAATAACTCGTCTAAGAAGAACAAGAAAAAGTTCACTTTTTTTTTTATTAATGTCCTGTTCATGGAGAAAAACAATACAGTACAAGTTTAAACAATTGTTCACCTGATACCTACCGAGGCTTTGTGCTTCTTTTGGAGGCTCATTACTCTCCATAAGAAGGGCTACAATCAAAAATAAATAAAAATGTATTAATGTGTTGTTCTTGTATAAACAGCATAATTACATGTTGATCACTTACCCAGAAAGCTTGGAGCCCCTTCCATTTCAAACTCGTCTACAATAACACACACACACACACACACACACACACACACACACACACACACACACACACAGACTCAATAGTTTGATCAACACCTTGTAAAAAAATATGTTATACTCCCATTGCAAGAAAATCATTCAAAACCTACCCAGCAATTGGAGGCACTCCTCTGGGATATGCAGAGGGGTCTCTACAGGGCCATCCAGAGCTGACAGGACTGGAGGGTCAAGTTGTTGACCGTTATTCAGTTTTTGTAGCTGTTCCTCTGCTACCTCTCTCTCCAACTGTTTGGTCAACAACTTGACCCTTTTTCCCTGAAGAGAGTTTTATTCAAAACATTTTTTAAATGAATTCACAAAAACAAGTATGCTAGTTTGAGATTAGACTTACCGTCAGCTCTGGATGGCCCGATTTTAAGTGTCGCTCCACATTTTCATAAATTATGTCACACTCAGGACACCTGATGTTCCTAAGTTTGATTCTGCCCCTGGCAAGTTTCAGTAAAATTTTCCGTTCCTCTGAGTTCACTATGTGATGCTGTGACCTCAGGTGGTGCCTTAGGTGCACAACTTTCGATGGGCACAACGGGCAAGTCAGTAGCATCTTTGACAAATGGAAACAAAGTTAGTTCAGTTAGAAACATGATATGACCTATTAATGCATTGTCCACGGACAGCTCACAGGGACCCTGTCGAATAAGTTGCAAGTGGGCCCTTCCTGTGCCCAACTGTAACTTATTCGACAGGGTCCCTGTAAGCTGTCCGTGGACATGTCATGTCCACAGACAGCTTACAGTGACCCTGTCATGTAAGTTGCAAGTGGGCCCTTCCTGTGCCCAACTGTAACTTATTCGACAGGGTCCCTGTAAGCTGTCCGTGGACATGTCATGTCCACAGACAGCTCACAGGGACCCTGTCGAATAAGTTGCAAGTGGGCCCTTCCTGTGCCCAACTGTAACTTATTTGACAGGGTCCCTGTAAGCTGTCCGTGGACATGTCATGTCCACAGACAGCTCACAGGGACCCTGTCGAATAAGTTGCAAGTGGGCCCTTCCTGTGCCCAACTGTAACTTAAGTGACGGGACCTCTGTAGTCTGAAATATTCTCAAAATAACACTTTGAAATTACCTTGTCGAAGGGGGTGGCAGCAGCTGTTTACACTGTATGACTGAAATGAAGTTTAAGGGTTAGGGTCACTTTTTACATATTCATAATAAAAAAAAAATTGCATTTTCAAAAAAATATTTAAAATGTATTAATAAAAGGAAAATTACAAGGGATAAAGTTAAACATATCTACGCACAGTAGAGATCATAAACATGCATTTTTATTTCATAAACACTTAGAATAAAATAAAAAATATTAAAATTTAAAATAAAACTGTAATAACAACCTGTCCAGTCTGACCATGGAAAGCCTATTAAGCTGTAGCTGGGATGATACACTCCCTTTTCAGGTAAGTGTACAGTAAATTACTTTAAATTGCACTCCATTTTCAGGTAAGTGTACATTAAATTACTTTAAATTGCACTCCATTTTCAGGTAAGTGTACAGTAAATTACTCTAAATTGCACTCCATTTTCAGGTAAGTGTACATTAAATTACTTTAAATTGCACTCCATTTTCAGGTAAGTGTACATTAAATTACTTTAAATTGCACTCCATTTTCAGGTAAGTGTACATTAAATTACTTTAAATTGCACTCCATTTTCAGGTAAGTGTACATTAAATTACTTTAAATTGCACTCCATTTTCAGGTAAGTGTACAGTAAATTACTTTAAATTGCACTCCATTTTCAGGTAAGTGTACATTAAATTACTTTAAATTGCACTCCATTTTCAGGTAAGTCTACAGTAAATTACTTTAAATTGCACTCCATTTTCAGGTAAGTGTACATTAAATTACTTAAAATTGCACTCCATTTTCAGGTAAGTGTACATTAAATTACTTTAAATTGCACTCCATTTTCAGGTAAGTGTACAGTAAATTACTCTAAATTGCACTCCATTTTCAGGTAAGTGTACATTAAATTACTTTAAATTGCACTCCATTTTCAGGTAAGTGTACATTAAATTACTTTAAATTGCACTCCATTTTCAGGTAAGTGTACATTAAATTACTTTAAATTGCACTCCATTTTCAGGTAAGTGTACAGTAAATTACTTTAAATTGCACTCCATTTTCAGGTAAGTGTACATTAAATTACTTTAAATTGCACTCCATTTTCAGGTAAGTCTACAGTAAATTACTTTAAATTGCACTCCATTTTCAGGTAAGTGTACATTAAATTACTTAAAATTGCACTCCATTTTCAGGTAAGTGTACATTGAATTACTTTAAATTGCACTCCAATTTCAGGTAAGTGTACAGTACAGGTTTTAAGGGAGCGAGTCGACCCCCAGTCAGTCCACACTAGACCACCACCAAGCGAGTCTGCGAGCCCGTTTTCTGCTGTCCAGTCGTGGAAAGATGCCCATCGAAACGTGCCCGATCTGTTTGCGCTCTTACGCCCGCCTCGGCCAGCACCTGGTCGTCACCCACGGCGTCAAGAACAAGGAGGAGAGGAAGCTCCTCCTTGCCATGGAGTCGGGGCGAGTGAACGCCCGTGCAGGCCTCTGCCCGGTTCCGGCGTGCAACAAATTCTCCAACCGCCTCGACCGCCATATCCGTACGCACTCTGAGGTCTCGGTGGGGGTGCAGGACGAAGCGCTCCGCTTCTGCAAGAGGAGAGTGTGTCTTTCCAAGCTGACTGCCCTGAGGGCCTCCAACCCGGCCGTACCTATGGTCTCCACCCTCGACCTGGAGGAGCAGCAGCTCATGGAGGAGGACCCGTCGTGCCCCCAAGAGCCAGAGGACCTGGAGGAGGAGGAGTGCGAAAAGGCAGGCTGCAAACAAGTAAAGAGCCTCCTCAGAACTCAGGTGGCCGACCTGAACAAGCAAGTCGACACCCTGAGTGAGACGCTCAGAATGGTCACCAGGCGTTATCGAATCCTCAAGAGGAGGTCGACCTCCTTGGGCTCGACCCGCATCGGGCAGGTGGCCCAAAGGCTCCTCTCCTCTCTCGGCCCGGAAGAAGAGGAGCGCGGTACCGTGGAAGAGGACGTCAAGTCTTCCCCCGAGGTGCCCTCTGCCGTTCAGCAGCCCCCTGCCTTGCCCGAGGAGAAACCTGAGGGAGACGGGGAGAAGCCTTCCACGAGTCGGCAGCCGCAGGACGTCGAGGAAGATCAACCCCATTACCCCGACCACGTGGTGGTGCTGAGTGAGTGTGACGCTTTTATCTGTTTTATCTTTTCAACTTGTGGCTGTGCTAACACTAACTCTTGCATTGTCCACGGACAGCTTACAGGGACCCTGCAATATAAGTTGCAAGTGGGCCCTTCCTGTGCCCAACTGTAACTTATTCGACAGGGTCCCTGTAAGCTGTCCGTGGACACGTCATGTCCACGGACAGCTTACAGGGACCCTGTCGAATAAGTTGCAAGTGGGCCCTTCCTGTGCCCAACTGTAACTTATTCGACAGGGTCCCTGTAAGCTGTCCGTGGACAATGCACTACTTCCTCTGTTCTCACTTTTTTCTCTCTTTCTCTTTTTGCAGACGAGATCGTGGAGGAGTACAGGCGGCACAGGGAAGGCCCAGACCCTGGCACCAAGTTGAAAGAAAACGTTGGCTGTCAGGTGTACCGAATCAAGAAATTTCTGGCGGTCATGTCGAGGGGCAAGAAAAACCTGGCCGACTTCCGCTTCCTGGACGACACTGCCAGGATACACAGGTGAGTAGCTTTTCTCCCGTCGTGGGCTCAGTTTGAAAACAATCTGTCGCCTCTGTAACCATTCTTGTCTTCTCGCAGTTGGGTCAGCTCCCTCCGGCAGGCCAAAATGGCGGTGACCACCATCCAGCACTACGTGCTGAACGTCGGCTGCTTCATGCGGTTCCTTTCCGAAACCCCTCCGCAGTCCTGCCGCCTCTCCAGGAAAGCCCTGGTCGGCCTTCGCAGGGAGATGGGGAGCCTGAGGAAGTCCCTGAAGAGGGGCTTGGCCGTCCACCAGACGGCGGTCAAGGAGGGCAAGGAGACGAATATCCTTGCCAAGGCCACCCTTTTGACGTGCCGGGAGCTCGCGGCCAAGGCCATCCCCGAGCTACTGGGTAAGTTGTCTTTTACCTTCTCCCCGACTCGAGGTACTCACCTGTTGCCGAACGAACGTTTGAACCTTGACGTTGTGCTTCTCTCCCGTCTTTAGACCTCCTGGAGAAGGAGCCCAGCCTGAAGAACCTGTGGAGGTTTTACGGGCACTTTGCGGCACTGCTCTCCTGCATTTACGGCCACAGAGGGGGTGTTTTTCAGAATATCACCATCCAGGAGGTTGTGGGGGCCCGTAAATCCTCCTCTGAGAGGGCGTACCTCATCAATGTGAGCGTCTGACTTTTATTTGTTGTTCCCTGATTTGTTTTTGCCGCCTCTCCTGACTGTCGTTCCCCCCGTGTGTCCACAGATAGCCCAGCACAAGACCAACATGGCCTTCGGGTCGGCCCAGATCGCCTTGACGGAGGAGGAGTTTGGGTGGGTGACGAGGTTCCTCCAGCTGAAGGACCAGCTGCCGGGCGGTCCCACGGCCAAATACCTGTTTTTCACGTCCACCCAAAACCCCTGCAAGAACTTGAACTGCTACTTCCAGGAGGCCTGGAAGTCGATGGGCCTTCCCGGCTGCCCCACCTTCACCGACGTCCGGACGTCCATTGCCAGTCACGTAAGTGTTTTTGGGCGCTCTGGCGCGTATTTCGGCGGCCTTCCCTGGTGGCGGCATTGGTTTTGACTTTTCTCTGTCTCTGTCTTTCCAGATCAAGTTCACCCACAACAATGACGACCGGGTGAAGCTGTCCAAGTTCATGTGTCACGACACACGGACGGCGGACAAATTTTATGTGGCCAACTTGACTCCCCAGCAGGCCATGGAGCACCGCAGGCTGTTCGACTCTGCCCTGGAAGGTGCGGAGAGGGGATCCCCGTCGAAGGAGCCGACCTCCCCGTCGAAGGAGCCGACCTCGGGGAAGCGGCCTGCCAAGGGTAAGGGCAAGCAACCCCTAAAGAGGAGAGCTCCCGAGTCCCCGGACGAGGAGCTCACGTCGGGCAGCACCACTCCCGAGGTGACCCGCATGGAGCTCCAGGAGTCTGGGGCGTCCAGCCCCGAGTCCAGCGAGGTAAGTTGGCTACCTTTGACTTGCAGTGAACCTAGCGTGTTATAATCGTTTGCAACATCACGATCACTTGCTCACCATGTCTTTGTGTGTACGCATTTGTTTTACCTTGCACAGCACGGGGAGGAGGAGGAGGCCTCGGAGAAGGGATCCCAAGAACAGGAGCCACAGGAACCGAGCACCCCCCCCAGAAAGTACCCTGCACGGAGAGGCAAGGCGACGGTGCTGCTGACTCCATTGAAGCTTGTGTCACCGCTGAAGGTCAAAAAGGCCATCTTCTCCGCGAGCTCCACAACGCTGGTTGGGATCAACCGCCGAAAGAAGGCCGCAGAAAAGGTAAAGGCGGCCATGAACAGGCGAAGAAAACCAAAATAGGCGTTGCCTTCGTTTGCTCCGGTTGTTCGGTTTTTTTGGAGACATTTTGAGTTTTTACCCTTGTTCCGGTGTTCGCTTTTTTGAGAGACTTTTTTTTTTTTTTACCCTTGTTCCGGTGTTCGCTTTTTTGAGAGACTTTTTTTTTTTAACCCTTGTTCCAGTGTTCGATTTTTGAGAGACTTTTTTTTTTACCCTTGTTCCAGTGTTCGTTTTTTGAGAGACTTTTTTTTGTTTGTTTATCCTGTTCCAGCGTTCGTTCCCCTTGCAGTGTTCGTTTTTTTGTTTTAAATAAAGTTGTTTTTGTTGGTTGAAGTTTTAACTTCTTGTCTGTCTTTTTTTTCTAAGTATTATTGTGAAAATTGAATTAGAGGTTTTATTCAATTGGTTCAAACTGGTTAAAGGGTTAATTGATCTGAACGTGTAATCAAACCATGTGTAATTAATTTGTTATAACACCTATGTCCACTGACAGCTTATAGGGGCCCTGTCAAATAAGTTACAGGTGGGCACAGGAAGGTCCCACCTGTAACTTATTTGACGGGACCTCTTTAGGCTGTCCGTGGTCAATGTATTAATAGGTCATAATTCAGGGTTGTAAATGTTTTATTACTTTAAACGTAATGTAGAGTGCACAGGGAAGACAAACAGACATGTTGGGGTACTTTAAAGTTCATAATTGTGCATAGTTAGCATTTAAATGGCATGTCCACAGACAGCTTACAGTAACCCAGTCGAATAAGTTACAGGTGGGCACAGGAAGGGCCCACCTGTAACTTATTTGATATGTCCACGGAGAGCTTACAGGGACCCTGTCATATAAGTTGCAAGTGGGCACAGGAAGGGCCCAACTGTAACTTATATGACAGGGTCCCTGCAAGCTGTCCGCGGACCCTGTCAAATAAGTTACAGGTGGGCCCTTCCTGTGCCCAATTGCAACTTATTTGACAGGGTCTCTGTAAGCTGTCGGTGGTCAATGCATTATTAGGTCATATTTCATCATTATAAATGTTTTATTACTTAAATTATGCAGTAAAGTGCACAGGCCAGACAATCCAACATGTTGGGGTACTTTACAGTTCATAATTATGCATTATTAGCCTTAAAATGACATGTCCATGGAGTGCATACAGGGACCCTGTCAAATAAGTTGCAGGTGGGCACAGGAAGGTCCCACCTGTAACTTATTTGACGGGACCTCTTTAGGCTGTCCGTGGTCAATGCATTAACAGGTCATAATTTATGATTATTAATGTTTTATTACTTAAAACATGCAGTACAGTGCACAGGGAAGACAATGCAACATGTTGGGGTACTTTACAGTTCATAATTATGCATAATTAGCCTTAAATGGACATGTCCACGGACAGCTTACAGGGACCCTGTCATATAGGTTACAGGTGGGATCCTTTTTATATTTTGATGTCATTATGGAAAAGATTGCATAAAAATGATTAAATATCAATTTTATGTTAATCTCTGGGCCCCCCTGAGCGATTTGCAGCCTTCAGAACCTCCAAATTCCACTGTCCACGAACAGCCTAAATTTTTGAATGGGATAGATTGTACGTGGGACGTCCAGATCTCAGCCTCTGGACAGAATTTGGAGATGAAACCTGCACTCCTGTGCTCATCTGGACACGCCCTGTCCATGGTGTGAATTTCAAAGAGATTGGAGAAACTTGAAAATTCGACCCCAAAAAACTCAAAGGGGTATCCCTTGGAGAATTTTTCAGTCAGATTTTCAAGTTTCTCCAAACTCCCTGAAATTCACAGCGCTGTCTGGGCACGTCCAGACGAGCGCAGGAGCGCAGGTTTCATCTCCAAATTCTGTCCAGAGGCTGAGATCTGGACGTTCCACGTACAATCTATCCCATTCAAAAATTTAGGCTGTTCGTGGACAGTGGAATTTCTGGGTTCTGAAGGCTGCAAATTGCTCAGGGGGGCCCAAAGATGAACATAAAATTGATATTTAATCAATTTTCTTAATTTTTAATCAATCTTGGCATCAAAATATAAAACAGCATCCCACCTGTAACTTATCTGACAGGGTCTCTGTAAGCTGTCCGTGGTCAATGCATTAATAGGTCATATTTCATACTTATTAATGTTTTATTACTTAAATCATAGAGTACAGTGCACAGGGAAGACAATCCAACATGTTACAGCCATTAATTATGCATAATTTGCATAAAATTCGACTGTCCCACAGACAGCCTATAGGGGCTCTGTCAAATAGGTTACAGGTGGGATGCTGTTTTTGACTTAGACATTTTCAGCGGGTGAATCCCTGTAAAGAATTGGGGATTTCAGCATATGTGCTGAAGGCCAGTGAGTAACTTATTAAGTTACAGGTGGGATGCTGATTTTGACCGGTGTACTTCACAGTTCATAATTATGCTGTCCACGGACAGCTTACAGGAACCCTGTCAAATAAGTTACAGGTGGGCACAGTAAGGGCCCACCTGTAACTTATTTGATGGGACCTCTTTAGGCTGTCCGTGGTCAATGCATTAACAGGTCACAATTCATACTCATAAATATTTTATGACTTTAAACATAATGTACAGTGCACAGGAAAGACAATCCAACATGTTGGGGCTCTTTACAGTTCATAATTATGCATAATTAGCCTTAAAATGGCATGTCCACGGACAGCTTACAGGAACCCTGTCGAATAAGTTACAGGTGGGCACTTCCTGTAAAATCATAGGAATTGCCCAGCTGTAACTTATTTGACGGGACCTCTTTAGGCTGTCCGTGGTCAATGCATTAACAGGTCATAATATATGATTATTAATGTTTTATTACTTAAAACATGCAGTACAGTGCACAGGGAAGACAATCTGACATGTTGGGGTACTTTACAGTTCATAATTGTGCATCGTTAGCCTTAAAATGACATGTCCATGGAGAGCTTACAGGGACCCCGTCAAATAAGTTGCAGGTGGGACTTCAGCACATATGCTGAAATCCCCAATTCCTTACAGGGATTCACCGGCCGAAAATGTCTAAGTCAAAAACAGCATCCCACCTGCAACTTATTTGATAGGGTCTCTGTAAGCTGTCCGTGGTCGTTGCATTAATAGGTCATATTTCCTGATTATTAATGTCTTATTACTTAAAACATGCAGCACAGTGCACAGGGAAGACAATCCAACATGTTGGGGTACTTTACAGTTCATAATTGTGCATCGTTAGCCTTAAAATAACATGTCCATGGAGAGCTTACAGGGACCCCGTCAAATAAGTTGCAGGTGGGACTTCAGCACATATGCTGAAATCCCCAATTCCTTACAGGGATTCACCGGCCGAAAATGTCTAAGTCAAAAACAGCATCCCACCTGCAACTTATTTGATAGGGTCTCTGTAAGCTGTCCGTGGTCGTTGCATTAATAGGTCATATTTCATGATTATTAATGTCTTATTACTTAAAACATGCAGCACAGTGCACAGGAAAGACAATCCAACATGTTGGGGTACTTTACAGTTCATAATTGTGCATCGTTAGCCTTAAAATGACATGTCCATGGAGAGCTTACAGGGACCCCGTCAAATAAGTTGCAGGTGGGACTTCAGCACATATGCTGAAATCCCCAATTCCTTACAGGGATTCACCTTACAGGGCCGAAAATGTCTAAGTCAAAAACAGCATCCCACCTGCAACTTATTTGACAGGGTTCCTGTAAGCTGTCCGTGGTCAATGCATTAACAGGTCATAATTCATGATTATTAATGTTTTATTACATAAATCATAGCCACCAGGCGCCGAGATATGGACGGGTGAGTTTTTGGAAAGATACGGTTGAGTTTTTGGGAAAGATACGGGTGAGTTTTCGGAAAGATACAGGTGAGTTTTTGGAAAGATATGAGTTGTTGCTTAAATCATAGAGTACAGTGCACAGGGAAGACAACGCAACGTGTTGGGGCTCTTTACAGTTCATAATTATGCATAATTAGCCTTAAAATGGCATGTCCACGGACAGCTTACAGGAACCCTGTTGAATAAGTTACAGGTGGGCACACCCAGTAAAATCATAGGAATTGCCCACCTGTAACTTATTCGACGGGACCTCTTTAGGCTGTCCGTGGTCAATGCATCAATGGGTCATAATTCATGATTATTAATGTTTTATTACTTAAAACATGCAGTACAGTGCACAGGGAAGACAATCTAACATGTTGGGGCTCTTTACAGTTCATAATTATGCATAATTAGCCTTAAAATGACATGTCCACGGGCAGCTTAAAGGAACCCTGTTGAATAAGTTACAGGTGGGATGTTCACCAAACGCCTATGAAAATGAATGGGATAAGTGGCACGTGTCAGTGGCTCCCGCGCGGCCCCCGGGGGTCCGAGGGGCCCCAAACTCGGCAAAAAGTTGCGTCACGTGGCCCTCTGCGACATACCGAGCGGGCCAGGTCGAGACGCGCCCGGTTTATTTTTTGCTATTTTTTATGCACCTCTCTGTCTCCCATTGATCTCTATGGGAACATGTGTCTGCTAGGGTTAATTCAGCAGTTAGGATTAGAGGGCCCTCTAGGCTCAGGAAGCACCTAGAGCCACGAAACTCTGGGGCCCGACTCGGGGGCCCGTGGCGGTCGTCCGTGACGAATTTCGAGGTCCTGCGACCTTTTGACCCCTATGGGCGACTGTTTATTTGACGTCCCACGTGCAACTTATTCCATGGGGCTGTTGGTGGCCAATTAGCGCGAAAAAAGGTCAGAGGGACACGGAACTCTAGAACCCGTCCCAGGGGCCCGTGACGGGACGCATACGTCGATTTCGGGCCGATCGGGCGTTTCTTTCAAACCGTTTTGCCGAAACACACACTTAGAACCGATCTAGAACCACCAAATCCAGGATCTAGAACCGGGGGCCCCTGGACTAGCACCGTGTCGAATTTGGGGTCGCTGCGACCTTTCGACCCCTTTTGGCCCCTGTTTATGTGACGTCCCACGTGCAACTTATTCCATAGGGCTGTTGGTGGCCAATTAGCGCGAAAAAAGGTCCGAGGGACACAGAACTCTAGAACCCGTCCCAGGGGCCCGTGACGGGACGCATACGTCGATTTCGGGCCGATCGGACCTTTCTGTCCACCTTTCACGAAGCACATGGTCCAATTAATGCAGGCCCTCTTGCACACACAGACAGACATATGGTCAGAGTGAACCAAAGGGAGGAGAATTTCGCACTGCAAAAAGACACACTTGGAACCGATCTAGAACCCTGCGATCCGGGATCTAGAACCGGGGGCCCCTCGACTACCAGGGTGGCGAATTTGGAGGCGCTGCGACCTTTCGACCCCTGTGTTTCCGCCCTCCCACGTGCAACTTATTCAGTTCAAACTTCACAGGCGCTTCCTGGTCAAGGGGGTCTTTTTTCGGCCAAACGAGCGGACGGGGACACGGAACTCTAGAACCCGTCCCCGGGGCCCGTGAAGGGACGCATATGTCAGTTTCGGGACGATCGGGCGTTTCCTTCAAACCGTTTTGCCAAAACACACACTTAGAACCGATCTAGAACCCCGCGACCCGTGATCTAGAACCGGGGGCCCCTGGACTAGCACCGTGTCGAATTTGGGGTCGCTGCGACCTTTCGACCCCTTTTGGCCCCTGTTTATGTGTCGTCCCACGTGCAACTTATTCCATTGGGCTGTTGGTGGCCAATTAGCGCGAAAAAAGGTCCGAGGGACACGGAACTCTAGAACCCGTCCCAGGGGCCCGTGACGGGACGCATATGTCAATTTCGGGCCGATCGGACCTTTCTGTCACACCGTCCACCAAACACCTATGAAAATGAATGGGATAAGTTGCAAGTGTCAGTGGCCCCTGTTCGGCCCCCGGAGGTCCCACGGGCCCCAAACACTGCGTGCCGGTAGTTCTCGGGCCCCCGAACAACATATCAGGAGGACGAGTCTCTAGAACTCAGGGCAAAATTTTATGCAACCCTTGTTCAAGTTTCTCTCACAGGCCACTTGCACTCATAGATAACTCATAGACTGATATACCTTGATCGGTTCTAAGGTTCTATATATACTTAGAACCGATCTAGAACCCCGCGACCCATGATCTAGAACCGGGGGCCCCTGGGCTTCCACCGTGTCGAATTTGGGGTCGCTGCGACCTTTTGACCCCTATGGGCGACTGTTTATTCGACGTCCCACGTGCAACTTATTCCATGGGGCTGTTGGTGGCCAATTAGCGCGAAAAAAGGTCCGAGGGACACGGAACTCTAGAACCCGTCCCAGGGGCCCGTGACGGGACGCGTACGTCGATTTCGGGCCGATCGGGCGTTTCTTTCAAACCGTTTTGCCGAAACACACACTTAGAACCGATCTAGAACCCCGCGACCCGTGATCTAGAACCGGGGGCCCCTGGACTAGCACCGTGTCGAATTTGGGGTCGCCGCGACCTTTCGACCCCTTTTGGCCCCTGTTTATGTGACGTCCCACGTGCAACTTATTCCATAGGGCTGTTGGTGGCCAATTAGCGCGAAAAAAGGTCCGAGGGACACGGAACTCTAGAACCCGTCCCAGGGGCCCGTGACGGGACGCATACGTCGATTTCGGGCCGATCGGACCTTTCTGTCCACCTTTCACGAAGCACATGGTCCAATTAATGGAGTCCCTCTTGCTAACACAGACAGACATATGGTCAGAGTGAACCAAAGGGAGGAGAATTTCGCACTGCAAAAAGACACACTTGGAACCGATCTAGAACCCTGCGATCCGGGATCTAGAACCGGGGGCCCCTCGACTACCAGGGTGGCGAATTTGGAGGCGCTGCGACCTTTCGACCCCTGTGTTTCCGCCCTCCCACGTGCAACTTATTCAGTTCAAACTTCACAGGCGCTTCCTGGTCAAGGGGGTCTTTTTTCGGCCAAACGAGCGGACGGGGACACGGAACTCTAGAACCCGTCCCCGGGGCCCGTGAAGGGACGCATATGTCAGTTTCGGGACGATCGGGCGTTTCCTTCAAACCGTTGTGCTGAAACACACACTTAGAACCGATCTAGAACCCCGCGACCCGTGATCTAGAACCGGGGGCCCCTGGACTAGCACCGTGTCGAATTTGGGGTCGCTGCGACCTTTCGACCCCTTTTGGCCCCTGTTTATGTGTCGTCCCACGTGCAACTTATTCCATAGGGCTGTTGGTGGCCAATTAGCGCGAAAAAAGGTCCGAGGGACACGGAACTCTAGAACCCGTCCCAGGGGCCCGTGACGGGACGCATACGTCGATTTCGGGCCGATCGGACCTTTCTGTCCACCTTTCACGAAGCACATGGTCCAATTAATGGAGTCCCTCTTGCTAACACAGACAGACATATGGTCAGAGTGAACCAAAGGGAGGAGAATTTCGCACTGCAAAAAGACACACTTGGAACCGATCTAGAACCCTGCGATCCGGGATCTAGAACCGGGGGCCCCTCGACTACCAGGGTGGCGAATTTGGAGGCGCTGCGACCTTTCGACCCCTGTGTTTCCGCCCTCCCACGTGCAACTTATTCAGTTCAAACTTCACAGGCGCTTCCTGGTCAAGGGGGTCTTTTTTCGGCCAAACGAGCGGACGGGGACACGGAACTCTAGAACCCGTCCCAGGGGCCCGTGACGGGACGCATATGTCAGTTTCGGGACGATCGGGCGTTTCCTTCAAACCGTTGTGCTGAAACACACACTTAGAACCGATCTAGAACCCCGCGACCCGTGATCTAGAACCGGGGGCCCCTGGACTAGCACCGTGTCGAATTTGGGGTCGCCGCGAACTTTCGACCCCTTTAGGCCCCTGTTTATGTGTCGTCCCACGTGCAACTTATTCCATAGGGCTGTTGGTGGCCAATTAGCGCGAAAAAAGGTCAGAGGGACACGGAACTCTAGAACCCGTCCCAGGGGCCCGTGACGGGACGCATATGTCATTTTCGGGCCGATCGGACCTTTCTGTCACACCGTCCACCAAACACCTATGAAAATGAATGGGATAAGTTGCAAGTGTCAGTGGCCCCTGTTCGGCCCCCGGAGGTCCCACGGGCCCCAAACACTGCGTGCCGGTAGTCCTCGGGCCCCCGAACAACATATCAGGAGGACGAGTCTCTAGAACTCAGGGCTCATTTTTATGCAACCCTTGTTCAAGTTTCTCTCACAGGCCACTTGCACTCATAGATAACTCATAGACTGATATACCTTGATCGGTTCTAAGGTTCTATATACTTAGAACCGATCTAGAACCCCGCGACCCATGATCTAGAACCGGGGGCCCCTGGACTAGCACCGTGTCGAATTTGGGGTCGCTGCGACCTTTTGACCCCTTTTGGTCCCTGTTTAAGTGACGTCCCACGTGCAACTTATTCCATTGGGCTGTTGGTGGACAATTAGCGCGAAAAAAGGTCCGAGGGACACGGAACTCTAGAACCCGTCCCAGGGGCCCGTGGCGGGACGCATATGTCAGTTTCGGGCCGATCGGGCGTTTCCTTCAAACCGTTGTGCTGAAACACACACTTAGAACCGATCTAGAACCCCGCGACCCATGATCTAGAACCGGGGGCCCCTGGACTAGCACCGTGTCGAATTTGGGGTCGCTGCGACCTTTTGACCCCTTTTGGCCCCTGTTTGTTTGACGTCCCACCTGCAACTTATTCCATAGGGCTGTTGGTGGCCAATTAGCTCGAAAAAAGGTCCGAGGGACACGGAACTCTAGAACCCGTCCCAGGGGCCCGTGACGGGACGCATACGTCGATTTCGGGGCGATCGGACCACACCGGACCTCGTTCGGCCCCTGGAGGTGCTAGGGGCCCGAAACTTCATAGAAAGCTGCGTCACACGGCCCCCACAAACATACAGAGAGGGGAACGTCTACACACACTCACAAAAAAACACTTGGTGGTTAGGGGTCAAAATAGGCCCTTTTTGGACTATGAGGAAGACTATGGTGAAGGTTAGGTGGTCAGGGGACCCCATAGGCACTTTGTGGCAGTGAAGAAGAGGATAGGTGGTTAGGGGTCAAAATAGGCGCTTCGTGGACAATGAGGAAGACTATGGTGAAGTTTAGGTGGTCAGGGGACCCCATAGGCACTTCGTGGCAGTGAAGAAGAGGATAGGTGGTTAGGGGTCAAAATAGGCGCTTCGTGGACAATGAGGAAGACTATGGTGAAGTTTAGGTGGTCAGGGGACCCCATAGGCACTTCGTGGCAATGAAGAAGAGGATAGGTGGTTAGGGGTCAAAATAGGCGCTTCGTGGACAATGAGGAAGACTATGGTGAAGTTTAGGTGGTCAGGGGACCCCATAGGCACTTCGTGGCAATGAAGAAGAGGATAGGTGGTTAGGGGTCAAAATAGGCGCTTCGTGGACAATGAGGAAGACTATGGTGAAGTTTAGGTGGTCAGGGGACCCCATAGGCACTTTGTGGCAATGAAGAAGAGAATAGGTGGTTAGGGGTCCAAATAGGGACTCCGTGGCACTGAGGAGGACTACGGTGAAGAGTAGGTCGTTGGCGGACCCCAAAAGCACTTGGTGGACCTCCCCGTAGTGCGCTGGCACCCCCAGAGGCGTCCACACAGGGCCTATGTTAATTTATGGTAATTTGGGCCACTTTATATGCGATTTTAGAAAACGTCCAACTCACCATTAGGTTAAGCAGCTCGTGTCGTCCATTTCGAGCACGCGGACATCGGAGTGCCTAGGCCGACAATGGCAACTTAAATGAATGGGCAAATTCCCACGAACTACCTAGTTTCCCTTACTTGCGGTAGCCAGAGAAAAGCCGTGGAGTTTTAGCGGGTACTGGTGGCTCCTCCTCATCTTCTCCACTGCTGCCCTCAGGTATGGTGACTTTCTGAGCCTCAACCAAGAGAAGGTCTGAAAATATTCAACAAAAATTATGGTTAGTTACAATATTATGACGTTAATACACTAAATGCACAGTGGTGATGGTAAGTTAAGTTATGAATCAATAAAAAGTAAGACAAGATTTTAATATGTTAGATGCATAATGTGATGGTAATCTTTTAAATCTGTTCATGTGTATTCACCTACCTATCATCATCTCCTTCACCTCACTCTTGACCAAAAGAGGCAGAATGATGGGTCTAGTAGTGCAGACAACATGTAGACCATATCTCCAAATGGAAGCTCTACGGGGGGTTGTGCTGTTTCATCCATTCTGACATTTGCAAACATCCCCTGGAAACGGCGTTGGAGTGACTTCTGCAGTGCTTTCACTAAGCCAACCAGGTGACGAGATGCATTCAGCATATGGATGAGGTGGCTGTTTAGTGAGAGTACACAAGGGAGAGCCGCACTGACAGTCACCACCTTCTCTCCTTGTGTAAGGTCTGTTGCTTGCAGAAATGGGGCTAAAATGTCCACAAGCTCTTTGAGCTGACACCATTCTCTGGTTGATAAGCACAGACCTTTATGTCCTTGGGCTTCCAGGAGAGAGTTTAGGCTTTGGGGATCCAGGTCAGTGACTGCCTCCACAAGGCGAAGAGTTGTGTTCCATCATGTGGACACAGCTGAGGGGATGCTTCGGTTTGCTCCATACTCCGCCTCAAATGCTTCCTTCAGTCTACAAGTAGAATGGGGTAAACTGCAAAATTTTGTCACATTTGACATTGCACTGTTCAGAGTTTTTGTCTCCTTTAGTCCATCTCTTACAACAAGCTGCAATGAATGTGCAAAGCATTGCAGCCGCTGCTGCCGACAGCTTCTCTGGATGGATTCCACATCACTTACTTCCTCCCACATGCAGCTGTTTCCCAGCTCATCTTCATCATCATTGTCAGTTTTAGCAGAAGGGAAACAAACTGTGAAGGCTTTCTTCATATTTGAGGCATTATCGCAGATGATGTAATCCAATTTATGTTTTATATTAAAGTTGTCACATATCTCCTCAAATTTCTCACTTATTCTCTCCCCAGTGTGTGACCCAGTGAATCGTTCACAGCTTAGGAGAACTGTCTGCAGTCTTTCTGGGAAGTCTTTCTCCTCCATTTCCATGAAGTGGGCTGTTACCCCTAAGAAGCCACGCATGCTCCTGTCAGTCCAGATGTCCACTGTCACAGACACATTGTCAGTCTTTTGTAGCTTACATTTTATCTTGGACTCTTTTTCTGCTACTAGCTCACTCAGACGTCTGGTTACGGTGCTTCGACTTACTGGGCAGTATCTCTCCTCTACCACTGACATAAAATTCCTGAAGCTAGGCTTGTCAATTAAAGACAGAGGTAGGTTGCATGAAATGATAAGGTCCTGTATTATGGATTCAGTAATGGCCTTCTGTCTGGGATGCCCCTGGCTGTATAGCTGCACACCTCTTGTCTGGCTTAAGAATGAATCAATGCTGCTCTGTCCCTGTGCACTGGCCCCTTTCTTTGCTTTGTTGAACTCATTAAACCTGCAGATGTCATCGATGAATATGAAAAGACAACAAGTTAGATGCTTATCTTATTGCTAACAATTTTATGTGCAACAAAGCCCATCTGAAACCACAAGGTTCTGAACTGAAAAAATGGTACTCAGGGTATCAATAACATATTGCAAAATTTATAAGCAATAACTAACTTTTTTTCACTTACAGAGCACATCCATGTAATGTGCACTGCCTATGCAACTAATCATAGCTTATAAACTACTGTAAGTCAACATCCCAGACTCTCAAACCAGTGTAACGTTATAACTAAATTAAACTGTAATGTTACATGATCAACAATAATCCTGTAACCTGTTTGCAGACAACGTTAATTAATGTGATGGCAGCCAGCAAAAGCAAATGTAAATGATTACATTAATCGACCACCACAAGTTTGGCAATTAACCCTTGTATGGTGTTCGGTCTGTAGGACCCGTTTTCATTTTTTATCAAGAGAAAAATGATACGATTAATTATTTTTTCAGACTCAGACTCATTGGCCTTGGCTCATTTTCTGTGAAGAATATATATCTGAACACATTTTCAATTACCACACACTGTACACCCAAACTCACTTACACTCTCTCACACTTATACACAATCTCTCTCTCACACGCACGCACGCACACACGCACACACACACACACACACACACACACACACACACACACACACACACACACACACACACACACACACACACACACACACACACACTCACTTGGATATGTGGTTTACGGGACTCTCCATAGGCGTAATGGTTTAACTAATGTACAAACTGTATGATCTATCCCCCTACACTAACCCTACCCCTAAACCTACCAATCACAGAAAACTTTTGGCCTTTTTTTAATAAAAAAACCCACCATTTAGTATGTTTTTTAAGCCGTTTGGTTTACGAGGACACAGATGTCCTCATAAACCATGTTTACGTTGTAACTTAATACCCATGTCATTGTACACATTTGTGTCCTCATAAACCATATACAAGAACACACGGTAACACTTTATATTACGACCCGCAAACAACTGCGTAAGTAAACCGAAATTACTGTGTACGTTTCTGTAATTATAGTGTACTTCCGTGTAGGTATAAGGGAACAATATGTTAAGTTTTGGGTAATAAAGGGGTAACAAGCAGATATACAAGCTAATTATTTATAATGTAATTATTTTAAAACTAACAGGTACCTATTCTGTTAATATATTCCAGGCAAAAATTGTACGTCTGTATTTCTGGTAAAATATGTTCTTGTGCAATGTAGTTACAGGGTAATTTTGACATCCGTGGGTTGTAAGTTAAACTTATATATAAGTCCTCAGGTTTGTGTTTCATGCTTTTTTATTTTTTGTTGCTGTCAGAACAATTATGCCTTTTTTAAAAACATTTTCTGCTGCACTACAGTCATTATCACTATAAAATATCACAACCCCCCCATGATCTGCCTCAAACTTCACCAAAATGTGTGTTTTTTTCAAATTTACAGTTACTATATAATGTGGCACAAAATGTTTTAGAGTGGAGGATTATTCGACAACTTAAAATTGAAGGTGTAGCTTGCTAAGAGCATGTATATATATATATATATATTCATATTTTTGCAGTGCAGCAAGACCAATGGGACTCCAATGGTTTGAGTATACTGTAGAAAAGACAATGTTTTATTAAGATGAAAAAGTGTTTTGAATTTTTTTTGTAAAATAAAAGTCAGAAATTAAATGGGATCCTTTATTGTATATTTACTGCACTTACCCTGTAACTACACAGAACAAGGGGGTAACAAGCGCCACTTTAATTTACAGCCCGCAGGAGTTACACTTACCCTGTAAATACACCGTTGAAACGGGTAACAAACACTACTTACTATGTAACAATATGAAACAACACTATTTGCACAGTAATTACAGAGAAAGGTACTCTTATTAAAAAAAAATATATATATATATAAACGTTTTAATTGCACAGTATATTTGCCCTGACATTTAAGTGTCATTGCAATACAATGTGATAAGGTAAGTATTAAGTACTACATGGTACGTTCTAAATTAAAATCATAGCAGAAAATTCTTTTGGGGGCTTAACGTTAAGTAGTTTAGTAAGAAAAGCCACTAAATTACATTTTTATCATACTGTGCTTACATTCAGCCATATATATATAAATATATAAAGTTTAATTTACAACCCACAGAATGTCAAAATGACCCTGTAACTACATTGCACAAGAACATATTTTGCCAGAAATGTGATAAAAACTTTTATTTACAACAGACGTACAATTTTTGCCTGGAATATATTAACAGAATAGGTACCTGTTAGTTTTAAAATAATTACATTATAAATAATTTGCTTGTATATCTGGTTGTACCCCTTTATTACCCAGAACTTAACATATTGTTCCCTCATACCTACACGGAGGTACACTATAATTGCAGAAACGTACACCGTAATTTTGGTTTACTTACGAAGTTCTTTGCAGCTTGTATATCTGCTTGTTACCCCTTTATTACCCAAAACTTAACATATTGTTCCCTTATACCTACACGGAAGTACACTATAATTACAGAAACGTACACAGTAATTTCGGTTTACTTACGCAGTTGTTTGCGGGTCGTAATATAAAGTGTTACCGAACACACACACACACACACACACACACACACACACACACACACACACACACAAACACACACACACACACACACACACACACACACACAATAACAGTAGGCCCTGACAGGAGGAGGACAGAGTAAAGGTACACAGGACCTAAAATTTCCACACTTTGAAAAAAACATTTTTTTTTAAACGGGTCCTACATAACACCATACAAGGGTTAAACAAACACTCATTTATATTTCATAAGGAAGACAGACAGTCGGAGTTAACCTCCCGTAACGTTAGGTCGTAGTTAAAGCAAGAAGCAAGCTAACGGTAGATGGTCAATGCTGAGCTAAACATGTTTAACATTACTGACCTATCAGGATGTGTTTTCAGATGCCTGATAAAATTAGATGTGGTTGAGCCTGAATCTTTTATCCTCATATCACATATTTTGCATTGAGCACTTCTTCTGTTTGGGCCGTCTTGTTTGAATTCTTTAAATCCAAAGCTAACGATGAATGGCACAGCAGTCGACATGTTGTTTGTTCGTTGTCCTCTCATGTGTGGCGGCCGCGCCTAAAATAAAAAATAATAATTATAAATTATAAAATAATTATAAAAATAAAATAAAAATGCGCGCAGCAGATACGTAGTACGTCACGTGTTACGTGGGCAGGTTATAGTTAACGGAGGGAGGGGAATAACCGTTTATATACTGTCTATGGGAATAACAGCGAGCTCATCAGTTGTTTCCTAAAAATAAACATTGTTCACGAGTCCCGCAGCTCGAGTCCGAGTCGAGTCTGAAGTCTTTCGAGGACGAGTCTCAAGTCAAGTCTGAAGTCACTGTGTGTGCGACTTAAGTTGCACTCGAGTCCCCATCTCTGCCTCATGCATGCATAGAGGCTAGAATGGTATATCTATTAATCTGAAACTAATGTTTTTTCATTAATTATGATCTGAGTTATCAAGCATGTTCATGTCTTCTTCCTAGTAGCCTGCAGGTAAATCGACAGACCCCAAAAATTGGCCCATCACAGCACATAGCACATGAATTCTGTTGACATCCAAATACAGTAGTCATCATTAACTAAGCATCAGCTTCTCATGACTTCATCATGTATGTAGCCCCTCAACTAAAGTGGTGACTTGGAAACTACTTGATGAACAATGTGTTATTAATGATGGCATAATTGTGAAATGACATGAATATGAACATGAAAGATTCATGAGGAAAATGTTTGGTTTAAACAAGTTTTGTTTTTTACAAATAACAGTTAACAACATGTAGATAATGAAAAAGACGCATTGGGATTAGCATTTACAGTCATTCTAAACTCTATTGGAGTTAGACTACACGTGTCAGGACATACTCATTGTCGTAATCATACTTTAGACCTAATATTGTCACATGGAATCAATGTTGATGCCGTTGAAATTGTGCAGCAGAGCGATGACATCTCAGATCAATATCTAGTCTCATGTTTAATTTAGCCAAGGTTGCAAAGCCGACACTGTTACAAATATGTTAGACCTATAACTTCTGCCACTAAAGATTGCTTTATTAATAATCTTCCTGATCAGTTTCATCTCGTCAGCATCCCAGATAGCTTAGAAGAACTCAATGTTGCAACAGAAATGATTGACTCTCTCTTTTTCAGCACTTTAGACACAGTTGCTCCTTCGCACTTAAAGAAGATTAAAGGAAAAAGTCCAACACCGTGGTACAACGAGCACACTCGAGACCCTTAACCCTCTGGGGTCGGCAGTCAGGCCGGTGTGACCAGCTCGCTTTTTTTCTTAACAGTGCAAAAGAGACACAAAATACTCTGTTGATTTTGATCTTACATGTAAGTGTTATACATCATTCAAAACTGTTAAATGTCTTCTTTTATTTGTGTGCACTCATAATAAAAACAAAATGTTGTGTTCTTCGTAAAATAAAGAAAATAAACATGATGCGCGATCTGCCGTCTCTCTGAATGTGAAGTTCATTCTGAAACGCGGCAGAAAATGACCTGTAAGTCAGTGAATGTTTGTCACACAGACTTGAGACGTATGTGTCAGCATTCGGCCGGGTTTTTTTCGTTTTTTGGCCACTAGAGGCCCCCATTGTGCTTTTTGTCTGATCCTTTTGTTTTCCCTTGTTTCCAGTTATTATTTGCACCTGTGCATCTTTTCCCTTGAATTTATTTAAACCCTTAGTTTTCCTTAGTTCTTTGCTCTGTGTTTGAATGTTAGCACCCAGCCTCAGTGAAGCTGTGAGCGTTTGTTGCTCCAGTTGGACTCTCTTGTGGTACTCTGTTTGGTACTTGTTTATTTTTTGGATTGTCTTTTGAGGCTTTTTCTGCTGTACCTCCTTACCTTGAGGATTTACCTTTTGACTTGGTGGATTACCCTTTTTTTCTCTTGGAATTATTTTGACGTTGTGGATTTATATTTCTGCCTGAAGAACTTTACTTTTTTACATCATTAAAACACAGTCTCTAGTACTGCTGTGTGTGCCTCATCTTCTGGGTTCTGCCGACTAATAGTGGCTCAGCTTGCTAAGTGACTGTTTCTCACACCGGAGACCCGAGTTCGTAACCGGGTCCTGACAGAAACACAGAGCCAACATGAACCCAGAGGCAGCCAGTACCAAGGAGCTTTTTGCCACGCTGTCGCACCACGAGGGGACTGTCCAACGCCACGAAGCCGCTCTGACTCAGCAAGAGGCCTTGATGACTAGACATTCTCAACTTCTGTCGGAGATGCTGACTTCCATAAAGCAGATATCTGATCGACTTCCCCCGGCAACCGCTCCCGCCCCAGTACCTCATGTTCAAGTGCCTGTGGCAGTTAACCCCCTGGCTGAACCTTGTCTTCCGCCTCCCCAAGGGTTTCTTTACCCAATGTTCTCTCTCCTTCGAGCTGCAACCCTAGTCATTTCCCACCAACCGGTCCAAGATCACATACATCATCACCCTGCTGTCGGAAAAGGCCCTGGCATGGGCCACTGCTGTGTGGGATACCCAAAGTCCCTGCTGTGCCAGCTACTCTGCCTTTGCTGAGGAATTCAAGCGAGTGTTCCAAGGTCCTACCAGTGGCCCTGACTCAGCCAAACAGCTCCTGACTCTTCGCCAAGGTCGGCGCAGCGTGACGGACTATGCCATCCAGTTCCGCACGGTGGCGTCAGCAAGTGGCTGGAACGACGAGGCGCTCACAGTGTGCTTTCTGAAGGGTCTCTCCGACGCCATCCAAGACGAACTGGCCACTCGGGAACCACTGGACAATCTTGAGTCCCTGATCAAGTTGGCCTTGCGTATAGACCAGCGCCTGAGAGAGAGAGAACTCAACCGTAGACCTCTCGCCCTAGCTCCTATTGGTCCCAGCTCCGAGTCCCTACCTTTATCCCCGCTGGTTCCACCGGAATCCATGCAGATCGGACGCATCTCCCAGGCTGAAAGAGACCCCCGGATGAGGGAGCGATGCTGTCTATATTGCGGCAAACCGGGCCATTTCCGCTCTGTGTGTCCCGGGCTCCAGGGAAACGCATTGTCCCGTGCAGGCCTGGGGAGACTGTAATGGGAAACATAACCTCCTGCCATCCGTCCAACTCCTGTCTGCTCATCCCAGTCACCCTTTTCTGGGACAACCACGATCTACCCCTTCAATGGTAACAATAATGTTTCAATAATGTTTTGCTGCTCAATCGCTTCAGTAAATGTTCTCTGCACGCGCTGTGAGTTTAAGTCACTCGCACTGTCCGTTTGAAAAGCAAAAGAATGGGTGTGGCCTTTGACTATATAGGCACCCATTCGGCCATGGCATTCATATTTTATCTCCTTCAGTGAACTCTGATCTCTCTTCCTGGGCCTCGCCGTCCACATTTATGAGGTTTTGTAACTTGGAAGCGAAGGTTCTTTCAGTATAAAGTATTAAGCACAATCCCCCCTTAACTAAGGGCCCGATATATGTCTGGCCCTGGTCAGACTCGAGCTATGGCTCTTATATATATATACATATAAAGGACTTGGCCCGGTTAGGCCCATTCCTGGGTTCCCCTATATATAGCCTGTCAGAGACTGGCTCTATTAGGACTCATAACTTTACTCTTCTATGAGCCTCAGGCTTCCTGCCCTGGCTTATAGGATGGGGTGAAGTTTTAAGCACGCACAGCGTTTTGAATGGGGTTCCCATAGCATAAGCTAGCCTTACGCAATACGAGAGACCTCTCGAAAGGGAACGTCTCGGTTACTCACATAACCTCGGTTCCCTGAGATGAGGGAACGAGTATTGCGTAACACGCCTTGCTACTGTGCTTCGATCAGGGGATCGCTTCAGTCGATAAAAACCTGAATGCCATGGCCGAATGGGTGCCTATATAGTCATAGGCCACGACCATGCTGGCGGGCTCTCCATAGGCCTCACCATAGGCTTATGCAGTTGCACAGCCAATGACCGCCAAGTCGCTCATCTATGTGTCTGCTGTGCAGCTGCACTGCTTTTTAAAAATTTCCTTCAATATTCTCGTGAAAAGGAGTTTTCCCATAGTTTTCCCATAGCTAAGCCTTACGCAATACTCATTCCCTCATCTCATGGAACCAAGGTTACGTGAGTAACCGAGACGGCTTCATGTTTTTACTCCAATCTCATTTCATAACATCATAACGAATGGAAACCTTTGAAGTAACATATGATAATCCATATATTTTTTCCACTACACGTATATGTAGGCACAACAAACCTGGTGTTCATTACTTATATATATATATATATATATATATATATATATATATATATATATATATATATATATATTATGTGTGTGTGTGTATTTTGTAAATTTTGAAACGCAATTTTAACCAGAAAATCTAAAATGTATTCCCAAAATCGTGCAGCCCTATAGTTTCTCTTGATATCAGCATGTTCACAGGTGGGGTTTTTTTAATTTATTTTTTACAGGGACCCAGATGCCCCACTGATGAGTCCTGCTGACTTCAACGTTCACATGAGTCTCTGTACATGAACACCTTGGAAATGACAGGTATGTACTATGTTTCAGGAATGGCACAAATGTGTGTGACTGTTCAATGCTCTTTCTTTAGATCAGTGTGTTCAATAATGTGCTTTTTTGTCATTTCTTGTGTATCTTTGGATTATGTTGTGATGTAAATAAATCCAAACAATCAAAAAGCCATTCTTTTTTAAATCTCTCCTCATTCTTTGTGCAAGGTTCCACATAATGATAGGGCCTGATAGCACCTGATAGGGCCATTATGGGAGGGTCTTCGTCTTTCTCAGGTGTGAAACACATCAACATTCACAATGATTCACACCTCATCGCATAAAGCTTTCCTACACAAAACATGACTTACAAATTTTAAATCAATATATTGTTTTATCTGAATGAGTAGACAGGATGATTTTCACATAGTTTTGGAGCAAATATTCGTGATACAATTTTCAAAAGGTGTGAATAAATAATCAGTATGGGTTTCATTACCTTATTTCAGTGACCGTTTTTTTGTTTGTTTTTTCACTCACCACGCATAAATGTCATTATCTCAAAACTACAAACTTTTACATACATGCTGCTGACATATTATTGTAGCAGAGTTTGTGCTAAATACAGTGTAATCAGACTTTAGCCATGAAAATGTAACAGAAATAAGCACAAATGTCAGCACACCTCAGACCCCAGAGGGTTAAGAGTGCAACCAGAAAAATGGAGCGTAGCTGGAAGAAAACAAAATTAGAAGTTTTTCGTATTTCATGTAGAGAGAACATGATTGCGTACAGAAAGGCCTTAAAAACGGCTAGATCTGCTTATTTTTCAACACTTTTAGAAGAAAACAAACACAACCCTAGGTATTTATTTGAAACAGTGGCTAAATTAACGAAAAATAAAGCTTCAACACCGGACGTTTCCAACCAGCACAGCAGTAATGACTTTATAAACTTCTCTACTTACAAGATTAATAATATCAGAGATAAAATTATAACTATGCAAATGTCTACTACAGTATCACATCAGACAGTGCACTGTAGTCTCCCTGAGGAAAAATGTCATTCATTCATTGCTATAGGAGAGGAAGAACTGTCTAAACTCGTTAAATCATCTAGATCGACAACATGAATGTTAGAACCTATACTGACTAAGCTATTGAAAGAGATGCTTCCAGAGGTCATAGATCCTCTTCTTAATATCATTAATTCATCTTTGTCACTAGGATATGTACCTATACCTAAAAAAAAAATGCTATTAAATGCTATTAAAAAACGCAACTTGATCCTAGAGAATTAGTCAATTACAGGCTGATCTCGAATCTACCTTTTCTGTCAAAATTAATAGAAAAGGCAGTATCCTCACAACTATGTTCCTTTTTAGAAAGCAATGGTATCTGTAAGGATTTAGACCATATCGTAACACTGAGACTGCTCTCATTAGAGTTACAAATGATTTGCTCTTATCATCCGATCGTGGTTGTATCTCTCTATTAGTGTTACTGGATTTTAGTGCTGTATTTGATACCATCGACCACAACATTCTTTTGAATAAACTCTAAAATGATGTTGCCATTAGTGGAATTGCACTAGCATGGTTCAAATCATACTTATCTGACCGTTATCAGTTTGTAGCAGTAAATGAAGAGATGTCTTATCATTTACATAACATTTACATAACATTTACATTTATTCATTTAGCAGACACTTTTATCCAAAGCGACTTACAAATGAGAACAATAGAAGCAGTTATACTAACAGTAGGACAACAATATGCAAGTGCTATGACCCTTCTCAGTTTAATCTAACGCAGTACATGTTAATTTTTTTTTTTTTTTTTATAATAGAATAGAATAGAAGAGAAAGTGTTAGTATTACTGGATCAAGTGCTGTCGAAAAAGAAGCGTCTTCAGCTGTTTCTTGAAAGTGGCTATGGACTCAGCCGCTCTGGTTGAGTTAGGCAGATCATTCCACCAGCAGGGAACAGTCATGGTAAAGGTCAGAGAAAGAGATTTTGTGCCTCTTTGAGATGGCACCACAAGACGTTGTTTGTTTACAGAGCGCAAGTTTCTGGATGGCACATAAGTCTGAAGTAATGAGTTTAAGTAAAAGGGAGCAGAACCAGTGGTTGTTTTGTAGGCAAACGTCAGTGACTTGAATTTGATGCGAACAGCAACTGGCAACCAGTGCAATTTTGTGAGGAGAGGAGTGACATGTGCTCTCTTCGGCTCGTTAAAGACCACTCTATCTTTCTGGATCAGTTGCAGAGGTTTGACCTTGCAAGCTGGAAGACCAGCCAGGAGAGCATTACAATAGTTCAGTCTGGATAGTACAAGCGCTTGGACAAGGAGTTGAGTAGCATGTTCTGATAGGAAGAGCCTTATTTCCTCCTAATGTTGTACAAGGCAAATCTACCGTATTTTCCGCACTATAAGGCGCACTTAAAAGCCTTTAATTTTTTCAAAAAACGACAGTGCGCCTTATAATCCGGAGCGCCTTATATATGGATCTGGCGCCTTATATTAATGTCTGTAAAACAACTGCTGACTTAAACCTTTTGTTTATACTTTCGCCTGGCACCGGAGCGCGAGCCTCCGCTGACTGCGCGCGCACCTCCCCAAACAGACGAGGCATCTTGACGCAACTGTTTTGTTTTAGACTGAACACCAGACCATACAACTGAGTTAGACGCGCAAACTGGGTGCCGGTGTGATGAGATGTACTAATATCCGTCTGCTCGGGCAGATTCGGCTCAAAGTCGTGCATCTTCGGATGCGGAGGCGCGCGCGCTGGCACAATGACGTAATTTTGCCGCGCGCGCGCCTCCGCATCCGAAGATGCACGACTTTGAGCCGAATCTGCCCGAGCAGACGGATATTAGTTTTTTATTACCTTCGCGCTCATGCGGACGCGTCGAGTATAAACAAGGTTTTACAGCTCAGCCACTTGTTTTTTCATATTTTTTTGCAAGTGATAGATCTGGGTTTACATTTGGACTTTGGATGTGATCTTAGGCTTGAAAAGGTTGGTGACCACTGCATAACGGGAAACCCAGTCAAACGTTTGACTGCAGTATCTTCTATTCTATGCGCCTTATAATCCGGTGCGCCCTATATATGAAAACAGTTCTAAAATAGGCCATTCATTGAAGGTGCGCCTTATAATCCGGTGCGCCTTATAGTGCGGAAAATACGGTACATGACCGGGCAGTTCTAGCAATGTGGTCTATGAAGTTCAATTGATCATCAATTACCACTCCAAGGTTCCTGGCTGACCTTGATGGAGTTATGGATGACGAGTCTAGCTGAATGGTGAAGTTGTGATGAAGTGTTGGGTTGGCCGGGACCACAAGTAGCTCTGTCTTCGCAAGGTTTAGTTGAAGGTGGTGGTCCTTCATCCAGCCAGAAATGTCTGTCAGGCAGGCTGAGATTGCTTTGGTTTACTGGGGATTAAAAAAAGGAGAGATTTTTATCATTGTAGGGTGGTTGTCTTCACACACTGCCAGCACACATGTAAATGGTGTTGTCCAAACACCATGTAAATGTTGTCATGACCTGGCTCTAAAGCCATGACAAAAATAGATGGATGCAGTTTTAAACCACAAAAATTAAATTTATTAACTAAACAAAAACACCAATACAACAACTAACGTAACATAATGCAACTATGAAGTGTGAAGATCAGTAAGGTCAGTAGAATGAGGTGCATGTTTGGATGAATGGAAGGTATGCTGTTGCGTGTTGCATGAACAAAACAATTAATGCACGGGAGAGAAGGGCTCTACTAGAACAAGGAGAGTGGTAGGTTTATGAAGGCGTGAAACACCTGGGCCCAGGTGTCCCCAATCTCACTGACAAGCTATAGCCACACCCCCTGCAACACAGAACAAACCAGACACAAGGAAACAGGCCAGACCAACAGGCCATTAAGAGTATGGGAAAAGGCAAGAGGGGAGCATTAAGACCGTAGATAACGCCTGTGGAGCTCTAGACAACGCGTCTGCCACCACCTTGTCAGTCCCCTTAATGTAACGGACATCCAGGCAATACGATTGCAGGAACAGGGACCACCTGATCAATCTCTGGTTCGGACACTGTAACGAATTAAGAAAAATTAAAGGATTGTGGTCGGTGAAGACCACAACAGGAGCACTACCACCAACATAAACATCAAAATGTCTTAAAGCCATTATCAGAGCCAGGGTTTCCTTCTCAACCACTGAGTAATTCAGCTCACAAGAGTTGAACTTCCTTGAGAAGAAACTCACAGGCTTATCAATCCCACGGTCATCCTCCTGCATCAAAACACCCCCAGCACCCACCTGACTGGCATTCACATACAACTTGAAGGGATGATCAAAACGTGGCGCTGCCAGGACAGGAGCAGTACAGAGGAGTCTTTTAACCTGCAAAAAGGCGCTTTGACACACAGGAGACCACACAAACTTTTCTTTCTCTCTAAGCAAATTAGTGAGAGGTGTCACAACAGTAGAGAAGTTCCTACAGAGGCTTCTGTAGTAACCCACAAGGCCGAGAAAACGCATTAGCTCTTTTTTAGTAGTTGGCGCTGGAAACCGCTCAATCGCTTCAACCTTTGCACCAACAGGACGCACTTGCCCCGTCCCACAACTCGACCAAGGTAGGTCACAGTCGCCCTCGCAAACTCACACTTGGAGAGGTTGACTGTGAGCCTTGCCTCTGCCAAACGAATAAAAAGCTCCCTCATACGCTGAAGATGAACGTCCCAGGTGTCTGAATATAGTACTGCATCATCTAAGTACACTGCACAGCCCTGCATATCACCAATAACATGATTCATGAGACGTTGGAACGTGGCAGGCGCATTCCGCAGCCCAAATGGCATCACAGAATAAGAATACAAGCCTCTTGGTGTAACAAAAGCAGCAATCTCACGTGCATGATTGGACAAAGGAACTTGCCAGTATCCTTTCAATAAGTCAAGTTTACTCACAAATTTTGCAGAGCCCACTTGGTCAATGCAGTCATCCATTCTTGGAAGTGGAAAAGAATCTGGCTTGGTGACAGCATTGACTTTGCGAAAGTCAGAGCAAAAGCGCAAGGTACCATCTGCCTTGGGAACAAGCAAACACGGAGAAGCCCAACTGGAAGAGCTGGGTTCTGCTATACCATTCTCTAACATGTATGCTACTTCAGCATCTAAACATTTGAGTTTTTCAGCATTCACACGATAAAACCTTTGTCTAATTGGCTTTGCATCTCCAATGTCAATATCGTGTTCAACCAGAGGTGTACGACCAGGAGTGTCAGAAAAGAGACATGGAAAACTATGTATAAGATCTGCTAACTCTGTTGACCGCTGCGCAGGCAAATGAGCCAACAACTTTTCCATATTATCTAGGGCCTCAGAGTTCTTAAAACGCCCAATCCACAATTGTTGCTCTGGCATACCGCAGTTGTAGTCCTGCTCCCCCAAGAATAGAATTCCCCAACGTGATCTCCTCAGACACACAATCTGACCTAGAACCTTCCACACCTGATGGGGCGCAACACAGCGACGGCTGGGGTGTGCGGGAATAATAGGGTTTTAACAAATTCACATGACAAAGCTGTGTGCTTTTCCTGCGATCCAGTGTAGCAATTACATAATTTTGCTCTGTCACTTGTTTCACCACCATATAAGGTCCTGCAAACTTGGCTTGAAATGGCGACTGAATAATAGGGAACAAAGCAAGCACCTGGTCACCTGGACTAAAAACCCTCCGCTCTGTATTCCTATCATACCAGGACTTCATTTTCACCTGTGTCAAGTCAACTTCTCTTTAGCCAGGTTGCCTGCAGTGTACAGACGATGGCGAAAACCATTCATGAAGTCAATTAAATTCTTAGGAGGCTCTGCCTCCCTCCAACGGTCGGCCAGTGCAGCCAATGGACCACGAACAGTGTGGGCAAATACAAGTTCATTTGAGCTAAACCCAAGGCTTTCTTGCGTTACCTCTCTGGCCGACAGCATTAACCATGGTAACCCCTCTTCCCAATCCCTACCCAACTCAGTGCAGTATGAACGGAGGAGTGATTTCAATGACTGATGAAAGCGTTCCAACACCCCCTGGCTCTGTGCATGATACGCCGAGGCTTGATTGTGTCGAACTCGAAGTTGTTTTAAAACTTGAGCAAACACATGAGAACAGAAGTTTGACCCTCGACCGAATTATTTTTGGAATGCCAAAAATTGAAATAAACGGAGAAAGAGCACGGACTACTGGCTTAGCTGAAATCGTGCGCAATGGATATACAGCTGGATAGCGGGTGCTCTGACACATCACCGTTAATAAATAAACAGCGCCAGACTTTGATCGTGGTAAAGGGCCAACACAGTTGATAATCAAGTGCTCGAACGGCTGACTAACAGCAGGAATGGGATACAGTGAGGCAGGATTCAAAACTTGGTTAGGCTTATCCGTCAGCTGACACATATGACGCGTTTTAATATAGAAGGAAACATCTCTTTTTAAACGAGGCCAAAAAAAATTTCGCAACAAACGATCATATGTCTTCTTTACACCCGAGTGTCCTGACTCATTATGCACAATTTTTAACACTGACTGCCTAAGCTTAGCTGGTAGAACAAGCTGGAAGATAGTATCCCCAACAACGTTACCCCTGTGGGAAGTCCATTTTCTCACCAACAGAGAATTCTGCAGAAAATATCCACAGGCGCTGTCATCGACCTCACCTTCAGGCCTGACCTGGTCATACAACCCTGTCAGTGAAGGATCTGATTGCTGTTCCACCACCAACTCGCTATGGGACAGAGATACAGGGAAATTGGCCAAAGGCAATGACAACTTCTTTAAACATGTACTTTTACAGTGTGAAAACCAGGTTCATGCCCAGTGTTGGTACGCGCCATAGCGCGGGTTACAGCGCAGGCTGCAAATGCCTCAGGAAAATCCCGTTGGCATTCATCAGGATCTTGTCTCAACCGCGGCACCGACTCGACAACCATGGGCGGAATAACATCAGGCCAAACCCGAGCACCTGCCAGATTGTTACCGAGAATCAGAGAGACTCCCTCAATTGGCAACGCTGGGCGCACAGCAAGCGCGGCTTCGCCCTGAAACAAATCACAATCAATATTCACTCTATGTAATGGTACAGACAAAACATTCAAGCCCATTCCCCGAACTGGAATACAACTGCCAACTTCAGACTCTTTAGATAAAGGTAGCACGCCTGCCTGAATAAAATAATCAAATGCTCCTGTGTCCCTCAAAATATTCACCGGCACTTTTACATCACTGCCAACCATATTCACATAACCCCTTCTAACAAACGGCGAATATGATTTCATAGCAGCTGAACACAAGCTCTTTACAGGGTAACCCGAATCTCCGGTGGTCAGATTCCCAGGCGCAGCCAAGCCCGCGCCTTTCACATGAGAACCTGGAACAAATTTTGTCTTATGAGACTTAAGCATGTAGCAGTCAGCCTCCCAATGACCGCGTTTATGACAATAGTTGCAACGTTTATCCACTTCACGTGAACCAGCACCACCGTCGGACTGAAAAACTCTATTTGGATGAGACGAAACATCAAGCATTGTACTCATCTCAGTGCCTATATAATTCGTTGGAACCCTGTGCTCAACAAATGCATGTTTATGTATCAACACAAAATCATCAGCCAGAGCAGCTGCTTCAGCCGCAGTTTTTGCCTTTTGCTCACTGATATATGTGGCAACACGTTCGGGAACTGAGTCTTTAAATTGTTCCAATATAACGAGTTCACATAAACTCTCAAAATCAGTGACCTCAGCAGACGCACACCATCGTGAAAAGTAAGTCGTTAAATCCCGCACAAATTCTAGATGGCTCTGCTTTGGACCTTTTTTCTAAGATCTAAATCTTAGTCTATAATATTCTGGAACGCGTTCATAAACCTTCAACACGGCAGCTTTCACCTTTGTGTCACGGGGTGACGAGAGACAGGCGGAACCATTTCTTGTGGAGGATATTTCCCTGCCGGAGTAGTTCCGGTGCGACACCGGGCCGGTTCCGGTTGCCCCATGAGCTATGCTCAGACGCAGGAATCAAATGAAGAAATGAGTATCAGGTGTGTGATGAGAGGGTGGCGATCGGTGATTGGGACATGTAGCAGGAATGCGGCTTATAAAAGGACACTTTTGGGGTGAAGGAGCTGTGGAAGTATGCTGCGGGAGAAATCAGCGTGAGAGAGAGAGAGATCGGGAAGAGAGGAAGTGTGACAGAAACGGATGTTCGCCGGCTGTGGATAGGAGGTAAAACCTTTTCTGCAATAGAGGATTCACGGGGGATGAAGAACGGATGTGCACATGTATACTTGGAACAAGTTAAATACCACATTTATCTTCTATATTGTTCCTCGAAGCTTGTTGTTCCCACATGGAAGTGATGATTGGATGATCGCTGGTTGGAAGCTAAACACTGTGAAGGTCTAAATTCTCAATGCCAGTATGTTTGTGGTTGATCATCTCTCCCACTGTCTTTGAGTTACAATCTCCCTGAAGCTGGATATTCTGTTCTTGCCTTTCTGCACCCGTGTGATGATTGTTTGCTTCCAATCAATGTTCTGATGTTTTAACCTCTCTACGCCAGTGTATCTGTTGATGTCCATCTTCCACGCTGCTGTGAGTTATCATCTCCTTGAAGCGAAATGTCCTGTTTCTGTCTGTATGCACCAGACCGATGATTGTTTGCTTGAAACTAACCTCCTGATGTTCTGATCTCTCGAACCAGTTATGTTTACGGCTGTCCATCCTTTGTGTTGTTTCTGAGTGGAAGGTGTTGAGGACGAGGATACAGCTCTTGCATCCAGTGCTGTTTGTTGACAACTATATTCCCAGCTGCCCACGAGTCTTCTTTACATCAAGGACGAGGAACCCGGTCGGAGCCACGAGCAAAGGCCCTAGTTCACTGTGAGTGTGTGGATTGCAGTGCTTATGGTGGATATTTGCACGTGTGAAATTCTTTGAAGTGTTTTGCTGAGTACATGAGTGTGGGGAGTACAAGTCCCGCCGGTGTTCGTGCCTTCGACCTGTCGTGCCGCCTATCCTGAGGGGCGTCGGGTTTTACTAACCAGTGTTTGAGTATATTATATAGAGCTGTGAGTCATTTCTCCCTTGCTTTCCTGGCCTGCCTGGAAGAGGAGCCATACCTGTATACTCACCATTGTCTGGCCTGGAGCCGATCTGTTGAAAACGTGAGCCGTCCCTCTCTCGCAGTTCTGGTCTGCCTAGAAGAGGAGCCATACCCACATACTCACCTTGCCTGGCCTGGAGCTGCCTCGTCAACAACGTGAGTCATTTCTCCTTTGCTTTCCTGGCCTGCCTGGAAGAGGAGCCATACCTGTATACTCACTATTGTCTGGCCTGGAGCCGATCTGTTGAAAACGTGAGCCGTCCCCCTTTCGCTGTTCTGGTCTGCCTAGAAGAGGAGCCATACCCGCATACTCACCTTGTCTGGCCTGGAGCTGCCTCGTTAACGACGTGAGTCATTTCTCCCCTGCTTTCCTGGCCTACCCGGAAGAAGAGCCATACCTGTATACTCACCATTGTCTGGCCTGGAGCCGATCTGTTGAAAACGTGAGCCGTCCCCCTTTCGCTGTTCTGGTCTGCCTAGAAGAGGAGCCATACCCGCATACTCACCTTGTCTGGCCTGGCGCTGCCTCGTTAACGACGTGAGTCATTTCTCCCCTGCTTTCCTGGCCTACCTGGAAGAAGAGCCATACCTGTATACTCACCATTGTCTGGCCTGGAGCCAACTGTTGAAAACGTGAGCCGTCCCTCTCTCGCTGTTCTAGTCTGCCTGGAAGAGGAGCCATACCTGTATACTCACCCTTGTCTGGCCTGGAGCCAACTGTTGAAAACGTGAGCTGTCCCTCTCTCGCTGTTCTGGTCTGCCTGGAAGAGGAGCCATACCTGTATACTCACCTTTGTCCGGCCTGGAGCTGCCTTGTTAACGACGTGAGTCCCCACTCCCCTGTTTTCCTGGCCTGCCTTGAAGAGAAACCATTACCTGCATACGTGCCATTATCTGGCCTGGAGCCAACTGTTGAAAACGTGAGCCGTCCCTCTCTCGCTGTTCTGGTCTGCCTGGAAGAGGAGCCATACCTGTATACTCATCTTTGTCCGGCCTGGAGCTGCCTTGTTAACGACGCGAGTCCCCACTCCACTGTTTTCCTGGCCTGCCTTGAAGAGAAACCATTACCTGCATACGTGCCATTATCTGGCCTGGAGCCGATCTGTTGAAAACGTGAGTCATCTCTCCCCTGCTTTTCTGGCCCATCTCAAAGAAGAGCCATTACCTGTATGCTTACTATCGTCTGGCCTGGAGCCGATCCGTTGGAAACGTGAGTTCTCCCTCCCCTGTTTTCCTGGCCTGCCTTGGAGAGAAACCATTACCTGCATACTTACCATTATCTGGCCTGGAGCCGATCTGTTGAAAACGTGAGTCATCTCTCTCCTGCTTTTCGGGCTCATCTCGAAGAAAAACCATTACCTGCATGCTTACCATCATCTGGCCTGGGGCCGATCTGTTGGAAACGTGAGTCATCACTCCCCTGCTTCCTTGGCCTGCTTTGAAGAAGAGCCATTCCCTGCATGTCTATCATTGTCCGGCTTAGAGCCGATTCAGTAACGAAGTGAGTCGTTGGCCCTTGTTCCGAACTGCCTTAAAGAGGACTTGTTATTCACGTGTTCACCATTGTACAGTTCAAAGAGGACTTTCCAGCTATATACTTACCCCGTGTGTACGCCTCGACCTGAGAAGAGGGATACCAGGGTGCTGAGGAGAAGAGGTCGACGGGTGATATTTTACTTAGGAAATTACTTTTAATTAAATAAGGACGAACTTTGTACCTTCTATTTTGCTTGTCTTGTCTTTGGGTGCTCTGTTAGCTCCTCGAGGTGGTGCAGGTAACAGGGGCGGTGTGTAAGGTTCCGGTTGTCCGCCCCGGCCTGTGACATTTGCATAATCTTGACTATCTGCCGTGGTTACTGCTGAATAGGCCTCTTGAGCTCTACCAGTTTCACACGCACTGAAGCATCAACGCACGAGCTGCAGCCGGCCAGTTACGCGCATCTGCAACCCTTTCAAATAGCAGAAAGGATCACTCTCCAAAAACTTCGGCACCAGTCGCAAATTTCCCAACACGTCAAAATCAGGGCCAGGCTGCTGAAGACCTAACGCTAACTCAGGATGCACTCCAGGTCGAGATGGGATTTTACCCTCGCGGATCACCTCGAGTTGATGTTCAAAATCCAAGCGCGTTTGGATTCCACAACTTTTCCACAGCCAAATCTTTCTTGATTACGGCGTTAACCTTATATTTATCATATTCTATTTGCAGCATAAAAAGTTCTTTCCTCTGTGCAAAACTCAATCCCTCCATTGATACAGGCGTAAAAGACGAAGCAGCCGGTTTTTCTTCCGCAACACCTAACAGGGACACCGAATGCAAACAATGAATACTCAGTAACACAGTCATACACTCACTTACCTGAATTCTTGCGCACCAAGGTCGAAAAAAGCCAAAATCACCACACAAAAAGTCTTCAAAAAACTGCGTCTGCTTCAAACAAAGCCACCTTGCCGCCTCAGGATTCCAACACCTGATCGGAGCCACAAGGAATCTCCACCATCAGCTGACGTCACCTATGACGACACGCCATTCACAAAATTCTGACCCGACATCGCAAAACAAAAACAGAAACAACACGACAACCACTCCAAAACTTAAAATAACAATTAAGCGATATAACGGATCAAAACCAATCGACGAGCCCCCACTTTGTCATGACCTGGCTCTAAAGCCATGACAAAAATAGAAGGACGCAGTTTTAAACCACAAAAATGAAATTTATTAACTAAACAAAAACACCAATACAACAACTAATGTAACATAATGCAACTATGAAGTGTGAAGATCAGTAAGGTCAGTAGAATGAGGTGCATGTTTGGATGAATGGAAGGTATGCTGTTGTGTGTTGCATGAACAAAACAATTAATGCACGGGAGAGAAGGGCTCTACTAGAACAAGGAGAGTGGTAGGTTTATGAAGGTGTGAAACACCTGGGCCCAGGTGTCCCCAATCTCACTGACAAGCTATAGCCACGCCCTCTGCAACACAGAACAAACCAGACACAAGGAAACAGGCCAGACCAACAGGCCATCACAATGTGGATTTTGCATAATAGGTGCCCTTTAAATGAAAATTCTGTCAGTAATTACTCACCCTCGTGTCATTCCAACCCCATAAGACATTCGTTAATCTTCGGAACACAAATTAAGATATTTTTTATGAAATCTGAGAGCTGTTTCACTCCTTCATAGGCTGCTAGGTAATTGCAGCTGCCGGTCCAGTAAGTTAGTAAAGACATCGATAAAATAGTCCAAGTGACTACAGTGGCTCAACCTTAAGTTTATCAAGCAACGAGAATACTTTTTGTGTGAAAGTATAAATATATATATATTAGGGGTGGCACGGTTCACAAAACCCACGGTTCGGTTCGTATCACGGTTTTAGGGTCACGGTTTTCGGTTCTGTACGGTTCTTGTTGTTGTTTTTTCTTTTAATCTTTAACACTCCAAAAATTTACTTCAGCATATGATATATAGCTGAATTATCTAATTATTAATTAATTTATTTCATAAATGGGGTGTGTTTGCAAAACGCAGCTTCTCATTTCCCGTGGGCTGTGTCGGACAGTTATTTGTCACCACTTTTTGCCAGGGTTGATATTATGTCCCAGCACGGATGTACCAATACAAATAAATAAAACATTTCCAGTTAACTAGCAAAGTATTCGTTTCGTTCGTTTGTTAAATAAGAAGCAATCTAGCGCTGAAATGTGTTTTTTTTAATCAAGTGATCAAAGTGCTCGTTGCCGTTGCGATCAGTGGCGCTGATACAGTGTTCTCGTGGCTCGCGCACACACCGCAGCGGCCGCACATTCTTCACTCAGACGCGCGCTTCAGTCCGTTGAGGAGACTCTAGGCTACTCTATTCGTTCCGATGAAATCACAAAACAAAATTCATACAAATCTGTCCCTGCTTGATATACAACCGCTGATAAACATAATCGGTTTTGATGAAAAAGAAAAATATATACGAGTGCAGATTAGAACTCAGAACCTTTGACACGCTTGGCAAGTTCTGCCACTGGACCATTAAAGTACATACCGGTACGTGGAACAGTCGATCTATGTAGCCTATTTATTCACGTGAAAAAAAACAACATATAGCCTAGTGGAGTTGATCTCATTAAATGTCTAAGTAAACCCAGTGTACTATTTAAATCGATTGCTGGACATTGTAATGTTATTCTACATTTGTCTGATTTATGATTTAGCATTGTATTAGCAGTAGCACGGGCACAAGGCTACATTGCGCATGCGTCGAACCGTGCGAACCGCGCGACGCACACACGCACCGAACCGAGACAAGCGAACCGAACGGTTCGGATGTTTTTTCATGTACCGTGCCACCCCTAATATATATATATATATATATATATATATATATATACTACAAACCCGATTCCAAAAAAGTTGGGACACTGTACAAATTGTGAGTAAAAAAGGAATGGAATAATTTACAAATCTCATAAACTTATATTTTATTCACAATAGAATATAGATAACATATCAAATGTTGAAAGTGAGACATTTTGAAATGTCATGCCAAATATTGGCTCATTTTGGATTTCATGAGAGCTACACATTCCAAAAAAGTTGGGACAAGGCCATGTTTACCACTGTGTGGCATCCCCTCTTCTTTTTATAATGTCTGATATTAACATGCCTAAGACTTTTGCACAGTACTGTACATATCCACTTTGTGGGGTGTGGTTCGCTAATCTCACTTGCCATTGTCTTGTGTACACTCGAAGGTGATTTGGCTCTCAGATGAGATCCCAATTCGTCAGACACCTGACGTAATGTCGAGCGTGACTGACTAATAAGAAACTCAAACTTCTGCTCAGTATCTACAAGACATGTAGCCTAATACAAGGTTCAAAACTTTCTACGAGCCGTAATTTACAAGTTTCTGACTGGGGAAAACAAAAAACTATTGTATTGTGTTCACTTAGACGGCTGCTTAGCTCTCAGATACAAGTTGCTACTACATTTACCCACTTCACTAATTTCCTTAATTTCCTTAAATTATAAGATTCCTCTTAACTGAGATGCAGAAATATCACAGAATCAATGTTCTGAAAAAAATTCAATATTATAAAAAAAAAAAAAATCATGCAAAATAATCTGCTTACCAACACGGCCGGTAACCCATTGCTTTCGGTGAGAAACCTTTGAAATCAACTGAACAGTGTCGTAACGTCAGTAAGATGATAACTGCATGAAGACTGTTGATATTTTTATGATCATAAAGTGAGTTTCTTAAAATACCTTTATAACTTTCCTGGCTAAAATGTGTCCACGCTTTATGTTTATTTGTATGGAAAGGTGTCTTGATCTCTGTATCCATACGATAACATTGCGTGAGGAACCGAGTGATAATGTTTCCACTCCATGAACACGGCCTCGCCAAACTCAAAGATGAATCCGAATATTAGCATGTGGCAATCGGCCACCAGAGCCAATGGCATTTCATGATGAAAGTGACGATAAGCTTCTTCAGGTGGCGATTTGTGAATGTGATCAGTTTCGGGTTTGTTCCTTAAAGCAATCATTTGGAAGACTTGAAATATTTGATATTCTTGAATAAATTATTGTGACCATACTTTTATCCTCCTGTTATGTGTTTCATATTGAGAAATGGTTAGGGTTAGGGGTCGGGGTCGGGTTAGGTGCTCTAAAAATCATCTATAAAATAGTCATACCCCAGAATATCATGTCATGGCGACACAATTATACCTCAATATATAAGTTCATGATGATAAACTTCCCATGTCTGTGTATTGACGGCAAAGGTTTCTCAATGAAAGCAATGAGCTTCCGGCCGCAGCACAATAAAGAGGCTAAAGGGCGCTTTAGGCGTCTGTGTAATGTCACGCACATTTGTCTTGGACACGTGGCCATATCGGACACCTTGGGAATGAGAAGCCGTTGTCTCACAGCCTTTTTACAGTTAACAAGATGCGATTTCTCAAGAATGTACGTTACCTATCAATTCTGACTCTCATCCGTATTTCATCAGCCAAGATAAATAAGAAATCGGTGTTGCAATGGCAAAAAATCCTTATTTCCTTAAATCCTTTTTGCAATAAATCCTTATTTCAAATGCAGCGATATTACTCAATCACAGAAGTGGGCGTTTACATTGAAGTCTGAAATGAGACACAAGTCTTAAAGTGTTTAAATCAGAGTGCTAAAATCAGGGTAGAAAATGACCTATGTATGAATTATGACAGTTTTGATGTAATTTTACTAATATTAAAAGAACAACACGGGAAATAGATATTGATGTATGATCTTTTAACATGAAGATACAAAAATGAAGCTGAAATCAGTGAGTGAACTGAGAAAATGTACAGAACAAAGATATTTATTACTAGCCATTAAACCGAACTAGCAGAATGTTTTCTTATCCTGTAAGTAGTCTGGTGTTGTTGTTTTTTTGTTGTTTTACTACATATGACTGACTTATTGCTTGAATCAATACTGCAATTACACTATTTATGTTCATGTGTTAATATTTTGCTTGTAAAAGAAGTGACTTTTATGAGGCTTTGCGCTCATAGCACTCACGTTATTCCTATCTAATAAAGATTTCTGTCTCACACGGGCTTTTGGCTGATAAAGCCCAGAGTCCAATGTTAGTTTTATTCAATAAGATTTTAGTCAACTAAAATCTACAGTAGATTTAGTCGAATCAAATCTAATGGGTTTAGTTAAATTGTAATTGCATTCATTTAGAATTTCTCAAATATTTCCAAACCCATTATATACTTCCGGAGAAAACATCTATTAACCTGTAAATATGAATGATTTTAAAGTTTTAACATGCAATAAAGAAACAGATTTAACTGCTGTGACATTTAAAAAATATCTTAAAATTAAATAATACCACTTCTCCTAAAGTAGAACACGGTCTTCTTTTTAATGAATGATATATGCATTCTTTATAACAACTTGCATACATCATTATTTATTTTTTCAAGCAGACATATTTATTTGTATAAATTAAATATAATTAATTCTTATTAAAGAGCAGTGAATGGGTTTCTCTTTTTTTGTTGATGAATATTAAGGGCACAGACGGCATTAGGTTTATTACGCACTGTCACTTTAAGACCGAATGTTCAGATCCAATTGCAGTATTGCACTGATGCACATACAACACACACACACACACACACACACACACACACACACACACAGTCACTCACTCACGCGCGCACACACATGTCTCCATAGACTTAATGGTTTTTATACTGTGCAAACTGTATATTCTATCTCCTTACACTAACCCGACCCCTAAACCTACTGAAAACTATCTGCATTTTTACATTTCCAAAAAAACTCATTCTGTATGATTTATAAACTTGTTTAATCCTCAATTTAGGTCTCCACTGTGACACCAGTCCCCATGAGTCTGTGTGCATTCAGGTTGAAGTCCCCATCGGGATAGAAAAACATGTACACACTCACCTCTCTCACACACACACACACACACACACACACACACACACACACACACACACACACACACACACAGTCACACACACTCATCTCTCACACACACACACACACACACACACACACATATTCACTCACTCACGCACACACACTAACTCTCTCACACACACACACACACACACACACACACACACACACACACACACACACACACACACACACACACACACACACACACACACACACACACACACACACACACACACACACACACACACACACACACACACACACACACACACACTTACTCACACACTTGCTCTCATTCACTCACACACACACACACACACACACACACACACACACACACACAAACTCTTGATCTCATTCACACACACTACCCCTAAACCTACCCATAACAGGAAACGTTATGTATTTTTGATAAAAAACTGTTTAGTATGTTTTGAAATATGAGGAAATATAGGATAAGTACTCATAAATCACATTGACATTGTAATACCGGTGTAATACCCATGTCATTATACAAATTTCTGTCCTCATAAATCATAAAAACAAACACACGCGCAACTCTTACATCAGGCATTTAGAAACCCTCCAGCTCTATAGATCTGCTGTGGGTCATTGTATGGAGTATCTAATGTATTTAATGTATCAGGAGTGTGTCTGTGGATGGATTGTTAGTATCAAGTCATTGTTCTTGTAGCATCTTTATCCTCTAAAGACCAAACACATTAACACTGGCATTAAAAAATTAAGATCAGGCAACATTTTATGGGAAAAATGCAGAATTCCAGATATTTTCACAGGTTTCACAGACTTATTCTTGCCACTATTATCACAGTGCAGGAACTCTGTCCTTCTACAGCGTCTCTGACACACAGTCCAGACCACATTCACTCACACACTCTATCCTGGGTTTAGGGTTAGTCATGGATCATCAGTGAAACTGTGTTGGTGAATGAGAATAGACTGATGAGAGACTCTACCCATAATGCTTTGAGCTGCATGATAAATCAGTAACAGTGAGATGTTCTAGAGTCTCTTATTTTCTCTTCATTAGAATAGAATAGAATAGAATAACACAGTGAAATAACATGTCAGAATAAATGTGTGTAATGGATCCTCATATAGACAGTAAGATCAGTGTGTGTTTGTGAGTCACGACGAGTGACGGTGTGTATCTGTGCTTTTCTCTATATTTGTGTTGATGGAAATCAGTCATTCAGTTCTTATTGTAGTGTCACATAAATCATTATTACTATCAATATTACCATTGAGTTGGAAATTATCACTAACAGGCGTCATCAAAAATGCAATTCTGCACTGTGAAATAATATTCAATAGAAGACCTGAATGACCTTCATGACAGTTTCTGGACATACGAGCAAAATACATCAACTGATCAAAATAAGAAAGGGCATATATATATATGTGGTTTGAAGTGTTCTTAGATGAACTCCACATGTAATCTCTTTGTACCTGTGATGCAGTTGCATGATGGGACAAATTAAATCTCTGCGCTTTAATCCAATGAAAATCATGATGAATGTGTTTAATGTCACGTGCAGTTTTCTAATGGTGCCACAGACAGAGTACAGAGAGAGTAAAGGATGGTGTTTAATGATTTAATGGAGGATGTCAGACACTCAGTTTCTTCTGCACGTTCAGAGACGAGCGACCCGTGTGATCTATACGATGACCTTTGGCGCTTCTGCGAGATGAGCCAGTCCCACCCGATTATGACCCCTGTCATAGATGCTGTAAAACTGGGAGAGGAACACGTCCCCCAGGATCCAGACGGCTCCCGCGGGAGAAGGGAGGTCTATGGACTGGAAGCCGCTGAAGCAGATCTCCTTATTGTTCAGCATCTCCTACACAGAAAACCAGTCATAATCATTCATTCATTTAAATCGCTTTTCCCTTGAAATAGCACAGTAAAGCAAGGGATTCATCTTTTACACCAAGTACCAGCTCAGAAAATATCTGGCTCTCCAAGTACCACCATAATGACCAATATGAAAACACAGTAGCGTAGTAGGCCTAACTATTCAGCTACAGCGATACACAGCTCAAAACCAGCCAGTTTTAGTCCTAATAAGAATAGTTATTAATGTCAGCCACTTTAAACATTGTAAATACACAGTTTGAACATTAACACTGCTTACATACAGGTAAATAAAAAACTTAAATAATGGTTCAATTAAAATGTACTGTACCTAAAGGGGGTTTCATGCATTCATTGCTAAGATACACACACTTGCGGCCTGGGCTCTTCCTCTCTCCCGCTCCAAATAAATCAAAATTTGATGTAGTTTGTTCGAGTCATAATTAGTAATACCTTTTAACGCTAGATGTTTTTGCTCTTTGTATTGTTCAACTGGTCGAGGTTGATATGGGATTTAGAAAGTAATTAGTAATGCTTTTAGAAGAGAATAATTAGAACAATACACTAAATACACTGTTGAAAGTTGTAATTAGTAGCTGATAATTCATAACTTTTTAAGAGTAACTTCCCCAACACTGAAGCTGAGGTAGAGTTTGAACATGTGAATGTAAGACGGCACCAATTCATCTCAAGAGATTATGATGTCAAGCAGAACAGAGGTCAACCCGTGAACAGTGTGTCCCAAGAAACACAAAAAGACTAGTTTTATCATTTCAGAGCAAATCATTTCAGTATTCCGCTGCACTATTAATTTTATTTTAATCATCATAACTAAATCTGATGCTCTTGATTCATTAAAAAGAAACGTCGCAATATTGGCCCGCTGGTTATTTATCCTGAAATGTTTATTTTCGTTTCATCTTGCATTGGTAACAAGCCTCCACAAGCGTTCATGTTTGAGGTTGCCAGATGTCAATAGTTTAAATCCCCCAAACAGAGCTTTTCTCTTAAGAGGATACGACTTCTGCCAGGTGTTTTGCTTAATCTGTGCAATCTGGCAACCTCTCACACTCTCTCTCTCTCTACACTGCCACAGATGATCTGATAACACCATCTTCATTGAGATGCTCAATACAATAGTGTGATACAATAGCCAGTCTGTGTTTCTTCTTGAGCCGCTTGTGCGGTCTGTGTGACTAAATCTGCCAGAGATCTGTAATAAATCCAAAGATATTATAAGTGTTATGAAGTGAACAACTGCGTTATCAAGAATTTCATAACCAGCATGGTCTAATGATGATCTGAGCTCAATTTGGTGAAAATCTGACACAAAGGTGTTTACAAAAAGCTCTTTTTTCAATGACACACCAATACTTTGAAAAATACAGCATTTTATGGCAAACAGCCGACGCTAAAGGAAAACTGGGTTATTGATCTGTCACTCAGAATCTAGAGAGAGCAGTGATTTTAGGGGAAATGTTTCAGAAGTTTCAGTTTCAGAAGACCCGTAGGTGGCGCTGTGATGAAACTGCTCAGGTACCCTCAGGTCATGGTTGTCATTACACACACCAAGTTTGGCAAGGGTGGATTGGAGTTGGATGTAAAATAAAACTTTAGTCTAAATCACTTAGGCTATTGTGATTGTCAAAACATTTGGTAGCCTAACTGAACAATTGTAATGCTGTAAACACAGGATTCAGAGAGCCCTGTCAGCTGGTATTATTTAAAGGTTAAAAAAAAACCCTCAAATTAAATATAATTTTAAATATAAGTACAATGTAAAATTGCGTTCATGTTAAGTGTATTGTCTCAAATTATTGACTTAAATGTTAGTACATAACAGTTAAAGACACCCAAGATAAAGTGGGACCAAATTATGTCAAAGGGTGCAATGAACTTTGCATGGGAAACAATTTTTGTTTTTAGGCCTCAAATTTGAGCTTTGGGTGGTACTATAAATTTGAGATTGAGACTCCAAGTAAATCTTCAAACTGTGTGGCAAATTTCATAACTTTCTTATTCACTGTTCTTTGGGCTGCCATAGACTCAAGGGAAAAAGAAGAATGATTAGTCCATTACTCAAAGTCCAAAGTAAACCTTGAGTTTGTGTTTTGTTGTACTCACCCTCCTGACATACTGCTCTCCAGTGAGGGAAAACTCCACACCGTTGATCATGAAGGACACTACAGGAAGACTCCTGATCCTGGCACAGTCTAACAGATACTAAACCCACAAACAAACAAGACTTCATTTACTGAAGACGTCCATCAACATCAGTGAAGTCACATGCTCACTGGATTATCCTTTACTGCGGATAACCGCTCCATACTCGCCTCTCCGGCCACGGTAGGCGTTGCTCCGAGGAACTGCTGGAGGAGCATGATGTCTTTCGCTGGGCCGCCGATCAGAGACGTTCCTGTGTCCACTACAGCTTGACAGCCATGATTACTGCGATAGCAGAAACTCAGAGCTCCCTGAACCTTCACACTGGACACAACAAACACACTGATTTCTGCTGTCTTTGAGTTCACCTCCATTAAAGACACTCATGTCACACTCACCCATCTAATCTGATCTGCCAGTAACCCTTCTGAGTGACTGGAGCCCAGATGATGGGAGAAACGAACCGTGTTTCGTCCACTCCTCCGAACAGCAGCTCCCCTCCCAAGCTTGAGTCGCCGTTCCTGTAGTCGTGATCAGGACATACGCTCTTATAAGTACTATCATTTTTGCACATTATAGTACTTATCGGTTATACTTTATTTCGATAGTCCACTTTAGACATTCTGCTAACTATAAGTAACTTTGCAGCTACATGTCAACAAACTGTCATTAGAGTATTAGTAGACTGTCAGCTTAATATCTGCTAACACTTTATTTTGTTGGTCCCCCAACAGACCTTCTACTGACTATAACTTGGCAACTACAAGTCAACTTATACTCCTAACCCTAAAACCTAACCATAACAGTCTACTAATACTCCAAAGTTAGCTCCAAAGTTACTAATAGTTAGTAGAATGTCTAAATTGGACTATCGAAATAAAGTGTTACCTACTTATCAAACGTGAGAATGTCTCTGGGGGTGACATGTAGAAAACCTGATGATCATGTTCATGAACGAGACGTCAGAAGACATTATGGGAACCCTGTAGGGTGAAATCATTCTGATTGATGAATCCAGACGTAGTGTTTATATGAACGCTAAATAAAGTGATCGGTTGATGTGCGCATTTATGTGTCACAAGCTTCTAATCTTCTAAGACTGTTTTCTGTTGAACAGAGTTGCAACACAAGTCCCTCCCCTGATGAATAACAGTGAGCGGCGTCTCATTCCCTCTTTCAGGGAACCTAAGGCCCTGTTTACACTAGAGCGTTTTCGTTTTAATGCGCATAACTTTGGCTACGGTTACGCCTGGCGCCACTCTACTCCAGAGCTTTCAACCCTTTCAGTTTGAGAAATCTCGGGTTGTGTTTCACTGTAGACGGACCAAAACTGAGACTTTGAAACGAAGGCATGGCTGCCCACATTCGCTTCCTGATTTGTCAAGCCCCATCACATGACCATTGCGCTACTGGAATACGACAATACCAGACCAGCCTCGACGACTATGTACACAATAACATGGAGACCGAACTGCTCCATTCCCTCCATCTTGAGAACCAGAAAGAAAACCCTTTCCGCATGTCCTCGTGAGGAACTCTCTATCACAGGATCTTTGAGAATAGACTGATCCTCTCTTCTTAATATTCTCTGCATCCCGTAACAAAACATCTGAGAATATGACACCATATGACACCATTTTACAAGCTGAATCACATAACCTGCAGCATCCATGGATAAAACCTAGTTCAACACTACATTGGTCATTGTAAACTCTGAGTAAACACAATCCTGGGTTCACATTGCTCATAATTTACCAGGGGTCAACAATTAATCCTGGGTATATTTATGAACTATATGCCATATTTGCAGAGTCAGTGTCATTGACAAGACAAATGCAGCACACAACCCGTCTAAAGCCTCAAGTATAGCGCAAACCTTCATTAATCACCATTACATGCTTTATTTCAATACTTTCCTCCCAGACATTTTGTGTCTGAAAGTGAGACTCCTACAAATGCATATGCAATAAGGTCAGTCGCACAAATAACGGTCCACGCCTAATTTTTCACTGCATGTCTTTAGTAAATCCTGGGTTTACGTTCGCGCGAGCTGTTGTCAAATCTGGCCCTTAATCCATACAGGCTTCAGACATTCCCATAGCGTCAGTGTCTAAGTTCCTGATTTCAAAAAGCATCAAAGTGTGGATCAGTAAGTGATGTTGTGGTGATTTCTTACTTGAGATAGAAGGAGAACACGGGCTCCTCCAGCAGGCCTTGCGCTATCATGCTGTCGAACACAGGAGAGCCGAGCTCCTCTGCCAGCTGAGGGAAACCCAGACCCAGAACCCCGTCAAAATGAGCCAGGACGAAAGAGAAACCCGGCTCGTATACAGCCTCGCCGAACACCTGGTTCTGGACCCTCACAGAGCCCACCTGAACCCAAACAAGATATTTTCATACAATAATGTTCTTGCCAAAGTGAGGCCACTGAGGATAAGCTTTAATCCGCATCATGAAAGCCAATCCACCTCAGAAATGGGCTTTTATGTCTGAGTGTGAACGGATACCTTCAGTTGTTCTTTGGCCATCACTCCCAGGAGGTGACCGGAGCCGTAATGGATGCCGAAGACTCGTCCGTCGTGTGCGTACGTGCTCGATTCAAAGGCCTTGAACTTGTGGTGCATCGCTGTGTAAACAACAGCCAGGTCACTTCATCAGCATACGGCAGTTCACACATGAAGCCCGGGTGAATGTGTGTGTTAGTTACCGCACGCTTGGCTCACGCAGTAGGACGACGGGACCCAGAGGTCAGAGGATCCCGTGTCAAACACCACCGTGAAGTTCTGCTCCGGTTTACCCAGACTGATCTGACCGAAGAACTGCGCCTTCACAACACATGATTCAAAGCCAGTTTCAGTCTTAATCTTTGGCCTTTTTAAAAGAAATTAATACTTTTATTCAACAAAGATGCAATAAATGGATCAAAAGTGACAGTAAAGACATTTATAATGATTTCTGTTTTAGATAGATTTTGAACTTTCTATTCAACAAAGAATCCTGAAAAAAAGTATCAGTTTCAACACTGATAATAATCATAAATGTTTCTTGAGCATCAAATCATCATATCAGAATGATTTCTGAAGGATCATGTGACACTGAAGACTGGAGTAATGATGCTGAAAATTCAGCTTTGATCACAGGAATAAATGACACTTTACTGTATATCCACATAGAAAACAGCTGATTTACATTGGAATAATATTTGACAATATTACTGTTTTACTATATTTTTAATCAAATATATCCAGTTGAACAGAGACTTCTGTTAAAAAAACATTAAAAAAAAAATCTTACCGACCACAAACTTTTGAGTTTGGGATTTTGTTGTTGTTGCATTTATTCCATATCTCTATAAATATATCAATTTTAGCTGATAGTGTACTATTTAAAAGACTTAAATGCTGCCATTGTTATGCATTGTCTTGTAAATATATTGTATATTCCATAAATAATAAAATGATCCTTTGAAGACGCGAATGTTTCAAAGATAATTTAACATCTTTGGGTCATTCTACAGAAACGTCCACTTTTGGTATGGCAAGATGTCTTAAAATTGATTTGTTTTTCTAACATTTAAACTTACACCACATTATTAGACTACCCTTTGACTTTATGAATATTATGCATAAATGACAGCTTAATGATTTTTTATATTTTTTGTACATTTATTTAAAGACCGCATGTACCATTTTTTTGTCACTGGTGTTACCTTACTTCTTTGGCAATATTATTTGGTTTTTATAAAATATTATTTCTAATGTTTTTCAGCACATGTACACAGAGTTAGCGAAAAATAATAATAATGCAACAAATAAGGAGATTATGTTTTATTTATTTTAATCAGGTTTGTTAAAAGTGTGCTTGAATGATGTTAGTTCATCTGCGCTACCATCTATTTGCTATAACAATGAAAATATTTGAAAACCAGTTAAAATCAAGTAATGATGCAATCCTTTAAATCTTAACTTTTGAGTGTAGCAGAATTAAATGGATGTAACATTATTACTATGTCACATGTGACATTGCATTTAATGTGACAGAAAAAAAGACAGTAACACCAGTGACACAATAAAGTTTATCTATAAATGGAAGTCACTGGTGTTACCCATAAGAAAGGTGACACCAGTGACAGTAACACCAGTGACCATTTTCATGAAAAATTAATTTTACAAAATGGCTGCTGCAAGGTAACAAACCACATGTTGTCAATCATAGTATACTAACTAAATTAAGTAGTTTAATCCATTTGTATTCTAGTTTTTTTTACAATTACCTAACAGTAAAGTAGGTCATACCAGTGACTTCAACTAAAAGCTTCATATGAAATCATGAGATAAATGAGAAGATTTCTGCTAACTGAAAAGAGACAGTGGATCTACCATGGGCTTTTCTTCATAGATATTCAGGAAATTGGAAGAAGAAAGTCAAGTGATGTCATCAGTGTGATTTTTATTTCAAAATAAGAGATTTTTGTTTAACGGTAACACCAGTGACACAGCTCCAGGGGACCACTACTTTCATTATAAATTTAATAATATTTATTCTGCATTTTTTTTATATATATCATTTACATAATATATTTGATAGTTATGTATACATTATTGTATTTTAAATGGTGTAAAAATCTGTTATTGACCTCAAAATAAAGCATTTTCCCTCTGTACATGACTGTGGGGACGAGTACTTCTGTGGTGCTTGGAATTCTATATAATTAATAAAAATCAAATATTGCCACATTGATGGCTCAAGAAGGTGTAATTGTTCAAATAACATATTGTTTTATTTTAAAATGTAAAGAAATTGTAACCCTAAAGTGTTTTTTAAGTGTAATATTACTGTAAAGGCTAGGGACAGAAAAATTGACATTTTCATAGAATGACCCCTTTGCTGTTTTTTACCAGGTAAGATGGGATGAAGACCATCTTAAGATGTCAACCCTCATGATTTAAAGTCAACAGCTGATAATTGTAGAAACATCAGCACTAAATTCCCGTTCTAAGAAGCATCTTTCCTGACATTATTAAACTAAAACGGTCAGCCCCATTACCATCAAACCCCGTTACCCCAGACAGCAACAGTGGCGGCCCAGATCCGGCCCACATCTGGTACATATGGCCGGATCTGGGCCGACACTATGTTGCTGTTTTTTCGGTGTTTGAAGGAATGAGGTTTGGCGAGTGTGACAGCAGATGAACACAGATCTCGGCTCACGTCCATGAAGTTGTAGAGTCTCTCCGTGGCTCTGCCGCCCGTGTGCAGGTAGTGTTGAGCGGGGGGGAAGCAGTGGGCGTAGCGCCGGGAGAAGGCGTCGGGCTGGTGCTCCCGCAGGAACTCCTCCAGCTGGCCGGCGGCGCGCAGGCGACCCCGCAGCGGGGGCACGCGACTCAACGGCACCCTGGGACGGGACAACACCTCGTCACCACCAAATCTCTCAGAAATGACTCTCGTATTGATAATGACTCGGCATTCCGTGGCCTAATGTTTGTACAGTAGGCTATCTGTGTTAAACTCACAATTTATTTGCTTTCAGAAGTGACTATAAAAGCCTTTTTAAATTTGGGAAACAAAATGCTTTTGTAACACTTTACAATAAGGTTCATTAGCTAACATTAAGAGCAATACATTTGTTACTGTATTTTTTTAATCTTCACAATTTTATTTCAGAAGTGAAATTTAAGTAATTTTGGTAAAAAACAAAACAAAAAACTTTTCTTTCTGAAATCATGATTCATTTCTCCCAGTTCACATACTAAAAAACATATTTAGTTTTGTGTTTATTAGAGTTTTTCTACAAAACAGATGAAACCATTTCTTAATCTTGCAGCTATATGGTTTTAATAAAAGTTCAACCATAGTTAAAACCATGGCTAATTTTGTAGTCACAATGGTTTTACTGCAATTATGTGGTAAAAACATGATTGTCTTTATAGTTAGACATAGATTTATAGTTAAATCACAGCTGAAACACTCAAAATAGATCATTCATGGGCATTTATTGTAGTTGTAATGAGCAGGTAAGCCCGTTTTAATCTGAAAATAGAGTCAAAGCAATGAAGCGTGTTGTTCTTACCTTACCAGACTCTGAACAAAGCCCAGCAGCCCCAGCAGGATCAGACCGGTCCTCATGGTGGTCACACGCTCACTCAGAGCCGCAGTGACTCCAGCTGATGTTTAAATGCAGATGTCAGGTCACCGCGGCCCTTTCACGTGTTGATTTAACACTCAGCAAACAGACCAGAGGTGAAGACACCAGAGCTTAGGACACACGCACAAGTACGAGCTAACATTACTGTGCTTCTCTACATTTCTCTGAAATATAAACCTTATTATTCCTGATGCTCATTCCCCGTTCCAGTTTCCCCAAAACCAGACACCCTCAAAGAAAAAGACCATCACAATGTTTACAATATGAAAACTAGTAGAATGCAAGAAGCTGGAGATGTTCATCTCCTGAAAACCAGACGTTGGTCTATTGGATGTTGCTCTCGGCTTAAGCAGCTCGATGAGGAGCGCCACAGATCCAGAGGGATTCACAGCAAATTTCTGAACGTGTAAATATTTGTATATGGACATAAAAAGCTTCAGAAACCAAGACAAACACTGTAACTGAACTGAACATGTAGAGCTTCTTCACAGCAGAACCTGAATGTGTCTCATGTCACGGAGTTATTCCCCTGTTTGTCCCGGTGAAGCTGCTGTGAAACACTCTGTCCCGGTGAAGCTGCTGTAGAAGTAAAGCTGACTGGACTTGGCAAGAGACTCGAACACAACAGGCTTGGTTTGATCGTGACAGTTTTATTGAGTAAACAAAAGGTCAAAAGCCAGCGCTGACATTCAGACATGCTCGAGAAGTGCATCGACACAAGAAACTACAAAACAAAGAGAATCCGCTTCCTGTCAATAAATACACGGGCCGATAGCGGTGTGTGTTCAGCAGGGGTGATGATCCGGCACACGCTTCCTGAAACACAACACAACACACACACACACGTTAAACACACCTCAACAACCTCTCAGCTGAGTCTCCTGAACACATGAAGCTGTTATCTACACAGTTACTGAACTCAACACACACACACACACACACACACACACACACACACACACACACACGTTAAACACACCTCAACAACCTCTCAGCTGAGTCTCCTGAACACATGAAGCTGTTATCTACACAGTTACTGAACTCAACACACACACACACACACACACACACACACACACACACACACGTTAAACACACCTCAACAACCTCTCAGCTGAGTCTCCTGAACACATGAAGCTGTTATCTACACAGTTACTGAACTCAACACACACTGACTTCAGATGAACTATCACACTTTTGTCTCTTTAGAGCTGCTCCTCATATTTGATTTAGTTTGCATCATTTATCTAGATTTCCACCCAAAGTCCCCTGAGGTTTGTGTTGCGCATCCAGGGGTTTATTCTGTATAACGGTTCTCATCGCAGTTTGTGCGCATGTTTTAGCAGATTAAAAAATATGTGCCTCAATTATGTTTTATGTGCATTTTTAGAATATAAGCACATAATGTAACGTTTTCACATTTCTTTATCATACTTTTTCAAGTCAATGTAAACGGGTCGGGTATGGGATGTTTTTTAAAATGATTATTTATTGGTAAAGAGACCTCTGTAAGATTGTAAATTCATCTTTAAAAAATGTGTTTTTGTCTTCCAATAAAACTAGCTTGAGAAAAAAATTCTGTCCTTGTCCTGTTAATCCCTGGGAGCAGCTTTGACACGGTGTGTCCTGTATAACTAAAGCTGAGAGCACTGACCTGGGAGCAGCTTTGACACGGTGTGTCCTGTATAACTAAAGCTGAGAGCACTGACCTGGGAGCAGCTTTGACACGGTGTGTCCTGTATAACTAAAGCTGAGCACTGACCTGGGAGCAGCTTTGATGATGTTGTCCACGCGCAGGATCATCTCGGCCGCCTCGGCTGCGCTCAGCAACACCTGCCTCTTCACCTGGAAGCTCTCGGTGATGCCCAGATCCGCCATGTCTCCCACACAGCCCTGGGTCATGTCTGTCAGACGGCATGGGTCAAAGGTCAGAGCAGAGGCGCGGGCTAGCCTGACATCAGGTGTGTGTGTGTGTGTGTGTGTGTGTGTGTCTTACCCAGGCCAAAAGTGATCTTGTTGTCCTGGTGGGCGGCTCTCAGCTGGGACACCAGCTCTGCGCTGTCATATCCTGCGTTATCAGCGATGATGGTGGGCAGCTGCAACAACAAGCAGCCGTAAAGCTTGAGAACAGACACCGATACACATGCAGAAACTACCTAGATTAACTAATAAATGCCCCCAATACTCCAGATGCAGGGGCACAAAAAGCACTTACACATACATTTACATCACATGATATAGTGAAGCTTCTCACAGGCAAGCGGGCCGGTTTTCCCAAACGGTTCAGTACAATAATACGTTAATAGTGACTGACATTTTAGACACAATAGTGTCAGTTTTGCTCTTTTCGCCACTAAAAATAGCAAATCAAGCTGAGTGAATGATTCATCAAGTCACTCATTAAAACAGTGACTTGCTTCTTTTCAGAATGAATCAGTGTTTTGAAACCAATCGGTCGAGTGAATGATTTAATGATCCAGTCAGTGGCTCTATCTGACATCACATACTTCCCGGTCATATAGTAGTGAGTCCAAATTCACAGTAGGAGAATAGTAGCCATTCTGAAGTGCACATCCAGTGGACACCTAACTATCCCTTCAGGCAACAGGAGGATTCGCCACTGAATGATAGCATAACTTTGCAAATAATGCTAGTAGGTCACATGACAAAGCAACATAATGGTTGTAATAACTTACTCTGTGAGAATGTACTTTTAAATTAGCAATTTTGTACACAGACAGTCTCTTGCTTAATTCCTGAATGAATCCATGTATGTGAACGAATCAGTTGACTGAATGATTCAATGACTCACTAATTAATAACTTTGAACAAATCAATAATTCAATGACTCACTAATTAATAATTTTAAATGAATAGGTTGAGTGAATAATTCAACGACTCGCTAATTAAAGACTTTGAACAAATCGATAATTCAACGACTCACTAATTAAAGGCTTTGGATGAATCGGTTGAGTGAATTATTCAATGACTCACTAATTAAAGACTTTGAACAAATCAATAATTCAATGACTCACTAATTAATAATTTTAAACGAATAGGTTGAGTGACTAATCCATGACTCACTAATTAAAGACTTTGACAACTTCTGGTGGTTTAAGTTTCACATAATTCCCTTTTTTCCAATGATGTATGCATTATGTGATTGTAATTGCACTATAAATGCCTACAAATATGATGTATATATTTAATAAGTTAAGAAAAATGATAAAACTCAAAGGTAAAAATACACATGGAAACCAATTTAAGGGGAGAAATATCTCCTTTAGGAGAAGTAACTCCGCATCCCTGCACTGATCCTCTTTAAACCGCCAGATATCAGCTGACATGACGTGACGCACCATCATCAGGGCTTTAGCGAAGGACTCCATGGCCACGGCCTCTTTGCCTGGCGTCCGGGTGGCCAGATCTGACACCACTCTAGCCATCAGCATCTCAGAGCATCCTGAAACACAAGCACACCGGTGTGAGAGCGCGTCCCAGCAGACACTGGTCAGAGAGCCGCTGGCGTGGCGTACTGTACTGACCTCCGCCGAACACGGTGCGCGTCTCTTTGACGGTCTGCGACAGCACACACAGGGCGTCGTGGAGAGAGCGCTCGGCCTCGTCCAGGATCTGCTGCGTCGCCCCGCGCAGGACGATGGTGCACGCCTCTCCTGCACACGGGGAACACACCAATGACACAGCAACACAACACTGGGGCAACAAACAAGAAGACTCGAGGGCTTCCTGTGGTTCTCCAAACCACAGTTAGATGTGTTTGCCCAGCACTTACCCATGTCCACTCCTGAGAAGTGAATGAGCATGTCCTCTCCAATCATCACTTCCTCGATCAGCTTACAGTGGCCGATCTTCACCAGCTCAGGATGGTCAAAGGTAGACGTGATCTCACCGCCTGCACAAGCAAACCAGCTCAATGAGTGCTAGCTAAAAACAGTGCGCTACTCTGTTCTGAAATAAACACACTTTGTACTTCAACTTCTGTGAGTCTTTTGCCAGTCTGGTCGGGTAATGAGTCACACACAGTTGGTGATCAGGATCAGGGCAGTGCACTCTGGGATAGTTTTCACAGCGGTGTGTTTGTGTACCTGTGACGAGGGCCAAGCGCTCCACTCCTGCGAAATCAGCGTGTTCGATGGCCATCACTCCAGCGGCGGCAAACAGCTGCTCAGGGTAGTTATAGATCAGCTGCCTGAGGATCCACAACACACAAACACACACTCATCCACAAATCTGGGGTTTTACTTGGTCAAAACAATCATACTAAAGAGACATTTGAGTGTGTTTAAAGTTATGTGACGTTCTCCCCGTAGCTGCTACGAGACACACTGCAGGAAGCAGGATCAATATTAGAATTTCATATATTAAAGGGGACATATCATGCTAAATCCACTTTTTTAGCCCTTAAATGCATTTTATTGTATATTTGGAGTGTTTAGAAGTACAGAAAAGTTGAAATTATTCTCTTCAGGTGCTTCGTTGATATCTTTATATTCTGTTTTGGTCATATTTTTCAACCTGTTCCGATTTTTCTGTTATCTATGACGTTTTGTGAACTATTACGTCACAGTATTTGCAGCGGAACTGCCAAATAAGGACATTGACTCCCGGCCCAACACTTCGAGCAATCCGCCATTTTCATTTCTCGCTGCAATTTTGTAGTCCAAGCTAAAAGATGCAGAAGTTACGAGAGGGTAAGTTAAAATGTTCGGTTGTTGGATGTAGTAACCCACACGCTTCATTACACCGTCTAATGTAGATGAACCGCCGCGCTTGTGACGGCGCATGTTTTACTGAAAGAACGATCAGAGAGAGAGAGACCCGGTCGCGCGCGCGCACACTCTCTCTCTTCGGAGCCAGGCGAAAATGTAAACAAGACGCCGTCTCCAAACTAGACGCTGTCTTGCTCTCTCTCCCTCGCACATATTAATCAAAATAAATCGACACGGTGGTAAAAGGTCGGAAGACCAAAGTTTCATAATGTAAATACAGTAACACACCATTGCGATACATCCATATGAAGACGTTGTTCTGCAGGTTCGTCGTCTTCATTTTCATCTCGCTCCGGCTCCGACTCTGGCTCGAACATGTAAATTGGCTGGCTGGACAAGTCTTCCGTTGTTGACATTTTGTTAATAACTTGTGAATAAAAAGTTTCTGTGCCGCTAGATAATCGTATCTCTGCTATCAAACTACAAAAATGGCCGAACAGGGTGGAGTTGAACCGAGTGTCACCTCTGCAACCTGGAGAGGGGGCGGGGTATGAAGTGTCTCAATTGTATTTAAAGAGACCGCACCAAAACGAGTTGCTCTCAGACGCACATCAGAAAAGGGGTAGAAAGGGGCCTGTGGAGCTATAAAAATGAGGAATTCAGACCCAAGCATTGCAGTTCCGCTTTATATAGACTACAAATGTATGATTTATATGTAAAAAGGAACGATTTAAAAGCATGATATGTCTCCTTTAATAAAAAGCTGGATGACTTGTGCTGCTAAATGGCATCATTCATTTTAAAACGTATATGGGAGGAAATGCTGTATAACTGTTAAAGCTCTATCTGATTATGCTACGTTAGCCAATTGACAACATCGTTTTGTCTAAACAGTTGCTAATAAAACAAAATAAAATAATAAATTAAAGCGTCTTTGGCGTTTCCATGTTTTCTACAAAGGTAAAACCAGACACTGGATATTTTATAATCAATAATCTGCATTTTTAACTGAAATGGTCGAGTGAATGATTCAATGAAACATTCAATAAGACAGCCTCTACGTCAGTGATCTCGATATCAATTTAAGGGGGCAAATTTGGGCCCTTAATGAAACCGCAGAAATCAGCCGATACTAGGGGTGTACCGAAAGTTCGGCCGCCGAAAATGGCATTATCGGTTTCGGGCCGAAATATAAAAACAGCCGAAAACGAAAACCCAAAATGAATGTCACCCGCCCTCCCATCCGTGCGCAAGCGCTTAGGTTTCACTCACGGTCGAGCTGTTATCACGCGTCTGCCTATCAAAGATTAAGCATGTCAGAGGGCTGTCACTTATTGCACAATCGATCGGACCAACCAACACAAGTTTCGAAAACGAAAATAGGGAATCGATTTTAACGGCCTTCTCTCGGAGCGCGTCCAGCTCGTCACGATACGCCCGCAACAACTGCAGGTTCTGACACACACACACAGCCTATTTCTGCATAATATAGTGCATAATACTGTATGTAGCCTTCAGTAATGTTTTTCATTGATGTTATGGCAGTCCACATTGCTGACTTGTGCGTGTCTCAAGCGGCCTCTTTACGTTCGTCCTAATGCCCGTTTAGTTGTCCGTGGATTTGCCTATATTTGGCGTTGAAAACGGATCAACGCCAAATATAGGCAATTTACTAACGATTCAATGAACACTTATGTCTCAAAAATCGAACAGGATTTTTTCACAAAAGTGACAGCCCTATATGAGAGGACACCAAAGTTGCTGACACAACTTTTTGCACAACTTTTATTTGATGGAACATAAAACTTGAAGAATAATATTATTTGGTATTATTTATATTTATTGTTAAAAATATTTTGTTTTGTTATGTAACTGTTAATAAAAGTTTGATTATTATATTGTGATTTTTCATTTCAGATCCACTAAATTCAAACAATTTAAATATATATATATATATATATATATAGTATAAGTTTTTAAAAGAAGCCAGTTTCGGCAGAGGATTTTCATTTCGGTGCATCACTAGCCGATACATCAGTCGAGGGCTGAAAACACACTCTGAAAGTGGCGTCACAGCACCTGTTGATGAAGCAGTTGATGCCGTGCTTGAGAATGCGCTCCACCTTCTCCTTCATCTTCTCCTTCTCAGCCATCTCGATCTCGGCCACCTTGGCTGTGGAGTCCACACGCACCCTGGAGCCGAAGATCTGCGGGACACACACACACACACACACGTTACTGGTGTTAACGGTGCCGCGTCAGTGCTGGCGCTCAGTGCCTGAATGAGGCCGTACCTTGATCTTGTCCGTGTCCATGCCGGTGTTGGCGATGAGGATGTTGGCGTTCTCGATCCTCTTGGGCTGGTTCACTCCGATCCTCTTGTCCAGCAGGAAGCCTGTGAAGAACAAGAAGAGCAGTCACATGACCATTACGCTACTCGTGTGCCGCCTTCTGATTGGCTGAGCCACACACAGTTAACCAATCGCACAACTTTCACAGATCAATTAAACACCTGTTGTTACTGATACTTTACAAACACTTATTATTTGAGATAATGAATATAAAACTATAATGAGACCTAGTGATATGTTTTGCAATAGTATATTTTGTACACAAGCAATAAAGAAATATGACATGTTTATAATGAGGGAAATTATATTTATAGAAAGATTAAAACACCCATTGTTTAATTAAGTTCATTTTAAAGACTATTCAAAAACATTACAATTCTGCCAAAATAAAATAAAAATCTATCATTTTAAATGTTCAAATACAGACTGATTAAAATTTTTATTGGGGAATATAAAAATATATATACGTGTAATTTATATGGGTGAAAAACTAGTCATTTATACTGGTGTTGAATCATCCGGATGAAGGCAAGTATTTATTGAAGGCATGACTAATTATTATTTAAAGGGATAGTTCACAGAAAAATGAAAATTAGCCCATGATTTACTCACCCTCAAGCCATCATAGGTGTATATGACATTCTTCTTTCAGACAAACACAATCTGAGTTATTAAAAAATGTCCTGGCTAATCCAAGACTTATAATGGCAGTGAATGGGAGGCCAACATTTGAAACAATAATAAAGTGCATCAATCCATCATTAAAGTAATTCCTAAAGCTCTGGATAAAGAAAAAACGTCCAAATTTAAAACTTTTATAGCTATAATAAGTAGCTTTCGTCTGAAAGAAGAAAGTCATGTACACCTAGGACGGCTTGAGGGCGAGTAAAGCCTGGGATAATTCTCATGTTTGGGTGAATTAAGCCAGTAGGATCAGCTGTCCGTCACACACCCTCGTCCAGGTAGGAGTCGGTGAGGCTGCCGCCCAGCTTCTTGATGACGTGGATGGCCTCCAGGTTCCCGGAGCCCTTGAGCCGCATCACGGCCTGCACCGCCAGCCGGGCGAAGTGGTCCTTGTGGTGCGTCAGCAGCTTGGAGGAGAGCGTGGTGCGTGCGATGTTCAGCAGGTCCACCTGGAACTTCTGCTCGTCGTTCCTGAGGAGAAACACACACACGAGCTCACGTCCACCGCCTCTACTGTTCACACACACACACACACCGCCTCTACTTTGTAGGCTACGACTCGATACTCTTTTGCTACTGTGTTATAACTTTCTGCGGCCAGTGTTTCTGGAAATGAACGAGGGTAAAACCTTTTTAAGACCTGACTAAATTAAATTTAAGATAAGATATTACATCATTTAAAATCTGGCCATTTTTAAGACGTTTTAAGGCCTTAAATTTAAAGTTCCGAATTGTAGACTTTTATACTTTAAGACCCTGCAGGAACCATGTATAGATGTCGCAAAAGCACGAACAAAACAAGATGCCAAATGTCTGGTTTCGGGATTAGAAGATAAAAGATCGTGAATAATATGGTTTTCAGGTTTATTTATAAAACTGTGGAATATTTTCTTTTACATAATTTCAAATTTGCAAGTAACGGAAGAAGTGAGACTGAGGGAGTGCAAACTTGCTTATAAGTTGTGAAGACGACGCAAATTGATCATCTATAAAGAGATCTCCTATACAGCATAACCCCTTTCTCCTCCATCCTGAATAAGCTCCATCAATCTCTCTCACTATTGATGAATATCAGATGATGTCACCAACGTCTCCTCACTGACGTCACTCACTTCTAAAACTTGTCTGCCGCCATCTTGAGTACCTTATTCGGCAAGATCGATATGTCAGTTGCAAAGGAACTAGCTAGCTATGCTTTCACAACACGGTAACATAAATATAACTTAAATGTAACATAACATAAATCTGTAACGTTCGTTATTTTGAATAGAAATCATCACTCAAAAAGCATTCATTCACGTCTTCTCCGGTTTATTTGTGTTCAAATACATGCAATACAGTATCCGCCAGGGCTATTAGTCCAATGGTAATCAGTGTTTGGTGTAGGCAATCAGTACAGTGATTGATATGACCAATGAAAACTTTAGAATCAGCTGCAGGGCGGGATTTCCGCTGAAGTGGTTTAAAAAAAAAAAAAAAAAAAATCACGCTTCTGTTCTGCCTGCGGTCCTGCATGACTTCCTCATTCTGACAACCGTGATAACAAAGCTAAAGTAACATCTCTTCACCTGAAACAAGAAGCAAATAAATGCACGGTTTGAAGTATATGTGATTTGTGTGTGATTTTCGTGCGATTGGGGAATTTTCATATGAATAAAGAATGTTTACAGTATGCATGCTAGGTAAGGATAGGCCATAGCTTCATATAAAATGTTAAATATAACATATTTCTAAATGTTTTTTTGACTTGAAACCATTTTAAACCGCGACCGGAATATGATACAAATCCTCGATGGTGTTTTAAAGTGAGTTAAAAGTAAAAGTGTAATATTAATCAATTAAATTGTGTCATGTAACTTTATGCTACCTGTTGTGCTAATGCACCTGCTGCAGGAGCTATTCTATTCCATACAATAATTTTTGTTAAAGAATTCAAATAATGTTTCAAGAATAGTTATTTTTTTGTTTGTTTTCTAACAAGACTTGAGATAATAGGTTTGTCAGTACCATAGACAGTACTCGGTAGGTACTCAAGATGGCGGCCGTCAACTGGAAAAAGAGCGGATGACGTAAGAGGTCACGTGACTGATATTCATGAATAGATAGGTATACCATCATGTTGAGGGAAATGTGTTCAAAAGTCTGAAAATCTGCATGTAACTTTAAGGAGCGTCACTAACAAACACCTTTTTTCTGCAATCAAGCAAACCTTTTAGGGTGTTATTCCATAACGTTTAGTTTGTAAGTGTGTATGACTGTTCAGAACAGAGCTAGGTAACCATGTGCTGCTATCATCTTTCAGCTATAGGCTCAAAAGTGTCTAAAATTGTCACTACCGAAACAGTCATGATTGAACATGTCATCATTGTTGTGGAAGTGACAAAAGGGAAGACAAATTAATTTATTTGGGGAAAATAAACAATTTTAGTACAGTTATGCAAATCATTAGTATGAATGTTTCAGTATTGCGAGTTAAGATTCTGTAAAGTGATGTGATCTCTACCAAAGCATTACTGTCACTAGCGAATGTGTGCCGTCACGACCGAAACATGCATGATTTGTCTAAAAATAAAGTTACACTGAATTATCAACTAAGATGTTATTATAGCGTTTGGTTCAATGTTTATTCAAACTAATGAATCCTTAACTTTGAAACCAGGGTGATTAACCTAATGCCTTTTACAAAGACAGATTGGATTCAAAATACTACAAATCTTATAAATTACACTTGAAATATTGTTAAAGTTTTAATTATAGATTTACCTGTGAAAACTTTTTTTAAATGAAAAAATATATTTATAAGGTAGATGTAAACAAAATATGAATAGGTCAATTAAATTATGTATTATTGGGCTTCGGTAGTGACAAATTTGGGGAGAGGAAAAATATTCCAAAACTTTCTGAAAATACAGTATGAGAATGAACTGCACAATTACTAGACATGTGTGCCTTGGATATTATACAATTTGCATACATCCAACATTTGTGGGAAAAGACTTTTCCAACTCTGACTTTGAACCAATCCTGTAGAATGGCCCATATACCCTTTTTTTTGCCGATCCAAAAAATGATCCGATCCGTGGCTATCACACACACTCTCGTCCAACACACACATCATTACCCATGATCCACTGCTGCCTCCCTCAGGGCGTCACGGGCCGCTTGCGTGGCCTTCCTCCAGCCGGAGATGATGATCTGAGGATGGATCTTCTTGGCGATCAGCAGCTCTGCTTCCTAAGGTACAAACACACACACACACGATCAAGCCTGCGCGGCATCTGGCGGGAAACACAGTGTGTGAGTGTGTGTGTGTGTGTGTGAGAGAGAGTCGTACCCGCAGCAGCTCAGCGGCCAGCACCGTCACAGAGGTCGTGCCATCGCCCACCTCGTCATCCTGCACCTTCGACATGTCTGTGCAGGGTCATCAGCACAGGTTCATCACATCAGCAGACACATACCCACATCATGATGTATATATGAACAATATTTCACAGGAATTAATCTCTGGTGTTGCTCTGTCATTTTAGACAAATTTTTGGGGGGAATTTTTAATCGTAACTTCATCAGAATGGTATGAAACATGGTGGCCTTGCACTTGCTATGTGGTCAACGGCAAAAAAAATGTGGACTAAATGGTTGTTAAAAAGACAAAGAGTCACACTCGTGTTGTTCGTGATCAGCACAGGAAATTAATGGAAAATACAGAGCATTTTTTGTGCGCTACGATCTATAAATCAGCCCCAACGCAGGAAAAGGGGGTGAAACTAACATCAAGAGCGCAAAACACACACACACACACACTCTCTGATGCTCATATTAGATTAGAACTTTAAAAAAAAGAGACTTTTGTCAAAAACCTTTTATCTTTGATAATCTCTAAATATAAATCCAAATGCCTTATAAAAGCAAGTACTTGTGTCTGAAAACACTGTTCTCCCAGTGACTCCCAAATGAACAATACCAGAAGGTTAATGTATTTTTATTACTATTATTATTATCATAGTGAATACACACACTCTCTCTCTCTCTCACACACACACACGGAGACTCACCCACGAGCACTTTGGCGGCGGGGTTGTCGACGCCGATGGCCTTGAGGATGGTGGCGCCGTCGTTGGTCACGGTCACCTGACTGTCCCTGCCGCCGCCCAGCAGGATCTTGTCCTGTGAGGTCAGAGGTCATTAATCAGCAATATTCACCGGTTATGATCACAACGGGGCGGCCGCCGGCACACGTACCATGCCCTTGGGTCCCAGAGTGCTCTTCACCAGATCCCCGATGGCAATGGCGCCGATGAAGGACGACTGAAAGCACACAGAGAGAGAGCTCTCGTTAGCCATAATCACGGTTATTAATAATCACGGTTATTAATGATCACGTTCACTGCACGAGTCTCACCAGTCGAGCCGTCTCGGCCTTCTCCTCGTCCGCTCCTTGTCTGAAGATGTTCATGGGGGCCATGGATAGAGACGCCTGCACACACACACACATTATTAACATGAAACGGCATCTGCATTACACGTGTACACTTCTGATATTAATAATGATGTGTGTTTATCATGCAGCTCATCTCTGAACCATGATTCAAGTCAGCCAGTGTCCCTCCGAAACTCCTCATAACATGAATGCGTGGTCATTCTGGAAACCCTATCTATCATAGACAAGTGACTATAGTGTTGATTAAATATTATTATGGCATTTTCTCCATCTCTATTAGAAAGCTTTCTAGAGAGGGTATTGATTCATTCTAGAAACTGTGATTTTTAATATTATTATTCATTTCGTTATTATGCTAATATTAGATACTTCCATAATTAAATCTTGCTATTATTATTTGAATAATTATCCGTGTAATTATAATATAACTGCACTCTCATGCTCATGGCAGTGACGTCAGTGGCCACGCCCTCCACAGAAAGCGCTAGAAACTCCCTGACGATGATCCGCTATTTAATACTATCCATCACAACACAAACTATCGAAACACACACGAGTAAACTCAGCACACAACAAATAAAACAATGAGATGTGCTAATGAAGGGAAACACGTCCATTAGAGCATCATACCGCAGTCGGCTGAACTCATTGTTCGTGTTCACGCGCATGCCGCGCACAAACCCTCACTCTTTAGCGTGAATAAAGTGCGACTGCCGCGGCAAAATCACATTACCGAGTCACTACCGTCACACGCGCTGCACTAAATCACATCTCACTCATTATATCTCCGCTGAATTATGATTTAACCACAAAATCGCTCACCATGATGATAATAGGATGTGCAGAAGAGACGCGCACGAGACAGGAAGAACAGAGCAGGGAAATGCGCGACAGATCTACCGCTTCCTGTCTGCACGCGAACACTTTTCAACTTAAAAGTCCCTGTAGTGCGCTTACGCGTTTAACAATGCATTTTTATTTATTGATTATTATTTATTTATCTACTTTAATAAGCTAAAAAGATAATTTAATAAATGTACTTTCAGGATGTTAAAGAGAAGTATTCTGTGTTAAACAAGTTGTTTTAGTCTATTGCAGTTTTAAGAAATATTAGACTTTTAATCATTTAATTATAGGCCTATAATTCATTGTATAGTCTACCTAAATGTTTTAAAATCTATATTAATGAGAAGTAAACTAATCAATAAAATCTTTTAACGTCATCCCAGCTAACAATTTTTCGTTCCAGAACGTTCTCGAACAGACATCCTATGCTATATATATATATATATATATATATATATATATATATATATATATATATATATATATATATATATATATATATATATATATATATTGCATAGTATCATAAAATAAAAGCCCCTCAAATTCTATTCTAAATAATCAAAACATATGATTGAACAAAACCTTTCCGTGTTTTCACTGTTATATGATAGGGGGCGCTGTTAATACTCTATGAATCTCAACACAATGTTTCTGTGTTTTTGTTCATGGCTTGTTTCATGTTTTGGATTTTGTGTGTTACATGTTTTTTATTTTTGGACTTTCAATGTAAAAACTGCTCTAAAGTTTTCACCTTCGTCGAAGGTGTAACGAAACCGTTACAAAATGCACTTTGTGGAAGTGTATCTCCTGCCTTCATTGATTATGTTGTACAAGATGTTGTCAGAGAGTCAATGAAAGGATGAACTGGGAAGAAAACAGTGTATGCTGGCTGTTCTGACAGTGAAAGTCAAGATTACTGTAGTTATAAAAGTTCGTCAAGATGTCAGCAAAGCACAGAAACACATTTGACAGTCACTTTAATAAAATAGTGAATTGTGTCACAGTTGTGACTTGTGCCATTAAACTACTTTTCCTCAAATGATCATTATATTGTTATCAGCATGTTATCCTGTTATTCCTCACTAATTTTATACATAATAAATGCCATTTTGTTCACATGCAGAAAAGTGTCAGCTCCACCATATGCCACTAGATGCCGCCACAATCTCATCTGCAGGAAAGTGCAGTCAAACCAGTGTACACAGGCTCCTTCTCATGATAAACTGGGACAGTTGAGCTGGAAAATGCTTTCATTGGTAACATTTTAGATTAAGGAACATTTTCTAGTTTTCCCCAAATAAACTCATTAATAGTTAGCAGCCGATATCCTAGTAATATGCATGCTAATAAACAACTAATCCAATGTGAATTTTGTAAAGACCACCCGTCGGCCCAATGATGCGTGCCGTTTTCGAGACGCCGAGAGCTCCACGTCCTTGACAAACTTCGACTTGACAGAGCTCTAACATGTGCTTTATTAGACAGGTGAGCAAATGTACGTAAAACTAATCAATGTTATATAGTTCAACATGATGAAATGTTAGAATATGATCAGTATGTTATTCTTATGTTGATCTAGCTCACTGCTAGTCTCATATAGCCAACAAACTAACACACAGAATAACATTATAACTTTGCTTTGACTTCATCTAGATGTTACACTTCGGCTGACCAGTACAATTCCAACAAGTGTTATTATATCAAGAGGAAAACAATGAAAAATTACTGCTTCACAACATCGTCCTGTGACGCTAAAAACCTGGAAATGGAGAGATTCTCTCATCTCTAACTCATGAAGACAAACATCCCTCAAACCACACAATCATGAGATTAAACAACAATAGCAAGCACTGCAAGAGCAGGGAAATAAGTAAAACATAACATGACAAATGAATAATAATAATACAATGATTAAATGATGAATAAATGATAAATCAAATGACTACTACATAAATTACTGATTATGAAATTAATGTATGGTTGCTTTCTTAAAGTAAAACACACATGTTGTTATTGAATACCCTTAGATCCTTGACATGTCCTCATTACCTTTAACTGTTTAGATATTATATCATAAAGTACACAAAGTTGTTGGTGAACAATCACAGTTATGTTATTAGTTATGAGTCAGTTGGCTTGGCTATCAAGCTGTTGATGACATGAAACCAATATCAAAATCAAACCTACGCCCTTGGTATTGTTAACTATTATGATTAAAGCTAAGATTAACATTGAATGTAGATTATATGAGAGCATCTCCTTTATTTAACAATACACACTTAAGGCTGAAGACAGATGTAGTTTTTTCAGTGAAATCGTGTGTGGTCAGGCTTAGAGCAGTGATAATGGTGAATCGTCATCATTAAATCTCCAGCAGAAGAAAGCAAAGCAGCAAGATGATCAGAGAGGAAGCAGTCTTGGCACTGGAGTTGCAAAATATGTCCACACATTTACTACAAGAGGAGAGGAACACATGGGAGGATAAACATCATTAATGCAATAAAAACTGCTCATTTAATTGCATATTATATATACTGTATATATATATGTGACCCTGGATGACAAAACCAGTCACATGTCACACGGGTATATTTGTGGCAGTAGCCAACAATACATTGTATGGGTCAAAATTATCCATTTTTCTTTTATGTCAAAAATCATTAGGATTTTAAGTAAAGATCATGTTCCATGAAGATATTTTGTAAATTTCCTACTGTAAAAACATTTATTTTTGTGAGTGAATGCTGCACAATCGTGAACATAAATGAACAACTTTAAAGGAGATTTTCTCAATGTTTCGATTTTTTTGCACCCTCAGAGTCCAGATTTTCAATAGTTGTGTCTCTGCCAAATATTGTCATGTCCTAACAAACCATACATCAATGGAAAGCGTATTTATTCAGCTTTCCGAAGATGTATAAATCTCAATTTCAGAAAATTACCCCATGTGACTGGTTTTGTGGTCCAGGCTCACACACACACACACACACACACACACATACACACACACACACACACACACACACACATATTTGTAAAGTGCATGCAATAAATTATTTCACAAAGAAACGGGTCTTTTGAGGCAGTTCTGTTAGTAAATATTAGACAGACTGCTTGAATCACTCAAAGGACACAAATCCTTCACTAATTCAACTCACTGAATCTGTCAGAGATGCTCTGGAAACATTTCTGGATGTCCTCAATTGTTGTAAAACCAATTTATAAATAAAGCAAATAGAGATTGTAACTGAAACACATCCAGATGCATCATAATCAAATCAAAGTTACTCAAAGCGTTTGAGTTGGACCCAAACTGAGTCGGGAAATGTGTATGAATACGCAGCCCTATTAACGGTTATTACGTGAAACTCCTGTTCATCATTTCACTGCCGTAACAGATTGCTGTTCTCGTCATAAAGCAATGCTCTGTTGTGTTGGGATTCCCCTTAATGAATTAGTTTAAACTAATGTTGTAGTCTTACCACTCAGTGGGCTCTGGTATAGGTGTAGTGCTAGGTGTAGTTGTAGATGGTGTAGTTGTAGAGATCGTCTGAGGTTTGGAAGGTGCTCTAAGAAACACAAAAATACTGTTAGAGTTTTATCATCAAATGCATCAGTTTATCTCTGAACAACTTCTTCAAACTAGATGTACCGCATCGCGGTACAAAATATGACCGCCGCTCAGGCCTGCACTGGCTTTCCACAAAAATAAATAACGTGGAGTAATTTGGCTGTATTGCGTGTTTATGTATATACCTAAAAAAAGTAATAGTATGTGCATGTCTGTGTGTGTGTGTGTGTGTGTGTGTGTGTGTGTGTGTGTGTGTTTGTGTATGTGTGTGTGTTTGTGTATGTGTGTGTCTGTGTGTGTGTGTGTGTGTGTGTGTGTGTGTGTCTGTGCGTGTATGTATGTGTGCGTACATGTGTGCGCGTGTGTGTTTGTGTGTGTGTGTCTGTGCATGTGGATTTGTATGTGTGTGTATGGGTGTGTGTCTGTGCGTGTGGATGTCAGTGTGTGTGCATGCTTGCGTTTGTTTGTATTCCTGCATGTGTGTGTGTGACAGTATCATCCTAAACCAGCAACCCTTCGCTCAACAGCACCATCTACAGGCCGATGAGTGTACAGTCACTAAATGTGCACATAAATGAATTTATTTTATACCCCCCCATGGATGAAATTCTACAAAACTTAGCAGAGGATACCCCCAGAGGATGTCAAGTTAATCATACACATGAAATATGGTGCAGTTCTGAACATCTCCACTGAAGATAGGGGCGATTAAAGCAGAATAATATTGCATTTTCATTTTTTATGGGAGGGGCGCAAATCACAAATGAGTGATTATGGGCTAGGTTGATGTGGGCCCTTAAGAGCAACATACCATAGAAATTTCTTCATCCTCGGTGCCACGGTTCAGGTAGTTATTTAGGAAAAACTGCATTTTTTGGGGTTCGGGGGGGGGGGGGCAGGGGGGTGGCCCCTGGGGACCAAACGAAATTTTTCCGTAGAAGTCTAGTGGGGCTACATGCCCACCAAATTTCATGTTCCCCGGTGTTTCGGTGTCCCTGGTATCGTTGACGAAAAATTTACGGGGGCCCCAGCGCAGGGGGGGGGAAGTGGCCCCCGGGGACCAAACGAAATTTTTCCGTAAAAGTCTAGTAGACCAACATACCATAAAAATTTCTTCATCCTCGGTGCCACGGTTCAGGTAGTTATTTAGGAAAAACTGCATTTTTTTGGGTTTGGGGGGGCCCAGCGCGGGGGGGGGGAGTGGCCCCCGGGGACCAAACAAAATTTTTCCGTAAAAGTCTAGTAGACGAACATACCATAAAAATTTCTTCATCCTCGGTGCCACGGTTCAGGTAGTTATTTAGGAAAAACTGCATTTTTTGGGGATTGTGGGGGCCCAGCGCGGGGGGGGGGGGTGGGGTGGCCCCCGGGGACCAAACGAAATTTTTCCGTAGAAGTCTAGTGGGGTTACATGCCCACCAAATTTCATGTTCCCCGGTGCTTCGGTGTCCCTGGTATCGTTGACGAAAAATTTACGGGGGCCCCAGCGGGGGGGGGGAAGTGGCCCCCGGGGACCAAACGAAATTTTTCCGTAAAAGTCTAGTAGACCAACATACCATAAAAATTTCTTCATCCTCGGTGCCACGGTTCAGGTAGTTATTTAGGAAAAACTGCATTTTTTGGGGATTGGGGGGGCCCAGCGCGGGGGGGGGGGTGGCCCCCGGGGACCAAACGAAATTTTTCCGTAGAAGTCTAGTGGGGCTACATGCCCACCAAATTTCATGTTCCCCGGTGTTTCGGTGTCCCTGGTATCGTTGACGAAAAATTTACGGGGGCCCCAGCGCAGGGGGGGGGAAGTGGCCCCCGGGGACCAAACGAAATTTTTCCGTAAAAGTCTAGTAGACCAACATACCATAAAAATTTCTTCATCCTCGGTGCCACGGTTCAGGTAGTTATTTAGGAAAAACTGCATTTTTTTGGGTTTGGGGGGGCCCAGCGCGGGGGGGGGGAGTGGCCCCCGGGGACCAAACAAAATTTTTCCGTAAAAGTCTAGTAGACGAACATACCATAAAAATTTCTTCATCCTCGGTGCCACGGTTCAGGTAGTTATTTAGGAAAAACTGCATTTTTTGGGGATTGTGGGGGCCCAGCGCGGGGGGGGGGGGTGGGGTGGCCCCCGGGGACCAAACGAAATTTTTCCGTAGAAGTCTAGTGGGGTTACATGCCCACCAAATTTCATGTTCCCCGGTGCTTCGGTGTCCCTGGTATCGTTGACGAAAAATTTACGGGGGCCCCAGCGGGGGGGGGGAAGTGGCCCCCGGGGACCAAACGAAATTTTTCCGTAAAAGTCTAGTAGACCAACATACCATAAAAATTTCTTCATCCTCGGTGCCACGGTTCAGGTAGTTATTTAGGAAAAACTGCATTTTTTGGGGATTGGGGGGGCCCAGCGCGGGGGGGGGGGTGGCCCCCGGGGACCAAACGAAATTTTTCCGTAGAAGTCTAGTGGGGCTACATGCCCACCAAATTTCATGTTCCCCGGTGCTTCGGTGTCTGGAAAAACTGCATTTTTTGCAAGCGGCAACCTCCCCGTCTCTCTCTTGAAACCAACACGGAAGTGAGTTAAACTGCAATTCATTGACTGGCCGCTTGGCCTGGCTGCAGAAGTGAGTCAAATCTGTATCTCCCTCATGTTAAAATTACCAACTTTACAGCAGAAAAAAATATGTTTACAGCCTGGATCTCTATGTGGCTTTGGTCTATACAGCTAATTTTGCCCTTCATAACAACTGTGAGGGGGGTGAATTATTTTATAACTCGTCCGTTTAGTTGATTAATATTTAAATTTAAGGGTGTGGCCAGTGGCCACTTGAGTGACAGATGGATTGCCGCTGTCAGTGCTAGCCGTTTGTCTGCTGTTACTAGCTGTCACTTCACCTCAGCAAATGTTGCTGCTGAACTTGCCTTCTCTGCAGTGTTTGTGCTTTTTTTCGGGATTATTTCATACAATTTAATACTTGGGTACAAAGCTCACGTCTTTGGATTCCGTCGTTATCATTCGATAGAACAACCAGCGCTGTATTTCAGTTGTTTTCCTCCGTGAACCTGTACTAATGGATGTCTGACAATTTCGTTGCTTTTGGGGGTTTTCAAATTTAAAACGTCAATAAATACTCGTTCGTTCTGCTCTCACGGAACAGATGGATTATAATATGCTTATGTACCGTCAGATGAAATCATGCAGGCGTCGGCGCTTTCTCCGTCCATGCTATAAATGCACATGAATGAGCGCGGATTTTCTAGCGCATTTACTTGCACTTCAAAGGATATATATATGGTTTAACCCATTTGAGAGACGGCCAAAATCAGAATTTAAAATGGACTGAATAAGCTTTCTACGAACTTGAGCGATGCCGCGCTGACGGACCATGAAAGAGTGACGGACATGTATGCACATAAATCACTGTCACACACAAACACTCTTGAAGTAATACACAGTCTCACTTGTAGCCATGCCTTTTAACTATTATAATATTTCGAAGGGCAAAAATAGGAACGTTTAATTGGCTTTACATCATCAGCTAACTCGATCACGTCGAGCTAGGTGATTTCTGATAGCCAGGCCAGGCTCCTCAGCTCCACTCACGTCACGCCCCGCCTGTTTGCCTATTTTCTGTTATCCGGGAGTGACGCAAGGCCAAGATGGCGACAAGATGTGCTTCGGTGTCCCTGGTATCGTTGACGAAAAATTCAGTAAGGTGACGAAAAAAAAAAGAAAAAAAAACTTTGACAATCCCTATATGACCGCTTTCGCTAGCTATGCTAGCGGCGGTCATAATTATGCAAGTCATCCTTCACCTCCTTTTTTTGTTACGATTATTAGTTCAGAATAGCAGCGTAAGCTTCCAGCCTTACAGATGAGACTATATTCACACAGTAGAGCATATTCTCTCCTACATTATTTCTTAAATATAGTGATTATTTGTAGAGTACTTTACATCTTCTTTGATTTGTGTATTTTGAATAAGAGAACAACAGAGGATAAAAGGATACTCACCTTGAGGCACAGGGTCCCTGCCTCAGTGCACTTGTGTCAGTAGAAACGTTGAAGTTCTTCACTGTTGCTTTAGGGCAGGCCAGAGAGTCTTTCTGAAGAAGCCCTGAGATATCTGGATTGGTCACAACATTTATAAAGTGAGACACAATGGAAATATCATTCCTGCCCAATCATCATTCTAATAACGCCAGGTTGCTCTTAATACCGCAGTTGAACTTGTTCTCTGTTACTTCACAAATCCTACCTTGCATGGAGAAGAGAAGTATGAGGTCACCACCCTTGATAAACTCTCTTCTAGTGAGATCATCTTTTGTCAGGAGCGCAACAAAGGCTGATCCACCCAGAAATACAGGTCTGCGCCAGTAATAGCTGCCATCTGTTAGAACACAACATGGCTTATAAAATAACCCTAAAAGTTGCAGATAAAAACTTTGATTCTCATCTAAGTTAAATGTTGCACATAAATACATGAAAAATTACAGAGAGATAATCAGATTGCATTAAAGATCTAACCATTATTAGTCAGAGCAGGGTCAGTGGTGATGCTTTGCTCAAAGGACATGCGCTTCTGTATGTGTGGATTCTGGTCAAGGATCTGGACGGTTATTTGTCTCCATGGACAAGGCCACTGCAACTCGTCATCATATGCACCAGATACCAAATAAACAGATATTGAAAGTTGATTCCTATTATCATTTAACCGAGCCCCAAAGCGATAACCATCATTGAAGTAATACAGTGGACTGTCGAAAAATCTAACCCCACTGTCCAGCTGCTTCTGAAAGTCTCTTATCTGCCATGTGAGCGGACACTCGGTCTCTGAAACATTGATATCATCCAGTGAGAATCCTCCACTGGAGTTTCCAGCTCCTTTACGGCCTTCAAACACAACTTGGAAAGATGTATTTGCGTTCAGTGGCACGTGATGCAGCTTCCAGTAATAACCAGGGGTTTCTGCAAGAAATGAAGCGGTCAGTAACACTGAAACACAGGCCTATATGACTTGCAGTCTGTAAAGTTCTGCAGGAAGAGACGGACCTGTGATCTGATCCATGAGTCTGAGAGTTCCTCTGCTGTCTGCTTCATCCTGGTACTCTCGGATCCAGATGTTGAGCTGGTCAGACTCATTCCCGCTGTGATAGTAGTAGAACTGCAGGCACTGGACTTTGCAGTCTCTTGTAGGGGTCAGTGTCTTGCTCTCCAATCTGGCTGCGTCCCCCTGGCTTCTGCCCTCAGTGCTGAAGTGCATGAAGAAAGACGTCCCTGCAGGCATGAAAACAGGAGTGTGTGGTTTGGGGAACTGGGAGGTACAGTGACTGCAACTGTGGATGGAAGTGAAGTGATCTCACCATTCTCCTCTTTGCCCAAGTAGCTGTGGTCAGTCACATTGATGCCACTCACTGACTTCACTCTCTGCCAGCCATAATCAGCAGCAGAACAGACACTCATCTGACACAGAGATTCATCATCAAAACTACAGTGGTCAAGGAAAGAGATGGAGGAATCTGCAATGCAAACAAACAAACACTGAGACTAAATCAATTCACTACCATTTCAATTCATCACAATGGTCCTTGGTCTCCCTGGCATCAAATATTGGTCCGGGTGAGATATCCAGCAACCGCAACTTCATTTTAGTCTTACACAGAATCCACAAATTAAAATCAAACCAAACATTAAAGGCCACAAAGGAAAACTGTCAAATACTCACTGCATTTATAGAGTTTGTTGAGCTCAAGCGCATCATATTCACTCATTTCCATTAGTTGTCCGATCACATCTTGAAACTCGGGATTCTTGGTAATGATTGTGGATCCATTACCATTGCTGAAGGCATTTTTATCAAAATGCATCACAGAGTGATAATCATATGGAGTGCCTTCGGTGCCGGACACGTTCTCACTGGATTTATTGAAATAACTCTCATACCCTGAACATAAAGACTATTGCAGTTAATAAAGTGATTAAGCATGTAAAGCATAATTAATTATTTTTTTTATATAAAACGACATGGCAACCTCTGATGATGTTTTCATATCTGATTGTCACATAATCATCTCTGTCATATCGTGTCTGCTCATGGTAGAATCCCAGTGCATGGAGAAACTCATGCTCAACAATGGCTTTTATTCCACAGCCATTCCCAATGGAAAGAGTCTGGCCTCCAGGAGATGTGCGTCCGATATATGACCAACACCTGCAAAATAAGTCATTCACACAACACACAGTCGGATAAAGCTACCAGTCTAATTATGTTGTCAAATTATAAGTGTCCAAACTTTTGACTGGTAAATAATAAACTCAGATGTTTGACTCTACAGATTCGGTATAGCATAGGCTACATCAGAAATGTCTGTAATATATTCCTAACCCTTCACGTCTCTCCACAGAGATGTAAAACTCTTCTGCTGCTCTGGGCTTAAAGTCAATACATGATTTCAGTCTGAACTGCTCAAAGGCTCTCAAAATGACTCCTCTGTAGTTCATACCTATAAACACAAACAAAACTGAGTGTGAAACAATATAAAATTTACATTAAATGTTAAAAAGTTGATTGAAGCGTAAGTGAGGAATCTGAAATCTTACTGAGATTTACACTCAGCTCATAGGGGACGGGAATATCCCACCAGGACTGATTCCCTGGAGTGGCGCTCGCTTGCCTAGGCTTTAAAGCAGATCATTTCAAGTATCCGGATTTCATTTATAGACTTTCCTTCATTTATATATATACAGACTTACCTTCATGATGTCTCCTTCTGTGAGATTTAAACCTAACACCACAAGAGTGGTTACAGTAAATATGCTTGAATAAAGCATGAGTAAAAGTAATAACTTATAAACAAACAGAGATAAAAGTGATCTTACTGCTTATATAAATGTATTTGGGTTCTTGAAATGCTATTATAGTTTTACCTTTGTTTATATCCGGAATGCTCTTCCATTTCTCATAAATGTCTTGGAGAAAATTATATTGAAGTCAACAAAAGACACAGAGAGGGAATGAGCACTGTGTGCATTGAGTGCAGGACAAAATTTAACTTTAGTGAAACATTATGAAAGTAAGACGATAGATGAGCAATCACATCATCAGGCAGTAATGAGCAGTTAAAACAGGATATTTCATCCTGAAAACATATTATAATAACTTTACAACAGATGAATGTGACTGTACTGTACTTACAAGGTATGTTCTGAGAACATGAGATATAAAAACAAGACAAAGAAAATAATTAACATAATTTTAAGCCTTAAAAATCAACAGCTGTTTATTGCTTTAAAAATTATGATCTGGACAATGACTGTCCACTATCTAACTTACATCTGATGCTTGACCAAGAGCCAAAGCCAAGCTCAGCAGAAGAAAAGCACATACATGCATTGTCACTGGAAATCATAATGAACACATTTGATTGATAAAGTTTCATCTTGTCACTTATTAACCTGCAAGCTATTTAAGTTAAATGTAACAATACATATATTTAATATTAATCAATGATTAGAAGACCATTAACTCTGGAAACTAAAAGAGGGATACATACCAGTTTGCAGTCACTAATGAGGCTTTATGAGCTCAAATGTGAAGCGAGAGTCTTTTAAAGAGCAATGCCTAAAACCCACCCTGAAACTGACTGGAAAAACCAGCTAGATTGCAAAATTAACGTAACAGAAGTGTTTGTTTGATTGCTCATTTTGGACTTTACTTAAAGATTTCAGACTCCATCATTGATATTTAATATTTTGACATTTGGCTGTTGTTAAATCACTAAACCACAGCTTCACAGGGCTTGTTTTTTGTTAGTTTGTTTACGCATTTGGCAGATGCTTTTATCCAACGTGATTTACATTGCTTTATGCTTACAATCAGGGTTGGGAAGGTTACTTTTAAAATGTAAAATGTCTGAATCCACTTTAGCTAGTTTAACAACAGGAAAAGTGGTCGGCGCTCCCAGCACAGCGTCGCAATATGAAGTAATAAGGAAACAACCGAGAGAAATATATGTCTACTCCGTCAGATTTAAGGTTTGATCTGTGTGTATAATCTCGTTCACGGTAGAGAAAGCTGCTTACATGTACAAAAGTAACCGTGAAGACTAAAGGTGCAGTCTGTAAGTGGTTTCTCCCGCCTCCTGCTCCTCAGACTGGACGGCGCTCACAGGGGTTTGCCAGTTTGAGAACACGCAACAGGAACAAACGCAATGGACAATGAGAATCCATCACAGACCAAAACAATAACAAACATTCCAGCCTGGAAACGCACATTTCAGAGTAAAATTACTGGCTGTAGAAGTGTTTTTTCAGAGAAATGAGTATGTGAGCTTAGGGTTCTTAAGCTCACACGCAATTCAACCAGTTCACACGCTCACACGCCACACCGTGTATTTCTCACGCTGAAAAGGCAATGCAGTGAAGTTTCCTGCCGCCAGCACATATCTCGCGGCCAGATTGCGTTCGTAACTAGGCAACATAGATGCGCGAACACGCGGAAGTTGATGGAACATTCTCGGCCACCGTACGTTCGTTACTAGGTAACCAACAACATCGCGCGAACACCAAGCGGGAAGGAAGTCGACCGGAAGTTGAAGCCGGCCGCGTGCCACCATCTTGTAGCAGAACTTCACCTGCTGTTAGCATCCCATTGACTCCCATTCATTTTGGCGTCACTTTGACACCGCATAACTTTACATCTGAGGTGTTTGAAGACTCCATTTGTCCATTATTTATTTCTAAAGAAACACGACCATGTATAAAATGCTCCAATTACCTTGTAGCTTATGTTATGGCCCTGTAGAAGCAGTTTTTGTAAAAGTAGGCTAACGATTGCGTCATAACCACGCGACTATCTGTCGCGAAGTAGAGAGATTACCGTATGGACGGGAGGAGAAGCTCGCGGGCAATCGGAGGGACGTAGAGGCAAAATGACAATATAATTAATCAGAATACCTAGCAAAAGTTTCTCCTGCTCCAAGATCATGGACACCTCCTACTCACACTCTCCGTCTCTGCAAGATTCGGAAGGGAATGATTCAGATTTCTCTCGGCACAGCTACTAGAAGACAGACGGGTTGCTCACGTCACATCTACGTCGTTAAGCTGTGTTTGAGTCTGCGCGTCAGGAACGGAAGTCCTAAAAAATCGCTAAAAATGGGCTTCACTTGTCTCAATTGAGTTCCAATGAGATGGCTCTGTCCACTTCTTACACTGTCTATGGCGAACACCCGGTGTAATCAGAGAATGTCTAATAGGAAGAGAATTGGCACTCTCTGGTTACTTCCGGTTTCTGGACTGGCTGCAGTAACACGTCTCTGTCCATGCGGGGGCGCTCGCAGGCGAGTGCAGAATGAATGGAGGTCTATGGTGCTATATCCATCAAAATCCACTTTTCTTAGGATATAATTTTTTGTCTAGTAATTTGAATGTTGTATTCGAAAGGAGATGCAAAGAAATTACACATTGCTGGGTTTTAGATTTTTTAGAGTCACTTATTTGCTTTAAAAAGTATTTTAACCCTCTGGGCTTCTTCGTAAATGGGTCACACTTAGCTTCCTCCCGGTCAAAAACGGACGAAGCCTTAAAATTTAACTTTATTTTTTTCCCAGCTTAGGATCTCAGCATTTTAATGCATCTAATTACATTTATTAACTCCTAAAGAGTGCTGAGTAATCCCTCTAAAACCGAGTGTACCGCCAGCAGGCGCCACCTAGCTGCGAAAATATTCATTACCATATTTTTTTTAAATCCTGCCTTGATTAACACAAAGTTGATGTCATTTGAAAGCTTAGAGTCTGAACTTTACAGTGAATGTATCCACTTTGAAAAACTCGTAAGTATACTGAGTTATTTGCTGATAAACAGAATTTCTTTTTTTTCATAATCTATAAAATAATGTACTGCAATGTGTCAAAAACATCATACAGCTCATGAAACATTCTCAGATCATTGAAAATGGCACTTCATTTTTTACAGCATATTATTACAATTAAAATGAGCCCAAAATTAACATAATCTATTGCTTTTATGACAAGATATTCTTCATTGAGAAAAAATTGCCCATGAGGGGGTGTCAAAGACTGTACAAAAAGGCTATCTCTTTTACAAATGCTGTAACTTTTGATTCCTTTGTCCAAAAATTATTCTTTTTTTTTTTATCCAGATGCAGCTAACATGTAGGGGGACTTCACTAAAAAAGAATTTTCCTCCTACCTTATTTCCTCCTGAGTTATTCCATGACAAATAAGAAAGATATGCAAAATCATAATAAAAATTATATATATATATTGTCTTTTATCCGCAGTTTCTCTCAATGTCCAAATGTAATGTAATTTATATTTTCAAAAAATATAAAAAGAGTTCTTTCAAACGATACCTACCTTTTGACTCTCCTTGCTATAGTTTTGGAATTATTATGAGTATATAATTTTTATATAGTTTGGAGCAAAATTTGCTGTTTCAGTCTTACCAGTTAATTTCTCTGTGTTTTATTTGTGTGTGTGTGTGTGTGTGTGTGTGTGGGGGGGGGGGGGGGGGGGGGTCTTATTTGCACTCTTGATGTTTTAGAGTGTCACCCCTTCATTGCTGTGCACTTTTTTTCTGCACAGTGGCTGATTTGTAGTTTGTACCACCAAAAGTTTCTCTGAGTTTTCATATTTTTTCGTATTTCCCATTCATTTCCTATGTCGGTCATTTTTGACCGGGAGGAAGCTAAGTGTGACTATTTTTTTTACGACCCTTTAACATATCCGAATCATGTCCATGATTTTTTTGTGTGTTCACATAGCTAATACACCAAAAGTCACCAAGTGTCATCCCATTGCGATGAAGCAAAATACGTTTTCAGTCATTTTTGACCAAAGAAGCACAGAGGGTTAAAGTGTCAATGACGTCATGCACATCGTACGACCAGAGATACTGCTTTACGGCAATCCTTGAGTCGCTTTGGTGATTTCGCGCTCTGCACTTTCTTTTCTCTCAAGGCATCGACAACACAGCTGACACAGGTAAACACACGTGCTAGAAGAGTTTTTGTTTTGTATGTTTCTGGTCCCGCTTTGGATGCCACGATGCCATCAGGCGGTCTTCACTGACCAATCAGCGTTCATTAGCAGAATGCTAGCGTGTTATGGGCAACAACAACTCAACCTGTAAGAAATCGAAAGGACATAAGTACTCTTTCATTCAACTTTCGACCTATAACCCATGTTGAACTTGCAAAACCTACAATAAAATCTGAGATTTCTCAACGGCAATCGGGTGAAAGAGACTAATTTAGCCGTATAGCCCCATAGACTCCCATTCAGTCTGCACTCGCCCTCGATCACCTCCAGTGGAATTCTAATGGAACTGCAACCAAGATCTATACAACGGGGCTAATAGGAAGTGCCAAGGCTCTCCGTTGACGGGCTCTGGTGTAATGCATTGGTCAAAAAAAGTCAGCGTTAGTTTTTTTTTCTGACAGACCAGCCCATGAAACACGTAGATCAGCGGCCCATTGGTTCTTTTCTTGATTGACACTGGGCTGGCCCAATCACAACTTTAAACGAGTGAGCGAGCGTGCAGCAGTGTCAGTGTGTATCTGTCAAAATAGTCAGCGAGATGGAGAAGAAACGCAAGGAATGTGCAGAGAAATAGTGTGAAAAAATAGAAACAGGCCCTTAAAGCAGACACTGTAAACTGTGTCAAAATATGTGTTTTCTGACCTTCATCAGCTTCAGTGGCAGATGATGATAGTGAGGAGGACCAGGAGAGAGATGAGAAAGTGTAGAGCCTGCGGACTGCGGTAAGCAGAACTACTTTCAAAACACTTAGGCCATGTCATGAGTGTAGTAGGAACCCATAACCCAGTTACAGATTATTTCCACATCTGCATGGTTGACGATTACCGCAATTCACTAGAAATGTAATGAGAGGCGTTTGTAAACCATGTTTTCCGCCAAAATAAAAGCTTGATGTAGTTTGCGTCAAAATAAAATATCATGTGCTTATGTCTTTCAAGAATAGAAATTGGTACAAAACTAATTATGAAAGTTTCCTTTATTTTTTAATGCATTTGTTTTACAAAATATGGATATTACTGTCATTGGATTAATATTATAACTATTATTATTATGTAGTGTAACTGTAATGTAAATAGACACTGTAACTAAAAGAGGTTTGAATTTTTCTCTGTTTAATTGGCACACTGAATATGGGTTGGAGCTTTTAATTTTGAACTCTCAAAGTGCACCAAATTGATGAATTTAATGTCCCCAAACCCCCCTAGAAGGACCGAGGTCCACCCACCACAGTTTTACCAAAAATCCTGTGAGAAACACTGGTATTGCTGTACCAATGCAGCTATAGCTTGTTTTTTGGATTCATCACTGTGGAGTATAGTTCAACTGTATTAATAAATGTCAAATTTTTACTTATTTCATCTGTTAACTCTCACTCGTTACTATACTCACTCATTACGTGGCATTAGTGGTTTTAAGGAATAGGGGTATGCATATACTTAAGGGCGTGCAAAGATGAGTGGTGTTTATGATCATATAGTGGGCCAGTCTGGGCCAAAATGCCAGGGCCGATTTTTTTTGTCCCAGTCCAGCCCTGCTCTTGTGTACACACACAAACACAAACACACACCTTAATACTCTAATATGTAATTTGTTCACAATGTCCCACCACACAATAAATCATTATACCATTTTGACTAGACACATTCAAAATACAAAAAGATTTGGTTTTCCAAACTGTTTGGAACAATTTGTTATATTTTTGTAATTTTTGTATTTGTAATTTTGAAATATAACATTAAATAGTATATTTGATGTGATGAATTGCTCTGTCATTTATCAGATTTACCAACTGTTATAATTTCAATTTGTGCTGGTTAATTATGAACAATGGGTAAAATTGGGGGGCGGGGACAGGCGGGGGCGGGGCTCCATTATGGCTCCTCCCCTAACCGCATGTGATCTCACTCCAAGCTTTTGATAAAACTTGAGAACCCTGCGAGCTTAGCATGTTTCCTCAATACATGCTAACATATTATGGTATTTTTATGCTTTAGTAGAGTGAAAAAGTTACAAACAGCACCTTTAAATGTAAAGCTTTTGAGTCTTTATCAGCTTTTCCATATGTGGCAACGTGATGGTTACTCTCAGGGTTTGTCAAGAAAAATAAAAAATTTACACCAGGGAGAGAATTACTGATACCAGCAACCCAGCTCCAGAGAGCAGACTTGAAGCTACACCTCTAAAGATACCCGACTACGCCACCCCGGAGGCCAGTCTACCGGGGAATCAGCTTTCGTAAGAATCACTGAAAAACACGGCAAACAAATGGTCATCCAAACCATTGGAGGCCTCGGAGAGAGTGTGTACTCCACACAGAGCTGAATCTGCGGAAAGCCAAGTTAGCGTTCAGCTGATATTCACAGTGTCTAGCGCTGAAACAAACACACTGGTAGTAGCATAAAGCTAGTCCAGCACAGCAGCACGCTAATATAGTTCACAGACGCTACACAGCCGATCTGGATCTGGCCATAACGAGACAGTCTGCAGCCCAATGTTGAACGAGGAACAGAAATGTGACAATGTGCGCCATGTGGGCCCGGAACAAACTTGTCAGATCTGCCAGCGTTGGCTCCCGCCCTCCAGACTCCTCTGTGACAATCTCCTCACCATCCTCTACGGTCTCCACCTCCCCTTCCTGTGCTTCCCTTGGCACCAGCCTTTGTGTCCCTTTTCTTCCAAGCCGACTCATAGCTCAAAAAAAAACAGGGAGGACGAAAAAGGGGAAAAACCAAAAAATAGGAAACCTGCGCCCTCTGCAGATCCCACTTCTGACACCATATGTGTCTTTATTAATGTTTAAGAGATGGGGTTTGGGGCTGGGTCCGTGGGACTGTTTCTGGGGGACGAGTCTGAGGGAAGAACAGGAGACAATGGTAAGGAGAATGCAGAAGACAAAAAGGTAAGTAAAATAAAAAGTGAATCCCCAGAAAAAGTCCCATGGTCCCAGCCCCAAACCCCATCTCTGCAATCATAATTAATAAAGGCTGGTTTAAAGTACTTCTTCCTGCCTCTATGTATTAAAGGGATAGTTCACTTTGAAATTAATTTTTGATATGTTTTAGCTTACCTCAAGGGCATCCAAGATGTAGGTGTCTTTGTTTCCGTAGTAGTTTCAATTGTGATATTTTTAGGTCAAACCGTTCTTGTCTGTCAGTCATATAATGCAGGTCTATGGTCACGGTCTCAAAACACAAGCACAGAGTCCAAATTAAAACAATTCCCCACGTCCAAATGAAACAATTCCCCATCATAAGTACACATTGATGGCCTAAGACACGAAACGAGCGGTTTGTGTGAGAAAACGAACAGTATTTATATCGTTGTTATCTCTTGAAAACAGCACACGTCCAAATGATCTGACGGCGCGGGCGGGAATAGATATATACACTAGATGTCGCTAGGCTACGGTTTCGTTCCAATGAACTGCAGTAGCCAAGGCGACATCTATGTATATATCTATACCCGCCCGCGCCGTCAGATCATTTGGACGTGTGCTGTTTTCAAGAGATAACAATGATATAAATACTGTTCGTTTTCTCACACAAACAGTTTACATTTATGTTTAAATAAAATAAATGGGATTCAAATTCAATGGGACTTTTTCGGCCGCTTTTTCGCCCCTGGGGCGAACACCGTACCCCCGAACTAACATGTACAAGTTCAAATAAAGTTGACAAAAAAAGGTTTTTATAAAAAGATAAACCTCACATATTTCCGACTTTAATTTATCTTTCAATCATGCAATTCAGCATTTTGAAACAGAATATGCTATTGTTCCTCATTCCCTGCATTACTGCAAGAGATAAACAAGATAGATGTGACAATTTGCCATGAATGGTTACATTCCTGTATGATTGGGTTTTCAAATATTTAATTCCCTTGCAGTACAGATGAAAGAAGACGGTGGAAAGAGTTCAGACCTGCTGAGCTGCATGTGGTTATGGCCAAAGGCTTTTGACTGTACAAAACGTCTCACGCAAAAAAAAAAAAAAAAATCACACCATGAAAGTGTACACTGTTAGCTATAAAGAAGATTGTTTGTAGCTTTAGATGTCATGGTTTGGTCATCAAGGCCTATTAGGCCCAAAGTTCACCTGAAGCCAAAAACCTCCACAAAATACAGTTAATGTTAACAATTATCATCCAGTTTTATACATGTTTGGTATCATTTGAAATGTCAGTGCGACTGGTACAAATGTCTAATTTCCAAATAAGTAAAACAAAAGGTAATAAGGTTTTTAAGAGTTTAAAGATAACTGACAGACAAATGATCACACACCCCCAAAAGGTGCAACCTCTGAATGCAAATTTCAGTAACACTTTATAATAACTGCATGCTATTAATTATTAGTTAAGCATTACTAAACAGTTTATTCATCATTCATAAAGCATTAATAGACATTAATAAGCAGTTTATAAATACAGCTATAAATGCTTTATTCTTGATTTATAAGCATATCTATAATGTGTTTAATAATTGTATTTTCATACTTTATTAATGATCAACTTACCATTTCTAAATGAAGTACAGCATTATGTACAAACCAGTTACATTATTTACCATTATTTACAAACTAGGTGTTGTCATTGATTAATAAGATCATTTAGAAAGTGTAAGTAAACGTAGTAAATTTAGGTAGTTATAAAGCATTTAGTAGCGGTCAGTTCACTATTTTTGTGAGCTCATCTAAAGTGAGGACTAGTTATGCCTTGTAAAGCATTTATAAAGGATTTAAAGACTCAGTTTTCTTCTAAACAGAAAAAAGACACAAACAAACACACACAGTGATAGAGAACATAGAAATATTTAACAGTCTTTAAATCTCCTTTATAAATGCTTTACAAGGCATAACTAGTCCTCACTTTAGATGAGCTCACAAAAATAGTTGAGAGACCACTACTAAATGCTTTATAACTACCTGAATTAACCCTGAATTACAATAGAAATACATGTTAATAAAGCATTTATTAACACACTAAGTAACTATTACTACACTCTGAGAAATGAAATGTTGTATTTAATTAATAAAGTTATGTCAACCGGTCCCACAAAACTTAGGTGCTTAAATGGAAATGGTAATATACAATTAATTGTAACATAATGGTTTAAGTAAATCGTTCATAACTGTGTTAATTAAATGGTACATTACACAATTATTTTGAATAAATGTAAATTATTGTCTTGAATTTAATGATATAGCTTGAACTAACATGACCTGATTAAGTTCAATTTATTAAACAGAAATAAGCTTTGCTAATGTTATACATTTGTGTTGATTGTACTTAATGACTGGGACTTAGTTGCTCGGTTAAAAAAAAAAAAAAAACTACTCAAGTCACTTTAATTAACTTTATTCACCTTTGGTTTTGAAATATAATTAGTCAAAAAGTAATTTTGACCTTCAAGGTGCATTACTATATCTGGGATTATCATGACAAATATGTAAGAAAAACTTGCATACAAATACAAATAGTATTACAAATAAAATTGAAGACACCAACATAAATCCACGTATAAAATTCAAATAGACCAATATAAATAAAAATTCAAAAATATAACTTGTTGGTGAATCTCTTTCACCATCTGATAATGTTAAATCCCATTATAGCTTTATAGTCCCAAAAGTGAATCTGAACTTTGACAACAACAAGAATGTTTAAAATGTATTGCCTGCCGCATTAAAAAAATAGAGGCAAATCCTTTTTGTTTTTTAGCGTAATAAACTGCTTTAACTATAAACTTTTCTCAAGGAAGAAAAAACAATTTGACAACTCGGACTAACATGACTTTCCACTAAATGGAAAAATGATTGTTACTGCATGTCCACTATGTGCCAGATTTCATTTGATGTGTCTCATCAAATTATCACAAAATACATCATTGGCATTGGGACAATGAGATATACAGTAAATTTATCCTTTTTTTTTTTACTGTCAGAAACACAATGAGCCTAAATAATCATGTATATGCAGTAGCCTAATATATTTAACCATTCCATTTTAGTGGAAATTTTGAGAGTCAAACTCCTGCCAAGAACAAAATATATTTTTAAACAAATAAATGTTTTACCTTGAGGCCTCAGTAAACTTCTTCACGTTTCAATTCCCATCAAAAGGATGAATTCCAAAAAAAACCCCCAAAAAGCAAAGAATAGACCAATATAAATAAAAATTCTAAAATGTAAAACTTGTCTGTGAATCTTTCACCATCCGATAATGTTCAATCCCATTAAAGCTTTAAAGTAAATCTGAACTTTGACATCAACAATGTCTAACAGGTGTTGCCTACCGAAATAAAAACTAAAGAGGCAAATCCTTATTGTTTTCTATATGGGAGGGAGGTTAAATTAACTGAAGTTTACAAGCAAGAGGATTTATGCTGCAGAAAATTCTCACTTCACCGTTAGAACATACTAAGTTCAGACTGTACATACATGCTGACTTATCAAGAACATTTTTATGAAAAATAAAAGGTTTATAGTTTGCATTAACAGGAGAAATAGGAAGTCAGCAATGTTTATGTAACAAAAAACAATCTTCACCTTAAATTGTTTGAGATGGCTTCATAACAAACCAGTGTACGTTGTATTTCATGTTTTGATCTAATTAGAAATCAGAAAACAAGAGAAGTTTAAATGGCAATTACCACAACCAACATTGTCTTTAGATTGCTAGATGTTTTGTCTAGCAGCAGTCCAAAATCCAAAGAACTGAGCCTCCCCAAGCAAGTCAATGACCAACTGCAGTCCTGTCTGCTTATTACAAACCATCATTGATCACAGCTTTATTTTGTCTAGCAGCAGTCCAAAAATAAAGTAACAGTCAACTCAATTAAAGTGTCCAAAGCCAGGTCCAGTCTTGTCTGGTGCAGGTGATTTTACTCATGCAGTTTGTTTTTGAGGACCTGCACTTTAGTGGAGAGCTTGTTCCCATCCAATTTCATAAACACTTTCTGTAGAAATTCGAAAAGTGTATCGCAGCTCCTTGGGATAGCTCAAATTTAAACAGTAGATCAAGCCAAACAGGACTGCACATCCATTTGCAACCTCTCTCAGATCTCGCAGCACTGTGCAGCCTTCAATGGCGACGCCAACATCCTCAGGTGGATCTGTAGCATCTGCTCCATCATGTCGAACAATGTAGACACCCAAAGCCAGTCTCTCCATTTCCGTCATTGCGTCAATACCAATATCCTCAATAGCCTATGACAAAGAAAGAGACCCATTATTAATTATGCATCTATGACACTAGTAACAAACCCAAAAGATGTTAAGTTTACAATTAGAGAACACAATACTCATTCCCAAGAAGTATATTTGCTTATTATTTTGCCTGTGTTTAAATAAGACAGATTTTTATTTCTTTGGCTTAACTTTAGAAAATGTTATATACTAACGTAGAAATTGTTGTCCATTATGTTTTTGGTTGATTAATCATCATAATTTTTTTTTTGAAAATGTGATATATTGCCAACATTGGCAAAAATCAATTTAGCATAACATGCATGTTCTGAGCCTACAACACATTTCAATTCACAGGTTTGTGAAATAAAAATATAAAAAAATACATATTTTCTGTATCAATTTGTCTATGATTGACAACGAATGCAACTTACCCAGTACTCCTTAATAAGGCTGTCAGGCTTTTCATTTAAGTAGACGCACAACGCCTTTAGGATGCATGTCCGTCGTACTTCAACACTGGGATTCTGTGGGAAACCGACAACTGATTTTGAACATTTTATTTGAGGAAACTGCCATTATCACATTGACAAATCTATTACGACCTTATTCTACCATGCTTTTAATTAATTGATTTGTGCAATTTTCATGAAATGTCAGTTGTAAATCTGCAGTTCAGCTTGTGGTGTTGAATCTGCATTTGTCAATTGCCTGATACACACTCATTCATTTTAAGGACATCATTTTGAGAAAATAATTTCACTGTTTAGCGAGCCACATTTTACACAAATAGCTCAAGTGTTTCTCAAGCTTATACCATTGACACCTTGAAGGAGGCAGTATTGTTCAGTTTGAGCTAAAATAAACGTAATTGAATGGACGAATGAACAATTGCATCAGGCAATTCAGAAAAGCAGATTCAACACTTCACAAGCAGAATTGCAGATGTACAACTGACATTTCATGATAAATGTGCACAAAATATAAAGTATCCTTTTTATAAATTAAAAACATTTACAGAAATACATCTATTTGTACAAATCATAGAATTTTGTATTTGTGGATAGCAAATCATATTTGTAAATAGTGTAGTATTTGTATTTGCAAATAATTTATCTTTTCATAGAAAGGTTAAAGACCATAATACAAAAAAAGCATAATTATGTTTATAGTAAATGTTAAACCCCCAGGGGTCAGAGCCCAATACACCCAAAACACATTGTTTTTGAACTCTGCTATGAAGGGCATATCTTTAACGGCTTCCTGTCTTCTATAGGCAAAGGTTCTTTCCATTTTACTTTTGATTAGCTGTTGGTGGTTGTTCTTTTTCACCTCCAATATAAGTGCTTTTCTTTCTTCCTCAAGGCTCTCTTTAGTTTCGCCTGCAGGGTAATCAGGACAATAGTTGACTTCTGCTTTACGTGGCTTCTTAACCTGGTTAGGTCCATGACTCATGGCACCTTGCTTTTCTTTTACAGCGTTGATGCTCAACTCGGGGCAGCCAATGCTCCTTAGTCTGGTGCGGTAGTTTGCCATTTTGTACTTTAAACTAATTTTCCATCCATGAAAGCCAGTGACAGATCCTTTCTCCTTTAAAAATGAAAACTTTGTTATCAGAGCCTGCGCCACATTATCAAGCTCTGTACTAGAAGGATAAACTTTGTATTTGATGATTCCTGATGCCAGACCATCTAGTATATTGGACCTCAGTTTGTTACTTGTTGTAAGAAGAGTTCCACTGCTGCAGAAGGCTTGCTTTGCCTTTTCTAACTGAATCTGCAGACCTGCCAACCTTGAAAAACTTTTTTGAGTAGCAACTTACTGATTTATTGTCGAAGTTCTGGTTCATGAACACGGCGGCACGCATGCAGAAAAATATGCTATTACCGCTGTCTTTGATGTCAATTTGGCTGGTTGGGTATTAGTATACTATAGTGTATCGTTTAGTTCACATGCTTACCAATCACTTCACCTGGTCCTAGGCCATAGTCATTTCCCCACTCACCACCATATTCAGTTATTCAACATATAAATCCACTATCACATTTTTAATGAAAAGATATATATCCACATCATAGAACATTCACTTCAACTTGGACATCTGACAAAAGGGAAGTGAAAATCCCAAAAGGTTTATGACCCTTATCAGAGACCTTCATAGACCTTCAACATCATATAAATAACTCAAAATCACAGAAGAAAATATGTCCTTTTGAACAGTGACAACTGGCAAACTATTGAAAGAAAGATAAAATCACTAAAGCTGTGCCATGTCCTTTCCTAATAAACATTTTACTGTTGAGATGTATCACTTGTGGCAGTGGCAGCTGCTCTAGACTGTTTTGCCTCATAGGTAGCTGACTTGGCCTTGCTGAGAAGCTTGTCGCTGAAGTTCTCCATGTGGCAGACAGTGCCCTTAGCAGCCATGCTCACCTTTTTCATAACCAAAGCACTGATCATATCAGTGCTCAGGCTGGCTCTGTATTGGGTCTTGTTCTTGGTAACAAGACTGAAAACCCTCTCACAGTCAGCATTGCTATGGAATATTACTAGTATTTCAAGTATGACTGCTGAGAGCTTGGCGAAGACCTCCCGGCCTCCCCTCTTCAACAGGCCGATGTCTCTCCAGGCCTCATCAATATGTTTCCTGAGGATGCTGGAATCAAAGCTGGTGGTTTGATACATCCTGAACTCATCCTCTACCTGATCCACTGTTACACTACCCGGCAAAATGGAAGGAAAGCGGCTGATGAAGAAGTTAACAGAACAGAATTTCACTGATTGCCTCTTCTCTATGTCGGCCACAACAGCATGCATAAGCAGCTCATCCCCAAATGGAAATTTGGAAAGCATGTAGTCAGCTGCAGATGAAAAGAACTTCCTCACATCCCTATAGAATGGCTTCAGCTCTAAGTTACCCTGGCTTTGGATAAAGACTTGGGTCTCATGCCCAATTGAGAGTTCCTCGTCAGGCAGCTGCTTTTTACTTGTGATGGTTGGCTAAGATGAGTTCATTCATTATTAACTGATTAACCTGAAGGTTATGCTTATTGAAAATGTCAAAAGCTGTACTGTGTGATACAGACACTGCAGCAGAGGTAAAAATGAAATGTAACTCTTCCAGTAACTCATCAACTGTAGAGCTTGGTACATGTGACAAAGTCTCTAATTTCAGAAGGACTGATGCCAATTTTTTAATTATTGTGTCTTGCAAGTTCTCATTTTCTGTCTCAACTTCAATCAAATTGTCACAATCTAAATCAGAAGCAATTTCAGCAGTTGAATGCTTTTCAGATAGTTGATGCTCAGCATTTGTATCACATCCTTTCAATAGTCCAACTTTAAAGTATTTTATAGTGCGATGTGCATGCTTCCTATTCTTATGGGATTTGAAAGTAGTATATAATATATTGGTTTGAAAACAAAAATTTTCAAACATACAAGTTATTGTTTCATAACTCCTCAGATGGTTGTTTACATGAGAAAAGTAATCTGTACTAGATGTTATTTCACTTCCTGGACACAAAGCGCATGTCAATATTACTTGTTCTGTAGTCCTTAAATGTAAGACATCAACATGACATCGACTCAAATGAGTTTTAAGTGCATTCCATGTTTTGAATGAGCATGGGCATTCATAGTATGTGCATGGATATCTGGAGTGTCCCTGACCATAATGGCCATGGATTAATTTATAGTGTTTTAGTAATTGGTACCTTGTAGATTCACTTTCAGAACACTGTTTGCACCTCCACATTCAGAGCCTAAAAAAAGACATGGAAGTGTTAATGATACAGAGTCCCTTCCAAATCTATAGCAATTATATTTGAGCCACTGGCTCATCTCATGATGGGTGCAGTGTATGCCCGCCTTAATAACAGACAGCAGCACTAATTTAATACTATAATGGAGCTTAAAAAACAAAACCAAAAAAACAATACTATTTAATACTGTAGCCTACTGGAGCTAAAAAAACATTAAAAAAGAACATGGCTTTGCCATGTGTTATATTAGGCTAATGTTAAATATCAATAAAAAAATAAAGCGCAATGTTTAAAGCTAAATTACAACTAAACTAAACTAAAATAACTACACAGAATTCTAATATTTCAGTAATTTAATGACCACTTCTAACACTTAACTATGACAAGGATACAGGCTAATTCTGTGTTAATTAAGCTAGCAAGAAATCGTTTTAAACTATCAACAAAGTATACATCTAAGCACAAAAAATATTTCACAAATGTACAATTGTAAAATATATTACTAAAAAAACGTTCTACTTACCAAATAATATATGGATGATAACGGATTCAAAACATTTACAAAAGTTGGGCAATAGTTAGGGAAAGTTAGGCTTTTTTTTCCCCAATCTGCAAAAAATTTTCTTACCAATAGCTTTTTTTTACCCATGTGTTCCTATAGGTGTCTAGTAACACCTCCCAATTTATCCACGGCCAAATCCTCGGGGAAACGCCTGGAGAGGCGATCAAAGTTGGGGTGCCCAAACGGCCTGGGTAAAAATAATGATTATTTTTTTTTTTTTACCTTTTGAGATGTCTAACTAGGGTTTTTTTAGGGGTACTGAATCTATCCCAGCCGTTAGTTTTGAGTAAAAATGACTCCAAGTCCATACAAAAACCACATAAAAATGGTTTTATTGAACAATTACAAAACAAAACTTACTAAATCAGTTTAAAATTTCATCCAACTCCCCTACATCTTCCTCACTCCTGTTATCATCTGGCTGGTTGATGTTCTGGCAAGAGTTACCATGACAGTTCCCACAAACAGAAATACGCTTGAAGCCTTGCTTTTTACAGCAGCACCTGAGAGTGTCACAGTCCAACGTGATCTCATGAGAATACCTGTGTATTTTTATGTAAAGTGTAATTCTACCATACGTACATTTACTACGTTTTATACACACAGAAACGTATAATACTGACGTATTTACAGCACTAAAACGTAAAATATTTACGTATTAACAGCACAAAAAGGTAAATTATTTACGTATGAACAACTCTACGGACGTACATACGTATTCTTATTTATGCATATTAAAATCGTGGCATTAATGTTTTGACTCTATTGCATTCAAATGCCTTATCAATTACGTTTTCAGTCGCATTTATTAAATGCAGTTTAGCCTATACTCAAGAAATAGGCTAATAACCATTCGCTCTGTTCGTGCCTTCTGCTGCAAACTCGTTTCGGAGGATTAGCCTACATGCAGTTAAACAAGAATACACTTTAAAACCTTAAAAATACCTTATTTAATCGTTTAACCATTTTGTAATATTTAGTTTATTTACAGTGAGACACAAAATGCGTTTTCTCCAATAGAACAATAATACACCAAAACCCAACATAAATTCACAAAAGACATCAATTTTATTATACTTGATATAATCCAAATCTTTAGAATCCATACGTTTGCAAGAAAGAGATCCAAATTCAGCCCTTTATCCAGTGAGTAATCTTCATCTCCATTCCACAGGCTATCACAGCAGCGCAGTCCGTAACTGTCAAATCCCGCACTCGTGATGAATTCAAATTCAAAAATTGCCCCTCAAGAAGCGTTACGACATATTTTACTGCAGTTATATCAAACGCTCATTGGCTCTCGCCACAGATTGCGTTATGCCGTATTTCAGTCGGTAAACTACATTTGAAATGGAGAAGCGCGCGCGCCTTCACACAGAGCGAAGCCGGATTAACATTTTCATGGATTAATAACTTAAATTCTGCTCTGTGCCTCATTCAAAACTATTATATACTGAAAGAGAGGACTGTGACTGCAGCACAATAATTTATTTATTGCGAAAATGTCAAAACCGGTACCAAAAGTCTTTCACATGACGATTACACGTATGTTGTTTTTCTTCATAATTGTAGCCTATGTAGTTTTAAGAAATTGTTATGGGTAGGTTTAGGGGTAGGAGTAGGATTAGCTGCAAAAAAAATCTTTTAATACTATATTGTTAATAAAATTGCCATTTCCCTACACATCTCTGTACGTTTTATCCTTTTTATATTCAGTATAAAATGGGTAACGTTATGTTTAGGTTTGGGAGTGGGGTTAAGGGATCTTCCATTTATCTATAAAATGGTAAAAGGTAAATTATACAGATATCTTAATGATATGAAAGATTCGTAAATATTTAACGTTTTGTAGCTGTAAAAACGTAATAATGTTACGTTTAATTGTTGCAGATACGTCCATATCATACGTTTCAGCATCTATCCAAACGTACAAAACGTACGTTTTCTATCTTTGAAAATTATGTATTAATACTATGTATTAACAATGAGATCAGGCTGCACAGTCCCCTGCACAGTTGCAGCTGACAAACTTCAGAAGGTAGTGCAGAAGGGCTGCACGATTATGCCAAAAATCATAATTGCCGATTATTCCCTTGAAATTGTAATTGCGATTATTAATTACGATTATCACAATTTACATTGAATATATATATATAAATATATATATATACAGTCATACTCAGAATTAATCATACCCCTAGTAAATATGATAAAAAATGGCTGTAAAAAATAAATCTGCATCGTTTATCCTTTTGATCTTTCATTAAATTTTTTTTGCAAAAATCTAACCTTTCATTGAAGTAAAAGAACTGAAAGTGGGGGGTAAATCACATTATGAAATAAATGTTTTTCTCCAAAACACGTTGGCCACAATTGTTGGCACCCCTAGAATTTTTTTATGAATAAAATATCTCTGAAGTATATTCCCATTAATATTTACCTTTATTTAGCACACTAGGGTGGACTAGGAACATGAAATTGTCCAGCCATGACTTCTTGTTTCAAAGGAGTTTAAATATGAGGAAACACAAAGGCAAAATTCCCTTAATCATCCATCACAATGAGTAAAACCAAAGAATATAGTTCTGATGTGCATCAAAAGATTGTTGAGCATCACAAACTAGAAAGTGGCTGTAAGAAAATATAGCTAAAGAATTGAAAATCCCCATTTTGACCATCAGGGCAATAATTAAGAAGTTATAATCAACTACAGATGTTACGAATCTGCCAGGAAGAGGACGTGTGTCTATACTGTCTTAATGCACGGTGAGGAGGAAAGTTTGAGTGGCCAAAGACTCTCCAAGGATCACAGATGGAGATTTGCAGAGATTAGTTGAGTCTTGGGGTCAGAAAGCCTATTAAAAAAACAACAATCAAACAACCCCTACATCCCCACATGTTGTTTGGAAGGTTTTCAATAAAAATGCTCCTCGCTTTCAAAAACAAACTCCAGCATATTCAGTGGTCAGACACGACTGGATCTTCAAACAACACAGGGTTCTGTGGTCAGATGAGACTAAAAAAAGAGCTTTTTGGCAGCAAACACGCTAGATGGGTTTGGTGAACACAAGGATAAAAAGTACCCCATGCATACAATTTAATATACCATTGGATCTTTAATGTTGTGGGCCTATTTTTCTGCTGGAGGTCCTGGACTTCTTATTCAGATACATGGCATCGTGGATTCTATCAAATAAAAATCAAAACCTGACGCCTTCTGCTAGAAATCTTATAATGGGCCATGGTTGGATCTTCCATCAGGACAATGATCCAAAACAAACATCAAAATCAACACAAAAATGGGTAACTGAGCACAAAATGAAGCGTCTGCCATGACCGTCCCAGTTCCCTGACCTGATGAGTGGGGCTGAACTGAAGAGGAGAAGCACCAACATGGATCTGGGAATCTGAAGGATCTGGAGAGATTCTGTATGGAGGAATGGTCTCTGATCTCTTGTCAGGTGTTCTCCAAACTCATCAGGAATTATAGGAGAAGACTTCGATCAGTTATCTTGGCAAAAGGAGATTGCAAAAAGTATTTAATAAAAGGGTATCAATAATTGTGGCCAACGTGTTTATACAATACTACACAAATACACAATACTACCAAGAACTGTTAATGAAACATGGAAACTGCTCCTGGTGAATAGAATGAAAATCATCCCTGCATGCAAATCTTTCTCAGCTAACACACGTACCAGTAACGTAATTTATTGGTATTTTACTTTTATTTCGTGACTTACTAATTTACAACTTAACGAAGTTGCATGCTCATAGTTTCCTTTGCACTTTATATACAGTGAAGCGATACACAGCTCGCGCCGCCGTATTTGCACGTGCAATTGAAGAGTGTGTGCTACGAGCACAGTAGCATATAATGGCTGACAGGAAAGGAAGGTCCATTTTTCTGATGTGAAAGACTTTTTATTTCAGCGTACACTTGCGTCACTGCCTGGTAGATCCTATTGTGCTGGGTTTTCTTAAGTAGTCGTGATTCGCCTCTCATAACATAACATGCTCTAAACCAGACTTCAGCAACCTAAGGCACGCGGAGGGTTAATCTCTGGCACGCAAGCAAATGCGAGAGAAGTGTATGTATTTCATTCAGATAAAGTAGTCTACCTGCACACAGATCTACATTTTGATGTAATAATTCCTCATAGTAAAAAAAGCTTATTTTATTAAGTTAGGGGTAGAGATGCACTGATTGATCCGCTGGTGACCGAAATTAGCCGATTTTCATGTGATCGGCCATAACCGGCGACCGGCCGGTCAGTCAGACATATGCCGATTTTATGCCGGTCAAATGCACTCGATCGGGCTCCCCATGATTAACATTGCGCAACACCAGCATCACATGTGCACACGGAACGAACATGTAGGAAACCTCGTGAATTACGGCCGTTTCACGCATATTTTTTTCGGCGTGCATGTTAATCAATGAGTGCATTCACACCGGTAGCAGGAGCAGCGCGTGAGCGCCCAACAGGAGCGTCGCGTAAGCAGCAGTGAAGTGGGGTTTCGCCGCCTAGTCTATTTTGTCTGCGCTGCTCACGCTCAATTAAAGTGAAAGCACACATTTGATGGACAAAATAAATATGATTTCAAACAAAAGTGGCCAAAATGCACAGAATGTGCATGTCTAGTGTGTTTTAACAAACACAGGTTATGGTTTTAGGTTACGTCAGAAAAGAAAATGAAGACTCAAAAATAAAATTTACCCATTTAAACTTGTTTTTATTATTCAGTTTGGTTAAAAGGATATGATATTTTATTAAAAAAAAAAAAAAAAAAAAAAAAAAAAAAAATATATATATATATATATATATAGGCTATATATATTTCTGTGTCTTGTAAAGTGGTTTGAAAAAAATTAATCGGAATCAGCTAAAATCGGTATCGGCAGGTCAAACTCAATGAAAAATCGGAAATCGAAATCGGCCTAGAAAATTGTAATCAGTGCATCTAGCAGTAATAAATACTATTAAATTGTTTATCTAAATCTAAAACAAATTTCAAGAGAAATGTTTACATTTCTGTACTATTTCTGTTTAAGCCATTATGAAAATGTAAAATGTTTGTGTATTTATATGAGTGTGTGTGTGTGTGTGTGTGTATATATATATATATATATATAGGCTATGTGTGTGTTGTGGCACAGTGATGAACTCGGAAACTTGAAAATGGCACTTTATGACAAAAAGGTTGCCGACCCCTGCTCTAAACCCACGCACGCAGAGTGGATTTTCTTTTGTAATCGCGGCTTTGAACGATTACGTAATCGTGGCATCCGTAATCGGGATTAGAAATTCGATTAATTGTGCAGCCCTATAGTGCAGTGCAATGGGATCTGTTGTAGGGACTGGTGCATAACCATGTTCTCCTTGCTGCAGTCCACATTCTCACATTCTGTGGAAATCCACCTGAAGATTTGGAAGACTTAAGATTTGATATCTTCAGCAAGCGGGCCGCAGCCGGGAGCATCAAGCCTGAGAAACTGCCTCCGACTACAGGAGCTGCAGCACAGCACTCTCCAGACCAGAGATCGGCTACTGCTACAAAGTCCATCACTGGATGTCCTTGAGTATGGATGGAAACAAGGAGAACAAGGGTATGCACCAGTCCCTACAACAGATCCCATTGCACTGCACTACCTTCTGAAGTTGTCAGCTGCAACTGTGCAGGGGACTGTGACACTCTCAGGTGCTGCTGTAAAAAGCAAGGCGTCAAGCGTATTTCTGTTTGTGGGAACTGTCATGGTAACTCTTGCCAGAACATCAACCAGCCAGATGATAACAGGAGTGAGGAAGATGTAGGGGAGTTGGATGAAATTTTAAACTGATTTAGTAAGTTTTGTTTTGTAATTGTTCAATAAAACCATTTTTATGTGGTTTTTGTATGGACTTGGAGTCATTTTTACTCAAAACTAATGGCTGGGATAGATTCAGCACCCCTAAAAACCCCTAGTTAGACATCTCAAAAGGTAATATATATATAAAAAAAAAATCATTATTTTTACCCAGACCGTCTGGGCACCCCAACTTTGATCGCCTTTCCAGGCGTTTCCCCGAGGATTTGGCCGTGGATAAATTGGGAAGTGTTAGATACCTATAGGAACACATGGTAAAAAAAAGCTATTGGTAAGAATTTTTTTTGCAGATTGGGGGAAAAAAAGCCTAACTTTCTCTAACTACAAGGGCAGGTGGAAAATGGATGCGTCGTCTCGTGCATGTGCGAAATTGCAAGTACGGAAAGCGCTTTGGGACAATCTTCAACCGCTAGTAGTAGTAGGTTTAAAATGATCTGGTTAAGTTGGTTTGAATCTGTGACATTTTGTAGACTTGAAATATTAATTTAATTTTAATTAACTATTAAATTAATGCAATGAAACTTGCTTATTTTTACTATATAAACATAATACTTTTAGTAATTTTACCATAAAACTAGTATTTAAATTAAACTACACCCATGCTTCATTTCTAAGAGTGTATATGTCTGAATAATAATATGTATTTAAATAGTTTATTAATCATTTACTTACACTTTCTAAGTGATCTTATGAATCACTGACAACTCCTAAATAACTGGTTTGTAAATGATGCAATACTTCATATAGAAATGATAAATTGATCATTAATAAAGTATGAAAATACAATTATTAAACACATTATAGATATGCTTATAAATCAAGAATAAAGCATTTAGAACTGTGTTTATAAACTGCTTATTAATGTCTATTAATGCTTTATAAATTACAAATGAACTGTTTACTAATGCTTAACTAATGATTAATAGTGTGCAGTTATTATAAAGTGTTAGCCAGATGTCTTTTTTTAACACATGTTTCCATGTGAAAGGTTTGCCTATATAATGAAATGCAGCAGGGGATTCTGGGCCTTTTCTGTACCTCAGATTGGCCTCATGTATTTCTTAATGTTGGGTTGCATCTCTTCTCTCTATTCCAGAGAATTTGATGTTTTGTATCGATTATCTTTGAATTGATTATGAAATTGGCATGATACATTTATCTGACATAATAAATTGTTACATTTGATTATTCTAACCAACTTTGATGTTATTTTCATTAAAGAGTTAAAATGAATAGTCAAACATTTGCTCACAATTAATGATCCACAGATATCATTAAAATCTTTTCATTTATGAAGTCAGATGAAATAACGAGAGAATACATATTCAAATGTATTGCATTTAATCCAAAAATACTTTTAAAAAAAATACAGAAAAGACAGTAACACGTAAAGACCTTCCAAAGGCGCTGGTCGGATGCCGGACTTTGGGCCGATCGAGCGCGAGCTTACAGTCTCAAAACAATGATTAAAAAAAGCTGTGATTGGATGATGACAGGTGTTGTGATCATTCTCCAGTGTCGTGATCAGCACTGCTGCTGTTGTTTCAGTCAGTGGTTAGATCAGCGTAGTAGGCTAGTCAAAAAACGGGAAACGGGAGGTCACGCACAGGACAAATAAATTAGGCCCAAAATACGGGACGTCCCAGCTATTCCGGGACATTCATGAAATGCATATTCATGTTTTGTAAATGATTAGTTAATCATTAACTAATCAAATGTAAATGACTTATATCTGAATCTACAAAACATATATCAAATAATTAACATATCGTCTTATTAATCATTTATGAACGCATAGTCATGTTTCATAAATGATTAGTTAATCACTTGTTGCAAATGACTTGTAACAGAATTTACAAAACATACATAAAATGTTAGTATATCACTTGCTAATCATTTATGAATGTTTTGTAAATGATTAGTTCATCATTAACTAACCACTTATAAATGACTTACAACTGAACGTTATTATAAAGTGTTACCCAGCCCTTTTTTCTCCCATAAATGAAAACCTTGCTTGGGGTATTTTACATGCACAATGCCAAGAGAGGCATAGTCTAGAAGTAGGCCTAACAGCTGAACTTCCAGTCAGTAAAATAATAATAAAAACACTTATTTAAAGGTGGTATATGTATAATAGGACTAGTAATATGTAGATATTTAAAATAGTCAATATGATGGCAATGTAATAACACACAGAGCCTCACAGATTCATGCACACAGACAAGGGCTCACCCTACTCACAAACACAAATACACTCAGTAATGGACTTAATAAAGCCAGCCGTAACTATGATTTTAGATAAGGCTTGCTTTACTAAGACTTGAGCGTATTTTTTGTAAAGCACCTTGAATTGCACTCTGCTGAAATGTGCTATATAAATAAAGTTACCTTACCTAACCTTACCTTACCTTACCTTACCTTACCTTACCTTACCTAACCTTACCTTACCTTACCTTACCTTACCTTACCTTACCTAACCTTACCTTACCTTACAGATGAAAGAAGACAGTGGAAAGAGTTCAGACCTGCTGAGCAGCATAATATGTGGTTATGCCCAAAGGCTTTTGCCTGTACAAAACGTCTCACAAAAAAAAAAAAAAAAAAAATCACACCATGAAAGTGTACACCGTTAGCTATAAAGAAGATTGTTTGTAGCATGGTTTGGTCATCAAGACCTATCAGGCCCAAAGTTCACCTGAAGCCAAAAACCTCCACAAAATACAGTTAAAGTCCACAAATTTGCTATTAAGAGTTGATTTGACTCTTCTTAAGACAATCTTCAAAAGAAAAGTTTTTAGACATGATTCTTCAGATTATTGTTTGATTGAAAACCTTTCACAAGTTCAGAGAAACACTGCAGCAGCCATCAGTTTGTGATTGAGTTTAGATTCACTGAGTTTAATGTCCTCCAGTAGCCGAGAGCAGTTTAAAAGCTTGAGGCAAATCATGATCAACGAGATACGCTTTGCTGATGACATTTACAATGACATTGCATATTCATTTTTTCCCCTGCAATGTGTACAAAGAAGTTTCCATGCTTACCCTTGTGTTACTATTCTACATGACAAAACGGTCAGGACCGACAAATAAGGAGAAAGCTAATAATAAAGAAGCAGACAGAACAAGTAAACATGTAAATCTGTAAATCTTACGTAGATATATCAGTTTCCCTCTTTAAACTTTTTCAACTGCCATTTCAGAAGATTTTTTAAGGTTTTCACTTCTCTTTATATCAATACATATATACATAAAACACTGAAATGCTCCACATATGATGGATAGAGCATTGATACGAGAGCAAATGTGTCCTTAGTCAATGGCAGGTGCTAAAGAACACAGACAAAGGCTTCTAAACTTTGAATAAAAGTTATAGTGTCTGCTTAACTATTGCCACTTCTAAAAGTACAATCATGTTTTCCTTTATCAAATGTTTTGCTGTACATTCAGGTAATTATTTAAAGTTGGGCAGAATTTGACATGCTATTATAGCACTCAGTGAAGTCCATAACACACTCTTTTACAGTGTGTCATGGATCTGCGGTCAGGGCATGAAACATTAAATAAAAACTTGTAAAAAACATATTTTCTGATTGAGATCAGTGGTGTTGAGAAATGAAGCGACAGCTTTTAACCTCCTCCCAGCACAAGCATGAGAAAATTAATGTGTAACATTCAAAGCATGCTGCGGTTATTAAGCAACAGGTGAAATAACACACTTTCTTGCTTTTCCCCTGGTGTCTTCCAGCACAAGCATGAGAAAATTAATGTGTAACATTCAAAGCATGCTGCGGTTATTAAGCAACATGTGACATAAGGTGTTATTTGTGTACTTTGACAGTAGTCTGACTCCAAGCAAATTTACAAATTGTGTTTATTTTAAATATATATCTTCCAATTTTAGCCATTCTCACTGTTTTACTCATGGTGCATCACAGAAATGTAGTTAGGATGTCTCCCGGTTTGATACTAAGGATCCAAATTCCCTACAACTCAGCTCTTTAGATCAGGATCATACATTACAGATACAGCATCTCCGCCTTGAAGATGTACACAGATTAATAATGCAAGAGTGCTTTGAAGACTATAGCCCTATTCGCACGGGATTAGTATTACCTGGTGACCTCTAGTAATTCGTAATAATTGCAGAGGTTGTCTGTGATCTTAATCCCGTGCGAATCGGTCATGTCTGTAATTTGTAAAGTAATAATTCCCCCGCAAATGACCTACCATATTTCGCCGAAAACGGAGGTCCTGGGATAATATTAGTCCCGTGCGAATCGGCATCTCTGATTTGGCCAGGATTTGGCGGGGCTTTTTTTTTTTTTTTTTTAAGGTATCTTTTGCGCCTTTTTATCCATCTTTCGCGAAGAATGGAGGGTGCGTTGGAGTGTTTTGACAGTGTTTTGGGTGCTGGGTCATGTCGCTATACACCATATACAATTTGCAGAAAGAGAAAGATGAAAACCACCACAAAAGCGAAGACAAAAAGAATGATTAGATGGAGATGGATGACATGTATAGCAGCATGCGGTAAGCAGGCTATACTTTTTATGTTTGTATCATACATCTAGAGATAACAAGATATCGCCAAGCAATTGCTTATCAAAAATAATGCACATTCAAGCGAGGGCTCACTTCATAATTAGAGGTTAAAGTCCCTGTAAAGTCAAAATTAAGTATGTGTTCTGAGTTTGTCATACCACCGAAAAATGTGTTATTAGCCACCCAGCGCAATTTAAATGATTAAAAAAGCCGCCAACTAAATAAAATAAGCTATCAAAATCTCGAAAAAATGAGCAGTAGTCTCAGCTCTCAAACGCTGGGGGCGTGTCCGCTGGCTGCGCTGAAACCACGCCCACTCGCGGGAAATATGACTCGCGCACAGCTCGTGCATGTCGGCGCGACGGGAGGATGAAGGCCGAAGCGGACAGCGGGAGATAGTCGGTTCGGCCCCATTCACCAGTAACAGCGGATTATCAGTGAATTCCAGTTGTCTCCAACGAAAGTAAACTATCCTGATCTCTACAGAGGCGGGTGTGGTGGTGATCATCAGCTCTCCATCAAGGTAACGTTAGCTCTTCACAAGATAAATCCACCTCTTCTTGATATGATCATTTTTCGGAAATTTAAATAAGGACACCGATCTGTTTTCTAAGTGATTGCATCCAGGGAATACGCATTTACATGACGAAGGCATAGCCAGAGCCGTGGCCATAGTAGCTAGCAAACTGTAGGCTGTCTGATATTAGGTGTGTTCGACATCGGCTGCGGCTGGATGTAACCGATCGGCGAGAGTAGCTGCGTGCAGGCGGGGAGGAGCTGCAAACGGAGACGTGAAGTCGGACACTTTCTGGTTCCCGTAGTGACCGCTCACGTGGTGTTTGCATACTTTACCACAGCTGCAGTGAAATAAATGCAATATTTGCCAAATAATACACAGATGTTTCATTTCATGAGACATGTTCATTCAATACTTTATGTACTGCTTCATACAGCGTCTGTTTGAACAAGAATAAAGTTCAACATAAGCAACTATCAATGAAGTGGAGTCTACGTTTTTTAAGCAGTTTTAATTTGATAAACATGACACAATATAACATGACAACGACATGAAAAGAGTGTTCACTGTTATAATAAACTGATTTGAGAGCATTAGAGGAACTAAAGGTGTTCGAATAAACACGAAACACACGTGATCGTTGTCATGCGGTGAATCCGGCCAATCGTGGAACAGCTGTGTCGTCATCAGCCCTCCTGCAGCCCAGTGCAGCCGCTCTTGAGAAGCTGCGCTGGCTGAGTTCTCCGGCTACTCTCGAAACGCTCTCGCGGTACTTTGATGCCATACGTCACAGTCACGTGGCGTCAGCGCTGTATCAAGTCGGACAAAATTTCTAACCGGCATGCACTGCTTCAAGTCAGCCGCCGATCGTTCTGCGCAGAGCTGCATGAAGTCGAACAAGCCCAGTAACTCGCGATTGAGCGATAGGCTTAGTGCGTCATCAAGTAGGGGCCCAATCAAGCTCAGGGGGTCGCAGTGCGTCATCAATCCCCCGTTTTAGCCCCGCCCAAAAAATCCGGCTCACAGCAAGGGTGAAAAACTGTTTAACGGTCTAACTCCACAATTTAGTACTTCACAGTTCTCAGTCTTTGTAACATGTTTTAGCAATACATTTCTAGCACTTATAATGTGTTTAGAATTTTTTTGTAGAATTGCCTTTACAGGGACTTTAATGTTACAAATAAATCAAGCGTAAAGCTTGAGCTAAAAGATTTTAACCGGGTGAAATGTTTTTTTATCCATCTAACCGGACCCTAAACCATACGCAAAAAGTGTACAGTGCCATATAGTCGCCCATTGAAAACATATTTCCACTGGGCTACAAGAAATGTAATATGGGTATAAACAATTTTTATATGGTTAAAGTTTATTTTGTAAAGTATTTTCGTTTATTTATCATTGCTATCCGTATCTAATAGCCTACATGGCACATTTAAATAAAAAATGGCCTATGAATAATTATAATAAAAAATAATAATAATAATAATGCTTGCCCATGTGTAAACTGTAAAGATACAGTGAAGAATACAGACAACAGTAAAGATATGTAATAAAAATGTGCTACACAAATGCAAGCAATATTGGCAGTTGTTTTTTTCTGGTGGTCTGCTTGTATAGTTATTAAGTGAAGTCAGTCAGGGCTGGGTTTAGGTATTAACTTTAGATTACCTGAAAATCAAAATGTCATTCTTAAATTTCTTAATACTTTTGATGTTATTGTTCTCATTTGAATCGTTTTCTGTAGCTTAGGTACTTAAATTGGTAAAAAAAAAAAAAAAAAAAATGTGGGCCTTCCTCTGATTTTGATTACTTGCATCTGTGTTGAATATTAACACTGCAAACTGACATTATGTACTGATGGCCTTCTCTCTTTCATAGCAAATTCATGGTACAATGAGAGAACAACACGGGAGCGAGGCCCTTCCTTTTGGGAAACAGAGGTGCTCCAGAATTTTCAAGACAATGATTGGTACCTCAACTTCAGAATGCCCAAAGAGACCTTCAATATCCTTTGTGACCAGCTGCACCCATACATCAAACCCCAAACTACCAACATGTTGGATCCAGTACCTCTAGAGAAGAGGGTAGCAGTTACAATCTACAAGCTTGCCAGTAATGTTGAGTTCCACGATGTTACCAACCTGTTTGGTATTGGAACGAGCACCGCCTGTAATATTTTCTGGGAGGTGTGCGAGGCACTGAGCAAACTCAGGAGGGTTTTTGTGAAGAGGCCAACAACTGTCCCTGAAGTCCAAGCCATCATCACAGGATTTGAGAGGAAGACAGGATTCCCCATGTGTGCTGGGGCTTTGGATGGCACACACATACCAATCATAGCCCCATCAAGCTATCCCACGACTACTATAACAGAAAAGGACGGTACAGTGTTCTTCTTCAAGGTCTTGTAGACCACACTTACAGCTTCCTTGATTTTGATGTTGGCTGGCCTGGGAAGTGCCACGATGCATACGTTTTTGAGTGTTCCCGTCTGTGCCGCAAGCTGGAGGATGGTACCTTTTTTCCTCCAGTCAGCAGGAACATCCAAGGGGTCGACATACCTGTCCTGATTGTGGCCGATTCTGCCTACAGCTTGACTAGCAACATAATGAAGCCATTCCCGGAAGGTATAGCGAGGGGTCCCAGGGCAGCCTACAACGCCTCCTTGAGCCGTGCTCGTATCCATGTTGAACACGCATTTGGCCGCCTCAAGGGCCGTTGGAGATGCATTATGAAAAGAAATGACTGTCAAACCCAAAATGTGAAGTATGTTGTGTCTGCTTGTGTAGTGTTGCACAACTTCTGTGAAATGCAGAAAGTTGCTTACCAGGAACCCCTGGAAGATGTGTTGGATCAGCCAGAGGCAGGACCAGAGCAGCAGATATTTTCTGCTCTCTCCCCAGCAGAGCACATCCGGGAGGCCTTAGTAGCCCATATTAATTCAAATCAGTAAAGTGCAAAGAAGCTTTGGAAGCTCATACACAAACTATGCAGTCAAGACGCACGTGAAATTGAAATCAAACATTTATTTATAGTGCAGAGCATCCTTCATTTCTGAACTTGGCAATTCACATAAGTTTTAAGTTTTGTTCAACTTTTTTTTTCAGTGTTTTGATATAAAAGAAACATTTTTTAAAAAATATAACAGAAATGTGCAAATATTGCTTTCCTAAAAGAAAAAGACACATTCGGAATTTGTCCAGCCGAAGTTTTTTTTAACACACCTTTTTCCCTACATAAAATGTGCTAAATTTTGCTTTCTGTAGGGAAGCACTGAAACCATACAAAAATCAAAGTAAAGTGAAATAAATAAAATGGTGAACTGCCAGACCTTCTAAACACACTAAATATAAAAGGCCTAAGAACAAATAATGCTTTCCTGCAAGATGTTAAGGCACAAAAAGCTAGTTGGGTGGGTCATTGTAATAGTGCACTTGATATGCTGCTGGGGCAGGGGGTCCAGGGGTTGTGGATGGAAAGTCCATGCTCTCAGCTGATGGGCGTTGATGAGGTAGTGTATAAGGGTAGTAATGTGGGGCTGAAAAAGGTGAATGCTGGGACTGGGGCCTAAAGCACTGAAACATCTGGAGCATTAGCGCCCTGTTCTCTTCTGCTCTCTTTTCATCAGCTTCCATCTTCTTTATTTCAAAATCAAGACGTTTCCTTTCCAGCTCCATTCGATTTCTCTCCATTTCTTTCTCCCATTCAAACCGCTCCCTATCGTAGTCATGGGTGTTCTCATTTTGCAGGAGACGGTCAAGACCCTTGTCAATTGCCTCCATTATCTGTGTTTTTCGCCCCTTTCTTCTGCGATGTGCTGCAAAGACAAAATATTTATTTCAGCAAATTCCAATGTTGAAACCTATAAATACTGGGAACATTCAATGCTAAAGTGATTAATTTAAATTCCTTTGGTAAGAACTATGTAAAGGTCAATTAATGGTTTGTGAATATACCTTTGGGACATTTCTTTTGGTTACATCTGTGTGCCTGGCAATGTCAGTGCCCCACGCAATGTGCCAAAGTTCAGTTGAGTGATGCACCTGTTAAGAAATGGATGTATTTGAGCTCTCATAATTCCTTTTATTTTTATTCTCAATTAAACTGATGCTGTGATGTGTGGTATGTATATTATGCTATGATGGTCGTAGGCTACTACAGTATAAGCAGGGTGAGGGAGACGGTCCTGGGATTTTGTAAGTGCAGGTTTATTGCCGTCCACCACAACATAGACCAGACAAGTCTCGTTTCACATCCTATAATTCTATTCATACATGAAAGTGCACACACAACAAAGCATCACTGTAGATGAGAAAAACAATAAAAGTTATTATGGGAGCTAAAATACAATTTCCTGCTCTTAGCAGGTGCATCACTCAACTGAACCTAGTGTGTGGTAGTGTGCCAAAGGTACACTGACAAAATATTGATACTTTTAAGTATCATAGTACAGCTAACCATATCATCCATTCGCTCATAAGTAACTACCTACATTTGTGTAGCTTATTGAAAACTATTACCAACATGAGAGCCCACCTTGTGGCTTGGGTTCAGCAGCAGGAGGAGGTGGGGGTGGTGGGGTTTTGGAGGCTGAGCCATGACTGGATGCCTCATCCTCTGCATCATTTTCCCTTGAGGTGTTGTGATCATTAGGGCTCTCAGATGAACCTGCTGAAAACAAAAGAAAATCAAGCAGGTTCACTCAGTAATAATTTACTATGCTTCTACTTATTTCTTTATTTAACTATAGAGAAGATACAATGTCTACATTTAAATAAACACAATATAACGTGACGGTATTATGTACTGTACAGGCCAGTGTAGGTTGCTTACCACAGTCAGATTCCTCATCTGAACTCCCCCCGTTATCCATTCTTATGTTATCCATTCTTATGTCTCCGGGGTTGTTCATAGGTCGGCAACCTGTATAAAAACAATAGAAAACGAATGTAAAACTAATGTGCTTTGCTGTGGATCAACAATTGGAAAGTGGTTGTCTAAATTGTGTGGCATTACTAAAGTTAGCATAAAGTTAATGTTACTATACGTTGTTGCTAAACTGGCTTTTACTGTAGCACGTTTGCATTACGTTAACCTTGCAGTAAGTTACGTTAGCTGTTGAAAAGGAGAAACGTTTTATAGCAGCTACACTGGCTATTACTGTACCATGTGTTAGCTAACGTTAGAAGGGAAATGTGGATTAATCTTACCGAGAACAGCGTCCAGTTCATCAAAATAAGGACATTTAACGGGGTTTGTTCCGGTCTTCTTGTTGTTTTTGAGGCTATCACGGTACTTTCTTCTCAGGTAGTCCAACCTTTCTGTACATTTGGTCCAATCTCCAAAGTCCTGTATAGACGGGCACTGGAGGACGAGGTCTTTGTAAATATTTTCCCAAACGGTGTGGTTGTGCACCATTTGTTCGAATTGCCTTTGATAACGTGGTTCACCCCAAACATCGATTAAAAAGAGTGTCTCCTCACGCGTCCAATGTCGACTTTTCTTCTTAGCAATAGCAGCCATGTTGAGAAACAAGCGAAAACAAGGAAGTAGATGTACGCAAAGTCTTGACGTCATATCCGGGTTCCGGCTTCCGGGAGATAAGTCAGTAAATTCGAGTAAAATCAAAGGCTTTGCTTATCCCGTTCGAATGCGCCAGATGAAAATCAGACGTGGGTGGGTAATTTATCATTCACACGAGGTCCCTAGATAATACTAATCCCGTGCGAATAGGGCTTATGTTTAAAAGTATTTTATATTATTGAATTTGAATAAAAAATTAGGTTGCTTTCCTATAATATGAGTGTTTAATTTTTTTTGACTTCTGTGGCTTAACTTTATATCTAGGATATCATTGTGTGTCTCATTCATGTGTCATTTTAGATTGCAGAGAGAATGTCGGCTGCTGGAACAACAAAAGACATCAATAAATAACTAAAAACTCTTGCATGCTAAAATCACAATCACGTCACAAAAGTGAACCCATGTTGGAATGGGCTCTATCTGCAGAACACACTCATAGGATCTCCTTTCTCCTTTCACATTGGATGACCAAGGACCGCCCTAATCCTAACCTCTCAACAATTTAAAATTGGAATATAGAAAGTAGTATTTGTGTGGAAGAACTGCAGAATTGTAGTATTGCCATATTGAGACATAATGGTTGAGGGCGGAATGAACCTATGGTCGTCGCTTATTTGAGTGCAAAAGATGAATTGCATACACTGGAGTGTATCAGATCATCAGTATTTTAAAAATGCAATTGTGGCATTCCAAACCCAAGTTGTATTTACTGAATTTACAAAACAATGAAAGCACAAAGCTGGCATGGAGATTAAACTTGGTTCCCTTTAGTCGGTCACTTTGGACGTTACGTCGATGTCACCGACGTATTGGGATCGCGTCAGAGAGCCCCAATCATCTTCGAGTGTAAACAGAACGAGCCAATGCACATTGGCGTGCGAGATTTGCATCTCACGCTCCGCAGCGCAGGTATAAATATGAAGCGGATACAAACACCAGTTGTCTTTTGCAGAATTTGGCTGTGTCGCCATCGTCGTCTCCCTAACAGATCACTAGATGAGCAGATTGCTTGTGGGAGTGATGAATCACGACGACCCATGATGATTCCCTCAGCTTCCACTAGCGCTGTTTGCAAGACTGGTTCGTTACTGTTCGATTGCCCAAGACTACCTGCAGAGCATTTTTAACTGACCGTATCTCTCACTCCCAGGTCTCTCTGAAGTGTGGGACATTCAGAGGGTTGAATAAGATTATTTTCATCCAGCTAATAGAATGTGAAGTTGATATTTTAGTCACTGGCTTGATTTTGTTACGTACCCTGCGATTATTAAAGGGGTATTGGGAATAACATTAATTTCGGAGTTTGACTCCGTACCAGTGTAAATGCAGGCAATGAAGACCACAGCTCTAAAGGCAATCAAGACGTGTTTATTTACAAAAATATAGTGGGAAGAACCCATAAACCAACTTACAATAATATTACAAGAAAGAAAAGAACAAAAAGGTACCCAAGCAGGGGAAAAGAAGAAGGGAATTGGGCGGCAATCAAATAAATGAAATAATCAAAACATAACCCTCTAACTCATAAATCAGTACTAAACTGACTAAAAAAGAAAAAGAAAAGAAAAATCTTCAGTGTCCGAAGATACCCTAATATAAACTATACTCACTAAATCCAAACAAAAATACAATAAGTGATGCACGCCCCTAACCTAGTGTTTCTAACACAATAATTCTCTAACGGATGATGCTCAATGTATGTCACGTGATATGCTTACCTATCCTCTCCTTCCCTGCCCATTGTAATCACAACCATTCAAACAAATGGTGGTAAAGAGTTGTTTAGGTAGCACACAAGAACACCACAGGATCTTAACTACAATACACAGAATTGACAGCGTCTCTAAATCACAATCTCTCTCAGAACAACAACAGACAAAAACAAAGGCATCTTCTCTCTCCGTGTCAGCATCTCTCTTTTATTATTTCCTGGTGTCCGCCAATTGGAGGAAAGCGGGGCAACGTCATCGGCTCCAACGATGATTGGCAGGAAGCAGCACCAATGTGAAAGTGAAAGTAAAAAAAAACAGAAAGGGGGGGGAAACAGACAAACAACACAAAACGGCACTAGCCGTAACAATGTACTGATGCATAAATAGTATTGAACGATTTTGAAAGAAAGATTATCGGTCTGAACTTGATTACACACCAGAAATCACAGATCAGGCATTAGAATAAATATGGTTACCTACATGTTTGTGGCGTTCCTGGAAGATCCATATCGTAAAAGTCTGTTTCAAAGCATGTGTTGAAATTGCGACTGAATTATTAAATAATTCCAAAGTGAAATGCACCGAATACAAACAAATAAAGCACTGCTGAGACATTCACATTGTTCAAATCAAATCAAAGTTTATTTATAGAGCACCTTTTTAAAACAGCAGGTGTTCACCAAAGTGCTGCACATACAATATAAAATAAACAGAACAAGAATAAAATAAAATAAATAAAAAAGCAACAAATACAATAATGAATTATAACACACACACTTAAAAAAGAACTCCTAACAGGTAACTCTCATACTGTGTTATATGCAGTACTATACAAATATGTTTTTAAATGTAATTTAAAAACAGCAAGTGAAGGTGCCTGCCTAATGTACAAAGGTAAATTATTCCAGAGTTTCGGGGCCGCCACTGCAAAGGCACGGTCACCTCTGCTCTTTAATCTTGCATTGGGGGAGACTAAAAGCAGTTGCCCAGTGCTCTGGATGGAACATATGGCTGTAACAGATCTGAGAGGTATTTAGGAGCAGTGTTATTTAATGATTTAAAAGCTAAAAGTAAAATCTTAAAATCAATTCTAAAACGAACTGGCAACCAGTGAAGGGAAGCTAATATAGGTGTAATGTGGTCCTGTTTGCGTGTCCTTGTTAATAAACATGCAGCCGCATTTTGTACCCTCTGCAAACGTGTTAGAGATGCCTCACCAATGCCTACATAGAGACTATTACAATAGTCCAGGCGGGATGATATAAAAGCGTGGATGACCTTCTCAAAATCAGTAAAAGATACAAATGACTTGACTTTAGATAATTGCCTTAACTGATAAAAACACGATTTAACTACCAAATTAATCTGTTTATCTAGTTTAAAGTCACCGTCCATTAAAACACCTAGGTTTTTTACAACGGGCTTCACATATGACTTTAAGTCGCCAAGATCTACATCAGGGGTATTGATGGTACAACCAGGTCGAAACAAAATGATTTCAGTTTTTTCTTCATTGAACTTTAAGAAATTGGAGGCCATCCAGGCTTTAATATCCTCAAGACATCTCAACAAAGGTGCTTTCGAGTTTGCATTGTTTCGTTTCAAAGGCAGATAGAGTTGCGAGTCATCTGCATAACAGTGAAACGAGATGCCATGTTTCCTAAATATGGACCCTAAAGGTAATATATATATAAAGAAAAGAAAATGGGTCCAAGAATGGAACCCTGAGGGACTCCACATACAAGAGATGCAGTAGAAGACACAAATTCCCCAAGACGTACCGAGAAAGTTCTTTCACCCAGAAAAGATCTAAACCATTGTAATGCGGCACCCTTTACACCAACACAATGCTCAAGACGAGAGATCAGTATATTGTGAGGTGTCAAAAGCAGCAGTAAGATCTAACAGCATAAGAACAGCATAGTTACCTGTGTCAGTGGCCAATAATAAATCATTATAAACTTTTAACAGGGCCGTTTCTGTGCTGTGAAGTGATTTAAAACCAGATTGATAAATTTCTTGCAAACCATGCAAGTCTAGAAAGGACAGTAGTTGTTTAAAAACAACTTTTTCAAATATTTTAGAAAGAAACGGGAGTTTCGAAATGGGCCTAAAATTAGCAAGAACCGATGAATACAGGTTTGGTTTTTTCATCAGTGGTTCCACTATTGCATGTTTAAAATGTAGGGGTACAACTCCATGAATGAGACTACTATAAATCTCATAAATCCCCACTTTAAAGATCCTGTCGTTTTACAGACTTGGTTTCAATTAAAGCAGTTTTTGGAATAACAAGGAAGTTTTGAGTTTTGAAACTTACAGGGTATTTTTATAGTAGAACGAACTCTTAACTGTCAAAAGATCAAGTGTCATGACCACTTTAACCTCTAATTTCATGTCATTTAACAACATGAATATCATTAGAATTAATATTCTTTTTAACTCTGTTATGTCATTGTAAATGTCATCAGCAAAGCATGTCTTGTTGATCATGATTTGCTTCAAACTTTTAAACTGCAGTAAACTCACAAACTCAATCACAAACTGATGGCTGCTGCAGTGTTTCTCTGAACCTGTGCAAGGTTTCATGCTTTTGGATTTTTGGACTTTCACTGTAAATAAACTGCACTGAGGTTTTCAACTTCGTCAGCTTCTATTTCAGCACCGTTACAAAATGCTGGCCTTTGTGGAAGTGTTTTTAATTTGTGTCTGGGTAATGTTAGTATTCGCTGCTTTTATTTAATGCTTTAAGTGTGTTGTAACAGAATCAGAGTTCTTCTGCCATCTGCTGAGTTTTCATGCTGTTGTTTATCTCATGCCTTCATTGATTATGTTGTACAAGATGTTGTCAGAGAGTCAATGAAAGGATGAACTGGGAAGAAAACAGTGTATGCTGGCTGTTCTGACAGTGAAAGTCAAGATTACTGTAGTTATAAAAGTTTTGACAGTCACTTTAATAAAATAGTGAGTTGTGTCACAGTTGTGACTTGTGCCATTAAACCACTTTTCTCAAATGATCATTATATTGTTATCAGCATGTTATTCTGTTATTCATCACTTTTTTTTATACATAATATGTGCCATTTTGTTCACATGCAGAAAAGTGTCAGCTCCACCATATGCCACTAGATGCCGCCACAATCTCATCTGCAGGAAAGCGCAGTCAAACCAGTGTACACAGGCTCCTTCTCATGATAAACTGGGACAGTTGAGCTGGCAAATGCTTTCATTGGTAACATTTTAGATTAAGGAACATTTTCTAGTTTTCCCTAAATAAACTCATAATTACTGCTTATTAATAGTTAGCAGCCGATATCCTAGTAATATGTGTCACGGGGTGACAAATAAGCCCGGGACTATCCCCGCCAGAGAAATGCCCTTGTTGAGATCCGGGAAGTGAAACACCATCCCAAAGCCAGGGTGAGTGCCTGTCGCTATGGTAACCGAGTGGCGGATTGATAGCAGGTGTGGGTAATTTGCGCTGAGCGTTTGAATGGGGCCACGCTAGCTCATGAGAATATAAAAAGTCAGAGGAAGAGAAAGCATGTTGTTGTTCCTCTCCTGCTTGTGGTGCTTTTGTTCTCGTTTGGATGTGGCTGGCTCCTGTTGGGAAGTGTTCTCTGAAGTGTGTCGTTGAGGGCTCGTTGGGAGGAAAAAGGAACGTCGTGTGTATGAGGAATTGAAGACGGAGGGAGAGAGGATTTAAAGAGGGAAGTACATCGTCGGGATGAAAGAGTGAAGATAAGTAACTGATTGTTGAATCTCCTACCACACGTTTGATACTGAGATAGATGTGGGTTGAAGTGCTTGGAGTGTACTGTATGGATATCACTGAGTGAATTAAACTGATTCTCTGCCATTCTTATCTCCTCTTCCCGTTCGGATGGTGAAACGAATCCAGTTTATGCCTATGAAGTGTTTAAATTCTCCTTCCTCTCACTGCCGATCCTTCGCGTTTTGAACCGAGACCCAGGGTGAGTGCTGGCCTTAAGTATACTTGATGAGTGGATTTGCAGTGTTTGAATTGACGTTCCGTCTCTTCCCCCGCGTGGTATATTGGAGTGGAAATTCCCGTGAGTGTGTGAAGGTCTGCTTTTAACTGCCGTGTGCTCGCCCAAGAGGCAGGCTGGTATATTGTACATCTTCAGAGCTTGGAGAGATCGGGTACGTCCAATTGAGGAAAGGCTTGGGAAGGACAGCTGGAGTAACGTTTCTGTCTTCTCCGCGACACATGTGAGAACATTATATTGCTGTGTGAAGTATTGACTCTGTCTGCCCTAGAGAAAGCCCAGCCCAGTCTGTGACTGTGAGTGTGCTGCAGCCCCGAAGCCCACCTGTACGGTGTGAAGTTCCTGGTTTCTCCGCGACACATGTGAGAACATTATATTGCTGTGTGAAGTTATGATTCTGTCTGTTCCAGAGAAAGCCCAGTTCAGTCTGTGACTGTGAGTTCACTACAGCTTTGAAGCCCACCTGTACGGTGTGAAGTTCCTGTCTTCCCCACAACACCTGTGAGAACATTATATTGCTGTGTGAAGTTATGATTCTGTCTGTTCCCGAGAAAGCCCAGTTCAGTCTGTGACTGTGAGTTCACTACAGCTTTGAAGCCCACCTGTACGGTGTGAAGTTCCTGTCTTCCCCATGACACCTGTGAGAACATTATATTGCTGTGTGAAGTTATGATTCTGTCTGTTCTAGAGAAAGCCCAGTTCAGTCTGTGACTGTGAGTTCACTACAGCTTTGAAGCCCACCTGTACGGTGTGAAGTTCCTGTCTTCCCCACGACACTCGTGAGAACACTATACTGCTGCGTGAAGTTATGATTCTGTCCGTCCTAGAGAAAGCCCAGTTCAGTCTGTGACTAAAGCCCAGCTTGGTCTGTGACCGTGAGTTCGCTACAGCCCTGAAGCCATCGGTACGGTGTGCAGTCCCTGTCTTTTTTGCGACACACGTGAGCCATTCTACCTGTGACCGTGAGTCCGCTACAGCCCTGAAGTTCATCTGTAGGGTGCGAAGTACTCACCCGTCCAAGACACCCGTGAGAGTTGTGCACCGCTCCTGAGCTTGCCCCCTCCTGCCCTGGGGGAAGTCTCGTATGGTGTTTACGGAGGACCTGCTGCAGTCTACCTGTCCACTTCTTACCGTTGTAATTGCCCTTGGTGTAGAAGGAGCCTGGTCGACCTACTTACCGTAAGATACCTACCTGCACATTATTGATTGCTGTGAACTGTCCCCCACGTGAAAGAGGAGAGGAAGCTTTGACCTTCCGCTCAGCGGAGAACTCACCTGTTCCACCTCCTCCCATTGTGAATCTGATACCGGCTTGGAAGAAGGAGCTCGGTCAACCTACTTACCGTGAGATACTTATCTGTCCATCATCGACTGCTGTGAACTGTCCCCTACGTGAAAGAGGAGAGGAAGCTTTGACCATCCGTTCATCGGAGAACTCACCTGTTTCACCTCCTCCTATTGTGAACCTGATACCAGCGTGGAAGAAGGAGCTCGGTCGACCTACTTACCGTAAGATACTTACCTATACATTATTGACTGCTGGGAACTGTTCCCCTCACGTGCAAGAGGAAAGGAAACTTGGATCATCTACCCACCTGTGAGGAACTCACCTGTCCAATACTTACCTGTCCAGTACTCCTCACGAGGGAATCGCCGCCCGTGGGGAAGGGTGTGTTTGCTTGCCCCGCCTGGGATCCTCCCTGGACGAGGGAGAGAAGAAGAGTTTTAGATTAGGATTATAAATTATTTTACTCTCAATAAAATTGTTACTTTTATCCTCTGTCTCTGGTCTCGTCTCTGGCACGCTCCTCAAAGTGTTCTTGGTCTAGGGGTGGGTGTAGTCTGGTTCGGCCCATCCCGACCTGTGACAATATGCATGCTAATAAACAACTAATCCAATGTGAATTTTGTAAAGACCACCCGTCGGCCCAATGATGCGTGCCGTTTTCGAGACGCCGAGAGCTCCACGTCCTTGACAAACTTCGACTTGACAGAGCTCTAACATGTACTTTATTAGACAGGTGAGCAAATGTACGTAAAACTAATCAATGTTATATAGTTCAACATTATGAAATGTTAGAATATGATCAGTATGTTATTCTTATCTTGATCTAGCTCACTGCTAGTCTCATATAGCCAACAAACTAACACACAGAATAACATTATAACTTTCAACACACTCAAATGCAGTTTAGTGTGATAGTATAGACCAAGCGCTGCGTTACCTCACAAGTTTCATTCGTCTAATAAACTGACCTGTGTGAGTATTATTCAGCACTTGCGGGTAGTTCGGTAGAATGAAATGTCCTCATTCCTTTATATCCGCGTGACTCGCGTGTGGCGCTGATATCTGTCTCTCATTAGCAATCGCCTCCTACTTTATCCCACAGTCATGTTAAAAACATCAGTGTTTTCACTCATCCATAAACATTATTAGATCCATCGGCTTGACAACAAGTTCCATAATTCCGCAGGAAATTTTGCGTCATCAGCCTACGCCTTTGTTATTGTAAGAGGCGGAAAAAATACATATTGTATCTTTAATCTACTAGTAATAATGATTTCAGAATAATGCAGAATAATTCAAATATAACATTTTATTTGTCAGGTAAAAATGTATCATGCCAATTACACAAGTAAATGATTAAAAGCCAATTCAGAAATAATAAATACATGACATCAATTACTCAAAGATGACTTTAAGAGTAAGAAATGTGTATCTGACAGAGACATGCAGTGGTGTGTGAGTGTGTTCCGAGTGTAAGACTTGAGATGACACTGACACAGCACTACATGGGGGTTTACTGGTTACAGATTCCCAAAGACTGCTCTGCCACTTACCCTTATATACACAGACCAGAACAAAAAGCTTGTACAAATATTGTTTAGAGTTGTTTTGGGTCAATTCATGTACCCTATATATATATATATATATATGTGTATATTTGGTACGCATACTAAACATATATTTTTAGTTTATTAATATATATTGTATTACTGTGAGTTCTGTAGTTAGCTTACTGGTGTATTTAAATATTTTGTGTGGAAAATCCTTTTATTCAAAACATCCAAAATAACACAACGCAGAGGAACAACCGCTACATTAGCAGGAAAATCAAGTCTTACAATTTGTTCCCTAATCTAAAGTGTTACCCTTTCATCTTTGAAAAATGTATATGAATATACTCTTACATTCACATTCAAACACACTTTGATATTTTAGTAATATTAAACTGATGTAACGGACCAACTCGCAGTGTGGAGAAGAACCCAGGTTCGGGAGTTTATTGAAACATAAGCGAATAAAATAGGTAGATGTTGCTCAAAGCAGGAATAAACTCCATTTATGGTAACGGGTTTTCAAAATCCTGAAAAAAAAAATCAAATAAGAGTGTGCAGTTTATCTGTCAATCAAATGTGCGTAAAAATCTGTGTTTGTTTCCACAGCAACAGTAAACTCATGGTCACGCTTTCTATCAGAATCATCATTGGTTCAGTTGATTTTTACTATTAAAACAAAGTGATGTACAAGCGAGCTCTGACCCTGAAGGGATTGCTCTAAATTGTACTCTGATGCTGATGAGAGATGTTGACAATTGTTCTTTGGACAGAGTAACGTTAAAGTTAAAACTGTTGTTAGATCATGCCAAAATGTTAGATTGGATAAATCTCCATGTCAGAAATATCAGATATAGATTCGACCCTGGACGCCGAATCCCTGCCAGAAGATTTAAGTCTTCTATCAGCCTGAGAGTTTAAGTCTGGGAAGAGCAGAAGCAGGAGACGAAGCAATGATGATGATAAAAGAGCAGAGTTTATTGAATAATCTTAGTTGCGTACGTTTCAGTGCTCAGACTTCATCTAGATGTTACACTTCGCCTGACCAGTACAATTCCAACAAGTGTTATTATATCAAGAGGAAAACAATGGAAAGTTACTGATTCACAACATCGTCCTGTGACGCTAAAAACCTTGAAATGGAGACGGTCTCTCATCTCTAACTCATGAAGACAAAAATCCCTTCAAACCACACAATCATGAGATTAAACAACAATAGCAAGCACTGCGAGAGCAGGGAAATAAGTAAAAACATAACATGACAAATGAATAATAATAATACAATGATTAAATGATAATATGAATAAATGATAAGTCAAATGACTACTACGTTGTCACGGTTCATGAATCGGCGGTCTCATTTCTGATGTGTGTGTGTGTGTGTGTGTGTGTGTGTGTGTGTGTCTGTGGTTACTCATTGTGTTGATTAGTGTCGCCAGCTGTGATCAATCCTCGTTCCCTTTATATGTGCAGTAATTCCCATCTCATGTTGTCAGATCGTTGTGGTTTCCCCGGTGTTGTGTCCTGTTCCCGTGTGGCTCTCTGTTCCCTGCTGTGGATTATTCGTCGTGTGGATTCGTTGTTGTTCGTCGCTAGTGGTGGGCAGATCGAAGCTTCGTGAAGCAATGAAACAGCTGAACCAAATGGGCCATATTGTTTCGAGGCTTCGAATCAATCCGACACCCGTCTCAACGGTGACACCTAGTGGTCACTTGCAGGTGTTGATCTGAAACAACCTTGACGAGCCATTAAAATTTTTTTGTTGTTTTTTTATTATTGTATTTTTCTAATATGTGAAGCTTGTAACCTATAGGCTCCTCACTGTGCATAATGTTATTTTGGTCCTGCAAAATGAATATTAATAAAAGAAATCAAGCCACAATGTCTCACTTTTTTAGAGATTTTTATTTAAAAATATTAATTTCTCTGCTGTGGAAGGACTTAGCCTACTTCTTTTTTTACAGATCATTTCTCCAGCCTTTGAAAAAATCCTCTCACAAGGGACACTTGTTGCTGACGTGCAAATATATATTTTTAGCTAGAACATACAAATGAGGAAAGATTACTGCTCTCTCTTTCCAGTAAGTTAGTGGATCATGAGTTCTGGGCAAATACGCAAATTTCAAATTCTCCTCAAATGGCGCATCATGGATGATGTATTGTTGCAGTAGGCTAGCTGCCGATCACAATACACACATCTCACTTTATTTGGGGTTTCTAAACGGAAATGCTCCCACACCACAGATGTACGGCATCTCTTCTGGGGAGCCTCCATTTTATCTATCTATTCAAATCTATCTATCTATGTATCTTATCTATATGAATCTATCTATGTATCTAGATATGTATCTATAATCTATGTCTCTAAATATGTATCTAAATATGTACCTAGATATGTATTTAGAGATAATCTATGTATCTGTATCTATCTATAATCTATCTACAGGGTATGTATATAATCTATCTATATATGTATCTATCTATTAATATAGCTGTCTATATATATTTATATCTATGTATCTATTAATTTGTCACTATATGTATACTCTGTCTCTAGCCTATCAGTCAATGTGTTGTGTAAATTTAAATGTAAGCCTAAATAGCCTATAACTAATCAAATCGCACTATGTCACTATATCACGAAAGTCCGCTATCTCAAAATCAAACTCCTCTCACAAAAACCCACGAGGTCAATATGCGTTGATTTCACTTTTATACAGATGTGCGATTGTGTGGTCTGTTCCCGACCCTGTCAATCAAACGCTGATTCGGCGGACCACACCTGATGAAACACTTAGTGAAACACTTCGAGGCTTCGTTTGGCCATAGTCACGTGACATGGGTGTTTTGAATCACGCTTCGGATCAGTGTTTCGAAACATCTGCGCTTCGGGATCTCGCAAAGCTTCGGAACGACTGTTTCGCGTCAGCCATCCCTACTTAGAGCCCGAAGCCATTTGTTTTGAGAATAATGGCTGGCTGATGAAGTTATTGGCTGGCTAGCCGGCTCAGCCAAAACCTAAATGGCTGCTGCAGCCGCCAAACTTTTCATAGCTGCAAATGGCTGAAGCTGCCACTTCATGTCTACAGATGTTTATGTTATACTGATTTACTAGATCTCAATATTTCCAAGCAATGCATGGCTTACACTATATTTCTACAAAATGCAACACAATGTAATAAAGAAAACACCAGATTTTACTTTCACAACGTATGTACATATTTATTTTGTAGTCTGTATGCTACTAAACATTTTCAAATAGCGACGGCAGAGATCGCGGAGAAGTATGTTGATTAAGAACGCAAACTTTTGTTGAATTTAGGAGAACTCTACAGACGCGAACAGACAAATTGTATTAAAATAAAGACCTAAATGTGTATTTCGGACTTTTTTTCACCACAAGTCTGAAAGAAGACATGTTATTGAAGACAAATATCCAAAAATCTCAAAAAAAAACAAAAAAACAAAAAAAAACACGATGTTTTTGCCTGCCGTGTCTCGCCTTAATATAAACACACACTGTTATCAGTATTATTTTGGACAAAGTTTTGCACATTTCACTTCAATGTACACTGAAGCATGCGTTGTGAATTAGCAATGTGGAAACGGTGGTTTGTTACTGCAGTAATATCACGTTCAGTGCTTTAAATCTCTCCGTTCCAGAATATCTGGTTCATAACATCAATCTTTGATTCAGGTGTTTGTGCAACATTGTGCCCTGAAGATTTAACAAAAGTCTGGGTAGGCCTAAGTTAAAAAAAAAAAGTAAGTAGGAATTAGGAAAGTATGTGAGAAGTGAGATCAAAATTACCTTGCTTGCTTCTTTCCGCCATTTCACCTCAGTGCGAGAAAAAAAATGCATCGCTTCTTCTGTACGGAAAACGAGCAATTTTAATTGGTCGTCAATTCACTGTGAGTCTGTGTATCGTAGCAACAAGCACAAGACTGTGCTGTTATGAATCCAGTGGGAAAATAGATCTCGTGTATTGTTTATATATTTCGTGTGTGTATGTCTCTATGTGATAGAATTATTATTTGATGCAAATAATTCTAGCCGGCTCAGCCAAACTTTATCAGATGGCGGCTCAATTTGGCTTACGAAATTATTGGCTGGCGGCGGCTGAAATTCTAAATGGCGCAAATGGCGGCGCCTGGCGGCGGCTTCGGGGTCTAGTTCCACTGGTTCCTGGTTTCCCGTACACGCTGATCACTTCACCACCACCGGATGCCATCAAAGTCCCTGCGCCACAATCGTCATCTGAGTGTTTGTTTTCCCCGACCTGTGTTGTGCGTTTCTGACCACCTAAATAAACGCCTTTTACTTGCTATTGTATCTGTTCTGATTTCCTCACATACATAAATTACTAATGATTATGAAATTAAATATAAAATGAAAGAAAATAAAACAACACCAATGTATGGTTGCTTTCTTAAAGTAAAACACACATGTTGTTATTGAAAACCCTTAGATCCTTGACATGTCCTCATTACCTTTAACTGTTTAGATATTATATCATAAAGTACACAAAGTTGTTGGTGAACAATCACAGTTATGTTATTAGTTATGAGTCAGTTGGCTTGGCTATCAAGCTGTTGATGACATGAAACCAATATCAAAATCAAACCTACGCCCTTGATATTGGTAACTATTATGATTAAAGCTAAGATTAACATTGAATGTAGATTATATGAGACCATCTCCTTTATTTAACAATACACACTTAAGTCTGAAGACAGATGTAGTTTTTTTCAGTGAAATCTTGTGTGGTCAGGCATAGAGCAGTGATAATGGTGAATCGTCATGATTAAATCTCCAGCAAAAGAAAGCAAAGCAGCAAGATGATCAGAGAGGAAGCAGTCTTGGCACTGGAGTTGCAAAATATGTCCACACATTTACTAAAAGAGGAGAGGAACACATGGGAGGATAAACATTAGTAATGCAATAGAAAAATACAGATTTAATTGCATACAGTATATATTTGTAAAGTGCATGCAATAAATCACTTCACAAAGAAACGGGTCTTTTGAGGCAGTTCTGTTAGTACATTTTAGACAGACTGTTTGATTCACTCAAAGGACACAAATCCTTCACTAATTCAACTCACTGAATCTGTCAGAGATGCTCTGGAAACATTTTGGGATTTTTTTGGATGTCCTCAATTGTTGTAAAACCAATTCATAAATAAAGCAAATAGAGATTGTAACTGAAACACATCCAAAAGCATCATAATCAAATCAAATGCTGCATTTACACTGCAGGTCTTGATGCCCAATTCCGATTTGCTGACTATATCCGATTTTTTTGACGATCCGCTTACATCATCTTTTAAAAGTGACCCGTATCTGATATTTGCATTTACACTATACACTGCCAAAACAACCAAATGTAGACGTTCTGGCCCGGAAAATGAAGTAAAACAGCTCTATATGCAATGGATGCAGAAGCAGACAAAATTATTATAGTGATGCGCGGATGGTGGTCATATGCGCGGGGGCTCTGTGGATAATCCGCGGATCGGGCGGGTCAAGTAGGCTAATAAAAATTACATTCTGATTAATTTTGGGTGGGTCACGGGTGGATAGATAAATCATTATTAACGAAAATATTAACTACATTCTCTAAAATATGAGCATGTTCCATTCCAGTTTAAGTTTCAAGGGAGTAAAGCCTGTTTATGCCATTAAGAAAATGAAATTCTGTCAAATAAATTTCGTTTTAAAGAAATGTTCATTTAAAAGCAGCGCTCATTCATCATTGTATTAGATGCGCGCATCAACCGTCGCCTTGAGTCCGCTGTTGAAGGTGATGATCATCCATTTATCCTCATGCGTAACAACACATAAGAATATTAGTAGACTACTTTGACCATCGGGTGCGGATACTTAAATCAGAGAAAATTATTGGTGTGGCGGGTGGATGATTTGTTTTTGGCTGCGGATTTGGGTGACGTTGGAGCTCATCCGCTCATCTCTAATTATGCAGTGTTTTGCTTTCCGCACTATTTTCAAAGGTCAGCCAAACATTGCTCTTGTAAGGTGTAGAAAAAATTACTCCACTGTGTTGAGCCTTCGACCTCCATCGCGCCTAAGTCATGTGATCTCAGTTGGTGGTGTCCACCTGAGTTGACGTCACTTTTTTAATGACGTGCGACTCGCATTTACTGGGGAATATCCGATTTGTCTGCTTACATGGCAGACACAAATGCACGTATCCGATTCATATCTGATTTATTACCACATATGAATGAGGCCTGAATCCGATCTGAGAAAATCGGAATCCATGCGGTTTTTTCCTGCTTACACGTTCACCGGTCATATCCGATCTGTGCCACATGAGAGGAAAAAATCGGAATTGGGTCACTTGAACCATGCAGTGTAAATGGGGCCAAAGTTACTCCAAGCGTTTGAGTTGGAACCGAACTGAGTTGGGAAATGTGTATGAATACGCAGCACTATTTACGGTTATTACGTGAAACTCATGTTCATCATTTCACTGCCGTAACAGATTGCTGTTCTCGTCATAAAGCAATGCTCTGATGTGTTGGGATTCCCCTTAATGAATTAGTTTAAACTAATGTTGTAGTCTTACCCCTCAGTGGGCTCTGGTGAAGCTGTAGTGCTAGGTGTTGTAGTTGTAGAGATCGGCTGAGGTGTGGAAGGTGCTCTAAGAAAATAAACAAAAATACTGTTAGAGTTCATCAGATGCATCAGTTTCTCTCTGAACACCTTCTTCAAATTATGCAAGTCATTCTTCACCTGCTTTTTTTGTCACGATTATTAAAATAGCAGCGTAAGCTTCCAGCCTTACAGATGTGACTGTATTCACACAGTAGAGCATGTTCTCTCCTTCATTATTTCCTAAATATAGTGATTCTTTGTAGAGTACTTTTACATTTTCTTTGATTTGTGTATTTTGAATAAGAGAACAACAGAGGTTAAAAGGATATTCACCTTGAGGCACAGGGTCCCTGCCTCAGTGCACGTGTGTCAGTAGAAACATAGAGATTCTTCACTGTAGCTTTAGGGCAGGGCAGAGAGTCTTTCTGAAGAAGCCCTGAAATATCTGGATTGGTACACAACATTTATAAAGTGAGACACAATGGAAATATCATTCCTGCCCAATCATCATTCTAATAACGCCCAGTTTGCTCTTAATACTGCAGTTAACCCCCTGAGGTCGGCTATCCCGCTGGCGCGATAGGCTAGTTTTTTTCCTTATCAGTGCAAAAAAAACAAAACAAGCATTTTTATCTTATGCTTGTGTTATACATCAATCGATCCTGTTAAGTGTGTATTTTTTGTGTGTATACTCATAATAAAAACAAAGTGTGGTGCTTTTCGCCAAATAAAGAAAAATAAACATGATGCGAGTTCTGCCTCCTCTCTAGCCTGGTAATACCAGACTCTGCTACTTCGCTTTGCTTCGTAGAGAGAGTCTGGAGTTCCGTAATAGAAAAACGTTTTCTTTACCGCCTGGGGGCGCTATTCTGAAGCTTAAAATCATTGGTTACCCGTAAGCCAATCACATAACGTTTGGTTATGACGTGTGTTATGCGCTGGCTCAGCCCCATCTAACTTCCACTGTAAACACATGTATGATGCGAAAACCAAATCATCGAGCGAAATACCGGAGTGGCTGTGAACGACTTTTGCAGATTATGTGAAGTAAATCTACGCATCCACGGTACAATCAGCGTCTACGTCACGGCTCTCAGCCCGCCCTCTGTTCGTTTATTGGCCGGCTGTTTTCAGGCCAGAGGAAAACTGAGAGATAGGTCGCGGTCTCAGACTGAGTACAGGAGCGAAATCAAATAGAGCGGAAGTACGAAGTCTGACGTAGTCAGACTACCTCCTCTCTGTCAGTGAAGTCAATTCTGAAACGCGTCCGAAAATGAACTGTAACTCAGCGAATACTCAGTCAAACAGGCATACAGACACACAGGCATGAAGCTTGAATTATCTTCTTTTAAATGAAGTAATTTTTATAAAAAACAAATATTCTCAGTTTATGTAATCTGTATAAAAAGAGAGAGATGTCAGTCGTTCTCTTCTCAGCTAATTATTTTTAATGTGACTCCGCCCACGGAGAGCGCGCGCTATTCAAACGCAAATGACTGAGACGATCCCATACAAACTGTGAACGCCCACATATCAGCTCGAGAAAACACATCAAGTTTATTCAGATCATTGTACTTGTTTACACCGTCTCGCGGCGCTGTGAGGAATAATGGAAAATGTACCTCAGAAGTGCTGGTATTTCGAGGAGCAACGGATCCTGAGAATACTGTAGTAAGTTTTTTTCATTCTCAAGTGAATCGCGTTTCTGTGTGTGAATGAATGAATGGCAGAGATGCGCGCTCGCAAAAAGACTGTTTAAATTTGAATCGCATTTCTGTGTGTGAATGAATGATCCGCTTTTAGCAAACTATACTGAGATGAGTAAAAATCGACTGAAATATGTTGAAATAAAATGTATTTGTATAAGCAACGTATTAAACTGCAAATTAACATTTATATTTCTTATATAAACGAAAGACCTATGTTACAGACATATGAAAGACAACATTTCGTTGATTATACATTTTTACTATAAAATATTTGCCACCTCAAATAAGCTTTTGTTTGCCAATTTTTGCTCATATGTTAAATATAGTATGTTTTGTCAAAAATAAAGTAATCAAATAATATGTTATTATATGTTCCAATGTAGCCTAGGCTATATTCAAAGTAATGAATCCTTAACTTTGAAATATGTATGATATAAAATGTATACTTTAGTTTTTACAAAGAAAGATTGCACTTGAATTGTTGTTGTAATTGTAACCTTTTTAATAAAAAAAATATATTTACAAGGTAGATGTAAACTTTTCTTTAAATAATTTTTATTGTGTTTTATTAGTGACAAATTTGGGGAGAGGATACATATTCCAAAACTGAAAATACAGTATGAGAATTAACTGCACAATTACTAGACATGGAAAAATAAAATGAGATGCTTCCAACTAGGGATGGGTATCGTTAAGGTTTTAACGGTATTACTACTCTTACCGATACTCCTTATCGATCCGGTACTTTAACAGTATTCTTATCGGTTCTTTTCGTTATTTAAAAAAAAGGGGAAAAATTATTTAGAACATAATTAATATTGCTTTATATTCTGAAATGTTAAATATATATAAAAGCAATGCTTTAACAAAACAAATAAAACATGTATGTTATGTAGAAGGGTGCAGGGTTTTGTGTTTTATATACAGAAGACATAGGACACCAAAAACAAAGTACAAACACATGGTCAAAAAAAAAAAGAAAGTATACAATAAAACAAATATACAAATTATATACCCAATGCTTTAATTTCAGTAATGTCTACTGAGATTACTGTTCAGGAGTAATATGGGCTAAAAAGACATCTAATAAAGTCAGATGTAAAATAACACTGCATAGTTTATCATAGATAGATTAAAGCTTATAAAAGCCAAAATTATTCATTCAAGAGCTGCGCTGATTTTCTCTTTGCCTTTTGTTGTTTGATTCACATTAATGGAGCAATCGTCAGCAGGTTTATTAGACTGCTGCCTCTTTAAGACCAAATGCAGATCTAATCATTATTACGCCTCATATTTTCTCAAAACTATTTACGCCCATTTAAGACATAAACTGTAGTTAAGTGAATAAACTGTTTACGTGAATCTCCAAGAAGGCCATTTTGACATATTTGTGTGTAAATTTGATCGGTTAGATGCGCACACGAAGCCCAAAATATACGTTGCTGCTTGTCTCGTTGCGATGTGTTTCGGAGCGCGCGCCGCCTTTGGAACAGCGTCTATTGCGTCAATTTTGGTACTTTTAATAGCCTTTTATTATCAAACGTGTCCCGCAGTTTAGCATCAGTATAGACTATATTTTACAACAATCACGATCGTGCAGATTCTGACGTTACGTTTGGGTTTTAGGGAGAAATGACAGCGCATCGCTCTGTGAAGGGAAGGAATTTGCGCTGGAGAGAATGTGGCTTTAGTTTTTAATGGTTATACCTCAAATATCATCTTTTTTTATAATCATTGGAAGCCAAAATCTAAATCTAAAATAAAATTAGTTTAATATCAAACATCTAAAGTGTAACCGTTTGAATGTTTAGTTCTGTCCTCATCATCACTCATTAAGCAGGGCTGTTGTGTTGCGCGCGCCGTGGCTCCGCGTGAAAGATCGCTCTCTCTCTCACACACTCTCTCTCTTTAGCAAAAATGCATCACAGACAATAATGGTTCAATATTATTATATATAAAAGTGGCTGGCGAGATTAAATTAGCAAGATAATAATTTCTTAATAGCAATAATAAATGGCACGTGTACTTTCTTAATTTCTCCAGTACCGACAGCAGAACCGATAACGTCCGAGCTTAACGATCCAGCGGTCTTTCACAATTCAGCACCGGGGCCCGTTTAATACCGGGTTTCGGTACCCATCCCTACTTCCAACTGTGAACCAATTTGGTAGAATATATATATATATATATATATATATATATATATACATATTGCTCTTGCATTCTTTCTTGTGGCTCAGTGACACCTGAATGAATGGCTCGTTAAGTATGCGGGCCCCATTGTCTCCTCAGGTGTGATAGAGTGTAATTACACCTTTGCCATTAATATGTTTATAAGCAACTGAAAAAAGCACAAATGTCAGGGCATGTCAGAACATCTCAAGGACCCCAAAAACACCTTAGACCCCAGAGGGTTAAACTTGTTCTCTGTTACTTCACAAATCCTACCTTGCATGGAGAAGAGAAGTATGAGGTCACCACCCTTGATAAACTCTCTTCTAGTGAGATCATCTTTTGTAAGGAGCGCAAAATAGGCGTATCCACCCAGAAATACAGACTCATCGCCGATGTTGACTGAAAATCCTCTGTTTCGAGGATTCTCCCAGTAATAGCTGCCACCTGTTAGAACAAAACACGGCTTATAAAATAAACCTGAAAGCTACAGATAATAACTTTGATTGTCATCTAAGTTAAATGATGCATATAAACACATGGAAATTACAGAGAAATAATCAGATTTCATTAAAGATCTAACCATAAAGAGTCAAATCAGGGTCAGTGGTGATGCTTTGCTCAAAGGACATGCGCTTCTGTATGTGTGGATTCTGGTCAAGGATCTGAACGGTTATTTGTCTCCATGGACAAGGCCACTGCAACTGGTCATCATATGCACCAGATACCAAAGCAACAAATATTGAAAGTTGATTCCCTAAATGTAACTCAGCCACAAAGCGATAACCATCACTGGAGTAATACAGTGGACTCAATAAATATTCAACCCCACTGTCCAGAATCTTCTCAAAGTCCCTTATCTGCCATGTGAGGGGACACTCGGTCTCTGAAACATTGATATCATCCAGTGAGAATCCTCCACTGGAGTTTCCAGCTCCTTTACGGCCTTCAAACACAACTTGGAAAGATTTATTTGCGTTCAGTGGCACGTGATGCAGCTTCCAGTAATTACCAGGGGTTTCTGCAAGAAATGAAGCGGTCAGTAACACTGAAACACAGGCCTATATGACTTGCAGTCTGTAAAGTTCTGCAGGAAGAGATGGACCTGTGATCTGATCCATAAGTCTGAGAGTTCCTCTGCTGTCTGCTTCATCCTGGTACTCTCGGATCCAGATGTTGAGCTGGTCAGACTCATTCCCGCTGTGATAGTAGTAGAACTGCAGGCACTGGACTTTGCAGTCTCTTGTAGGGGTTAGTGTCTTGCTCTCCAATCTGGCTGCGTCCCCCTGGCTTCTGCCCTCAGTGCTGAAGTGCATGAAGAAAGACGTTCCTGCAGCCATGAAAACAGGAGTGTGGTTTGGGGAACTGGGTGGTAGAGTGACTGCAACTGTGGATGGAAGTGAAGTGATCTCACCATTCTTCACTTTGCCCAAGTAGCTGTGGTCAGTCACATTGATGCCACTCACTGACTTCACTCTCTGCCAGCCATTATCAGCAGCAGAATAGACAGTCATCTGACACAGAGATTCATCATCAAAACTACAGTGGTCAAGGAAAGAGATGGAGGAATCTGCAATGCAAACAAACAAACAAACACTGAGACTAAATCAATTCACTACCATTTCAATTCATCACAATGGTCCTTGGTCTATCTGGGATCAAATATTGGTCCGGGTGAGATATCCAGCAACCGCAACTTCATTTTAGTCTTACACAGAATCCACAAATTAAAACCAAACCAAATATTAAAGGCCACAAAGAAAAACTGTCAAATACTCACTGCATTTATAGAGTTTGTTGAGCTCAAGCACATCATATTCACTCATTTCCATTAGTTGTCCGATCACATCTTGAAACTCGGGATTCTTGGTAATGATCGTGGATCCATTACCGTTGCCGAAGGCATTTTTATCAAAATGCATCACAGAGTGATAATCATATGGGGTGCCTTCGGTGCCGGACACGTTCTCACTGGATTTATTGAAATAACTCTCATACCCTGAACATAAAGACTATTGCAGTTATTAAGATGATTAAAGGGATACTCCATGTATCTAACCTGTATGAATTTCTTTCTTCTGCTGAACAGAAAGGAAGATATTTAGAAGAATGTCAGTAACCAGACAGTTTCTGGTCTCATTGACTTCCATAGTAGGAAAAAAATATACTATGGAAGTCAATGAGACCAGAAACTGTCTGGTTACTGACATTCTTCTAAATATCTTCCTTTCTGTTCAGCAGAAGAAAGAAATTCATAAAGGATTGAAACAACATGAGGGTGAGTATATGATTACAGAATTTTCATTTTAAAGTGGAGTATCCCTTTAAGTATGTAAAGCATAATTAAAAAAATTCTAATAAAATGATATAGCAACCTTTGATAATGTTTTCATATCTGATTGTCACATAATCATCTCTGTCATATCTTGTCTGCTCATGGTAGAATCCCAGTGCATGGAGAAACTCATGCTCAACAATGGCTTTTATTCCACAGCCATTCCCAATGGAAAGAGTCTGGCCTCCAGGAGATGTGCGTCCGATATATGACCAACACCTGCAAAATAAGTCATTCACACAACACACAGTCGGATAAAGCTACCAGTGTAATTATGTTGTCAAATTATAAGTGTCCAAACTTTTGACTGGTAAATAATAAACTCAGATATTTGACTCTACAGATTCGGTATAGCATAGGCTACATCAGAACAGTCTGTAATATATTCCTAACCCTTTGAGACTCTCCACAGAGATGTAAAACTCTTCTGCTGCTCTGGGCTTAAAGTCAATACATGATTTCAGTCTGAACTGCTCAAAGGCTCTCAAAATGACTCCTCTGTAGTTCATACCTATAAACACAAACAAAACATAAGTGGAAAACAATATAAAAGTTACATTAAATATTTCAAAGTTGATTGAAGCGTAAGTGAGGAATGTGAAATCTTACTGAGATTTACACTAAGCTCATAGGGGACGGGAATATCCCACCAGGACTGATTCCCTGGAATGGCGCTCGCTTGCCTAGGCTTTAAAGCAGATCATTTCAAGTATCCGGATTTCATTTATATAGACTTACCTTCATTTATACAGACTTACCTTCATGATGTCTCCTTCTGTGAGATTTAAACCTAATACCACAAGAGTCTTCAGTTCACAGTAAATATGCTTGAATAAAACATGAGTAAAAGTAATAACTTATAAACAAAAATAGATAAAAGTGATCTTACTGCTTATATAAATGTATTTGGGTTCTTGAAATGCTATAATAGTTTTACCTTTGTTTATATCCGGAATGCTCTTCCATTTCTCAGAAATGTCTTGGAGAAAATGATATTGAAGTCAACAAAAGACAAAGAGAGGGAATGAGCATCGTGTGCATTGAGTGCAGGACATAACTTTAGTGAAACATTATGAAAGTAAGACGATAGATGAGCAATCACATCATCAGGCAGTAATGAGCAGTTAAAACAGGATATTTCATCCTGGAAACATGATAATAACTTTACAACAGATTAATGTGACTGTACTGTACTTACCAGGAAGGACCTGAGAACATGAGATATAACAACAAGACAAAGAAAAATAGTTTTAAGCCTTCAAAATCAACAACTGTATATTGCTTAAAAAATTATGATCTGGACAATAACTGTCCACTATCCAACTTACATCTGATGCATGACCAAGAGCCAAAGCCAAGCTCAGCAGAAGAAAAGCACATACATGCATTGTCACTGGAAATCATAATGGGCACATTTGATTGATAAAGTTTCATTTTATCACTTATTAACCTGCAAGCTATTTAAGTTAAATTTAACTATACATATATTGAATATAATCAATGATTATAAGACCATTAACTCAGGAAACTAAAAGAGGGATACATACCAGATTGCAGTCGGTAATGAGGCTTTATGTGTGAAGCGAGAGTCTTTTGAGCAGCAATGCCTAAACCCACCCTGAAACTGACTGGAAAAACTAGCTAGATTGCAAAGTTAACATAACAGAAGTGTCTGTTTGTTTGCTCATTTTGGTCTTTACTTAAAGATTTCAGACTCCATCATTGATGTTATGTCAAAGCATATGTAATCTTATATTGTTTTTCCTTTACATCATTAATCTGTTAAATAGCCTACAGAAATATGCAAGCAAAAACATTGATTGTCCCCAAAACACTGCTTGCATACAGACAGCCGGCCTACTTAAACTCAACCCCGCTAGACCAGCACTATTACCAGCATAAACCAGCCTGGACCAGCATCGAATCCATGCTGGTTTATGCTGGATTTTATCAGCAGGGTATAGACAGTGATATTAAAAGAAACACATGATAATATCAAACTCAGTAAACACCATACTAATTTCAAAGGGAGGAAAATGCTTAACATGTAATTAAACGAGTTGCGTTCATATTCTGGGCCCATCTGATTTCTGTACATAGTATGCATTATTATTAGTATGGTGTTTACTGAGTTTGATAATATCATGTATTTCTTTTAATATCACTGTCTAAATATTAAGCCACATTTAGGACGTCCCCAAGGAGGACGTGTACAAAAGAAGTCCCATTTCATTGGCGTTTCCTGCAGTTCCAGGATTTCAAATGTTGAATTTGCTCTCGAATTTGAACCACTGGATTTTTATGGAAGCGAATTTGTAAAGCAAAATATAATGGACTGAAAATTGCCTGTTGAATATTTTAGGTTGTATTTTTAAACAGAATGAACATTTTGGAAGTGAAATCTGAAAGGTGAATATGGATTATTGAATTTTTTATAATGAAAATGTGTGTGAAATGTTTTGAATTGCAATATTCATAACTTAAATATTCCACACAAAAAAAATATTTCAAACCAAAAAAATACAATGCATTAAAATGCAAGCATGATTAATGCAATATTTTTTTTTTTTCAGTTGGTGCCATTCAACAAGCTTTTTTGTTTCAAAAACATTTGGCATTGCTTTACTTCCATATTGCCTGTTACAGTTTACATTTATGTTTAAATAAAATAAATGGGATTCAAATTCAAAGTAATCACTTTGGTAATCTAAAATACTTTTTGGATGTAACTGTAATTAGATTACCACCCCTTTAAAATGTAACTGTAATGAAATTCAGTTACTCATATTTTGCAGTTATTTTAGTTATTTCCCAACCCTGCTTATAATATAATATATTTCTGCCTCATACTGTGATCAGATTGCACTCGCTGGTGTCCATAAGTGAGTTTTGAGCTGAGAACATGGTTTGAAACTTCAAAGTTCTGTCATGAAACTCTAGATGGCACAGCATTTGAAATTGAACATCTAAGATGAGTGAATATTATTTTACTCCTTATTACTGTGCGTTATTGTGTGGTTTGCCTTTTAATCTTTAAATGAGCGTCATGAGGTTCAGAACCAAGCGTCAGGCAGGAGTAAAACATAAGCAGCAGCGAATACATGATTGTTTATGCAGTTTATGTTAAGTTTCATAAAAAAAGCTGAGAAAATAACATTTTTGTCAAAGACAACATCCAGATAAGATTCAGAACGATGATCAAAACATAGATGGAGCGCATCGAGTCCATCAACACCCCCAAAGCTTCAGGGTCCTATAGCTCGTCCTGGGTCGACACTTCATTCAGTAACATTGCGATTGTTTTGATTGATACTGTTAAATGTTGATGTTCACATTATTTTTCATACGGATATGATTACAAATGATATCGCGCTTGTTTCTGCGTCACTTCAGCTTTGTTTTGATCTGGATATTCTGTACTCTTCAGAAGATGTGTCATAGCGCCCCCTAGCATATAACATTGAAAACACGGAAAGCCGGAAAATTCCAACAATGGCGGGGAATTTTCTAAAAGTGATTTAAAAAAAGAATTAAATGCTGAACAAGTGCGGGTAGATTTCAGATGCACGCAGTGTCAGAGTCACGCTCTATGAGAAAACATTGCAAGAGCAACGTTCATGGAACATCCTTACTATGCTATTTTTCCTTGACGAACACAACATTGAGAGAAAACGTTCTTAGAACAGAATTCTCGGAATGTCTTTACGTGATTAATATTTACTGAATGTTTTTGGAATGTTTGCATAAAACATTGTGAGAACAATTTTAATGAAAATTCTGTAGAATGTTATTTGAAAAACATTCAGAAATAACGTTTTCATAACATTTTCAAAATTATAGAATGAAATCCTCTAATCTTCACATAAATCAAGAATAATTTTTTTTAATACATAAAAAAACACTGGATGTTTTTAATGTTTAACAAACATTCAGAAATAACGTCTTCATAACTTAATGGGAATGTTAGCGAACATCCTAAGAACACATTTTTGATAGATGATGTCATACCCATTACCATGCCAAACACTCCAAGAGTTAAGAAATGTTGATGCTAACTGATAGTTATATATCGTCGCTGTCGGGCGGAATCCTCGCATCTCCAAAACCATTATTTTTCAGGAAATTAAAAAAACTGCATATTTTTTTTGTTATTAAACATTGTATCGTTAAAGTTGGTATTATTCCTTATATTGCTATCATATACTGTTGTGTACCAACATGTTTAATCGGAGATACGAGATTTATGACTTGGGAGCAGGGAGTTTATCATATCTCCTCTCCTCTCCCTCCTCACACCTTCCTCCATTTTGTTATTTGCAATACTATAATGTTCATTTGCACTGCTGACTGTTATTATAGTAACAACTGTTTACATATGCATCTTGCACTACTACCTACTTACCTTGACTGGAATATGCTCAATTTGCACTGCCGACTGTTTATTTATACAGTACCAATTGTTTACATATACATTTGCAATACCGTACTTTAAAGGGTTAGTTCACCCAAAAATGAAAATTCTGTCAGTAATTACTCACCCTCATGTTGTTCCAAACGCGTAAGACCTTCGTTCATCTTCGGAACACAAATTAAGATATTTTTGATGAAATCTGAGTGCTGGGTCACTCTCCATAGGCTGCTAGGTGGCCCAAACTTGCTGGCCCAGAAAAGTTATTAAAGAGATCGTTAATATAGTCCAAGTGACTGCAGTGGCTCAATCTTAAGTATATCAAGCGACGAGAATACTTTTTGTGCGCAAAAACACACAAATATAACGACTTTATTCCACTATTCATTTCCTTCTCTCTGGGCCTCTAGTTGGTTCGCGTAGTGTTTTTGCGCTGCGCGTCACACACATGACCAGCGTCGGCCAATAGTGAGCGTACGTGGTGACGTGTAACACAGACGCGCTGCGCAAAAACACTACGAGGCCCAGAGAGAAGGAAATGAATAGTGGAATAAAGTCGTTATTTTTGTTTGTTTTTCCTCACAGATTCATGCACACAGACTCAGTAATGGGCTTAGTAAAGCAAGCCTTAACCAGTGGTGGACGAAGTACACATACCATGTACTTGAGTTAAAGTAAAGATACTCAAGGTAAAATATTACTCAAGTAAAAGTAGAAGTGCTGCCTTTAAACATTCACTTGAGTAAAAGTACAAAAGTATTTGCCTTACCTATACCTATATATATATATATATATATATATATATATATATATATATATATATTTGAATTGAAGACATTTTTTGTGTTTAATTTTGGACGGAAGGGGACTGATCCCATAAGGTATAATACATTTACAGTATTTACTGTACATATTTTTCACAAGCGTCTATGGTCATAATTATAAGCCATCAGCCAATTTCCCTACAAAATTAAACACCAAAACGTATTAATGCAGTGTTTTGGCTTCACTTCACTTCACTTCACTTCACTTATCCCGTAGTCTTTTGGACCGTAGGGGCACCACTGAAGACTTGGCAACCAGCTTCTTCCATTCCTCCCGGTTCTCTGCTTTCCGCACTGTGTCACTCAGCTCTAGACCTGTCCACTCTCTGATGTTGTCTTCCCATCTCTTCCTCTGTCTACCTCTTCGTCTGCTTCCCTGTACTGTGCCTTGTAATATTATGTGGGCAAGTCCTGATGATCTTGTGACGTGCCCGTACCAATTCAGCTTGCGTTTTTTTACTGAAGATAGGTCTTCATATGACCCAATGGCGCTCTCAATTCGGGCTTTCACTTCTACATTAGTGATGTGATCTCTGTAGGAGATGCCAAGAAGTCTGCGGAAGCATCTCATCTCCACCGCCTGAATCCTTCTCTCAATATCGGCTGTCAACGTCCATGACTCGCATGCGTATAGAAATATTGACATGACCAGGGAACGCATCAACCTGATCTTTGAGCCAATAGCGATGTTACTGTCATTCCAGATGACCTTCAATTTGGTCATGGCGGCTATGGTCTGTGCTATCCTGGAGAGTATTTCTGGCTTAGATCCTTCATCCGAAACGATGGCTCCCAGGTACTTAAAGCTGTTAACAGTCCCAAGCTTCTTATTGTTTATCTTGATCTCAGTGCTGATTCCATTGGGGTTGTTGGTCATCAGCTTGGTTTTCTCTGCATTAATCTGCATATTATATGCTTCCGAGGCCTCGTTAAGATGTTTCACAAGATTGACGAGTTCCTGTTCTTTTCCAGCTAATCCATCGATGTCATCGGCAAAACGCAAGTTTGTAATCGTCCTGCCTCCGATGCTGACTGTACCTTCATGATCTTCCAATGCGTCGGTCATAATTCGTTCTAAATAAATGTTAAAGAGAGTGGGGGAGAGCAGGCAGCCTTGGCGGACTCCGACTGTGGTTCGAAACCATTCTCCTATGGTGTTATTGGAGTAGACTGCACTAGTAGCCTTGTCATATAGGCGTTCTATTGTCTTGATCAGGTTGGCATTGATGTTGTATAACCTCATGGTAGCCCATAAAGCCGCATGCCAAACCCTATCGAATGCCTTTTTGAAATCTATGAATACGTGGTAGAGTTCTTGCTGGTGTTGTAGGTACCTCTCGCAAATTATTCTAATATTGAAGATTTGTTCTGTCGTGCTGCGGCCTGTTCTGAAGCCTGCCTGTTCTTCGGCAATGATCTCCTCTGCTTGCGGTCTCAATCTGTTTAGTAAGATTTTCAGCATCACTTTACTTGGGTGGCTGATCAGACTAATAGTGCGGTAATTTTGGCATAACTGAAGGTTGCCTTTCTTCGGGAGGGTAATTATCAAGGATTGAGTCCATGGTGTAGGCCATTCACCTGTTTTCCAGATTTTATTGCAGATATTCCATAATGTATCTATCATGGCCTCTCCACCTGCTTGAACCAGTTCTGCTGGAATGTTATCCACTCCTGCCGACTTCCCTTTTTTTAATGATTTTACTGCTGCTTCAACTTCTTCTCGAAGGATAAGATGGTTGTCGATGTTAGTTGGTGGAGGGACATTCAGCACCTCAGTATGTCCTGTGGCTCTGTGAGTATACAATTCGGAACAGTACTCTGTCCATCTTTTAAGGATATCCTGTTCTTCTGTCAGACATTTCCCTTCTTTATTTTGGATGGTATTGGTTCGCCCTTGTGTTGTACTTGTCAGATCTTTCACAAGTTGGTAGGCTTTCCTGCTGTTGTTTTTCTGTAAACTTCCTTCTATGTCTTTCTGCTACGTCTTTGCTATGTCTTTAAGTGTTTCTGCTACTCCTCAGAAAAAAAAAAGCTATTATATGCAAGTAATTTTAGTGTCAAGGTAATAAGCAATGTTCATTATGCGTCAGTATTTACCGATAATTGCTGCAATAATAGCTGCTGCTCTCTGCCCCGCTTAAAATTACTGGCAACACAAATTGTTTGGAACTATTGAGAGCTACACGAATCACGTGACCGCGCGGCGGCGAGATCACAGTAGGCTTGTTCGACTTGAAACGGCACACTGCACAGACCAATTGGTGAATGACATTAAAATACCGCAAGAGCGATTAGAGAGTAGACGGCTCTGTATGCTTTTCAATCGCTCTCTCGATTTCGCTCTATACTTTGATGTCATAAACTGATCGGTCTGTGCAGCGCCGGTTCAAGTCGAACAAGCCGTGTGTGTCGCAACCTCTTATATACTGTCTATGGTCGCAACTCTCATATTTAACGGCTCTGGTTCGCGCTTAGTAGATACCACCAAGGCAAGTTCAAAACAGAGCGCGCACATTGTAGGCTACTGTGATAGGTGGCTCGTTTGACCAGTTACGTTTTTATCCACTCATAAATAAAAAGGAACGACTGATTTTGAAAATGTAGTAGAGTAAAAAGTAAGATATTTGACTTTGAAATGTAGTTGAGTTAAAGTAAAAGTCTTCCCAAATTTAAATACTTCAGTAAAGTACAGGGGCCTCATGTACAAAGACTTGCGTTGAATTCATACTAAAACCTTGCTTACGGACAAAGCTGTAAATGTGCGTACGCACAAAAAAACCCAGATGTATGAATCTCTGCGTACGAAGGATCCCACGCATATTCTCTTTGTACATCCCAGTTAACGTAAAATTGAGAGCACATGCACGAGCACAACGCCCCACCCAGTCTCCTCCCTTAATTAAATTAATTTAAATATGGTAATGAGTCCACTTTGGCAAAAGAAAGCAGTAAGAAAATGGCGGCAAGAAACGAAACTTTACAGAAAGTGAATTGGAGGTGCTACTATCAGAGGTAGAAACGAAAAAAAAAAAAATATTTGGAACTTTGTCCTCCGGAATTAATAACAAAAGGAAAAAATATGAGTGGGAGAGTTTGGCTGATGCCGTCAATGCGGTGGGATCTGAAAGTTGCACTGTAGAGTAGACGGAGTACAGTTGAGACACTTTTTGCGTTTTGATTTTTCACACAAAAATAGACACTGAAAAGAAGTTAATTTCCACATGACACGCCACATGACATTTCATTAGCATATAGCATATCAATCAATAATACCCACAAGTAGTTTATATTTTCCACAATTAGCTCATAAAAATAAGGTGCTTTTTGTCTCAACTTTGTCTCAACCGTACCCGTGCATGGTACAGTTGAGACACCCATTTTTAATGATGTGAAGGTAACTAACCATTCATTGTAAATATAAAAAATAAAGACAAATAAAGAAAATAACAATTGGGCAACATTTTTGTTTATTCATCCATTTATATTCATTCATTTTATTTAAATTAGCACTGGTTAAAATGTATAAAAGCAGGAACAAGATATGTAACAATATTTATTAATAATACACAGTTTAAATATCACAAATATCAAATTTGATTTTCATTTGCGTCCTATGCTGGCTAATTACGACGTTTAAACTGTTATCATAACACTGAATAACTAAACAGTGTGTTTCCTAATATAACTCTATCGGGGGGTACAGTAGATATGTGTCTCAACTATCCCCCGCTGGCCACCTCGCACATTTCTCTAGATTTTGCAATTACCTTGCATGACACAATACAATGAAATATGACCGTTTTTAGGGCACAGAATAACGTTTGTGGTGATACCAGTTACGTTTAACAGTCACATAAGGATAATAAGCTATTCATTGTGGAGAGTGCATGGTGAAGTGAACGTCATCTGAGAAAAAAAAAATTTTTGGATCGGAGATGCGTCCGTTGTTCAAATTTCCCACGATCAAAGAGGACACAATACGCACGTGCACAGCAAAAATCACAACTTGTGCTTGCTGCGAACGCAAGTTATTTAAGGTGTCTCAACTGTACACATGTCTCAAATGTACCTAAATGTCTACCCTAAATGACCTTAAAAAGAAATGGTCTGATATAAAGGTGGACATTAAACCAAAGCTGTCATTGCCATAGACTAAGGGTTGTATCAATTTGCATATGCTTTTATATGTTCTTACTTAATTGCATAATTGATAGAATATTCCCATAAGGCTCGTGTGACAATATATGTGTTACGGACTGTTCCGAGACACGAAGGTTTAGATCCAAGTGCAGCTTTATTTGAGGGCAATCCAGAGGCGTAATCCAAGATACAGGCAAGGGTCATACACAGATAGGCAGTCCAACAAAAGAAACAAACAAACAAACAAACAAACAAAACAGGCAGGGACCAGAGGCAAGAGAGTAATCCAGGGAACAGGGCAAGATATCCAAAAACCAAGAGACAAGGAAACCAAGAGAATGCTCAGAATTGCAGTGTAACACTAAAATAAGACTTCGCAGTGAGTGAATGAATGAACATGGTATAAATAGACTGAGACTAACAGGGTGATGGGACACAGGTGAATGCAATCAGTGATAATGAGGTACAGGTGACTGTGATGAGTGATCAGAGATGAGTCCGGGCAGTGAGTATGGGAAATGTAGTCTGAGAGTGAACGTGAGTGTCTGATGTCGAGTGCTCTGGTGGCTTTCAAGGGCACTCCAGCTGGTGACCGTTACATAGCCCCCCCTTTAAGGAGCAGATTCCAGACGCTCCTAAATTGTCCAGGAGGGTGGTGGAGCGGAGGCGGACCCGGGGGCGGGATGGAGGGCCAGGCCCGTGGAGCGGAAGAGGACCTGGAGACTGTGGCGACGCAGGCAGTGCAGGTGACCAGGGCGGAGCTGGCAGTGCAGGCAGTGCAGGCGACCGGGGCGTAGCAGGCAGTGCAGGCGACCGGGGCGGAGCAGGCGACCGGGGCGGAGCAGGCAGTGCAGGCGACCGGGGCGGAGCAGGCGGTGCAGGCGACCCTTCAGGTGGCCAGGGCGGAGCAGGCGACCCTTCAGATGGCCAGGGCGGAGCAGGCGACCCTTCAGGCGGCCAGGGCGGAGCAGACGACCCCTCAGGCGGCCAGGGCGGAGCAGACGACCCCTCAGGCGGCCAGGGCGGAGCAGACGACCCCTCAGGCGGCCAGGGCGGAGCAGACGACCCCTCAGGCGGCCAGGGCGGAGCAGACGACCCTTCAGGCGGCCAGGGCGGAGCAGACGACCCTTCAGGCGGCCAGGGCGGAGCAGACGACCAGGGCGGAGCAGACAGTCCATCTGGTGGCCAGGGCGGAGCAGACAGTCCATCAGGCGGCCAGGGCGGAGCAGATAGTCCATCAGGCGGCCAGGGCGGAGACTTTCCCTCAGGCGGCCAGGATGGAGCGGACTGTTCATCGGGCGGCCACGGCGGAGACGACCCCTCGGGCGGCCACGGCGGAGAAGACCCCTCGGGCGGCCACGGCGGAGAAGACCCCTCGGGCGGCCACGGCGGAGAAGACCCCTCGGGCGGCCACGGCGGAGAAGACCCCTCGGGCGGCCACGGCGGAGAAGACCCCTCGGGCGGCCACGGCGGAGACGACCCCTCGGGCGGCCACGGCGGAGACGACCCCTCGGGCGGCCACGGCGGAGACGACCCCTCGGGCGGCCACGGCGGAGACGACCCCTCGGGCGGCCACGGCGGAGGCACCCACTCAGGAACAGGCACCGGCTGCTCAGGAACAGACACCGGCTCAGGAACAGGAACAGACACAGACACCAGTTCAGGAACAGGAACTGGCACCACCCGCTCAGGCACTGGAACTGGCACCACCGGCTCAGGCACTGGAACTGGCACCACCGGCTCAGGCACTGGAACTGGCACCACCGGCTCAGGCACTGGAACTGGCACCACCGGCTCAGGCACTGGAACTGGCACCACCGGCTCAGGCACTGGAACTGGCACCACCGGCTCAGGCACTGGAACTGGCACCACCGGCTCAGGCTCAGGAACAGACGCAGGCTCGACGGTGGCCATCTTGTCAGGGGATACAGGCTCGGCAGGCGTGACGTGAACAGGCTCGGTGGCGGCCTTCTTGTCCGAAGACACAGGCTCGGCAGGCGTGACGTGAACAGGCTCGGCGGCGGCCATCTTGTCCGAAGACACAGGCTCGGCAGGCGTGACGTGAACAGGCTCGGCGGCGGCCATCTTGTCCGAAGACACAGGCTCGGCAGGCGTGACGTGAACAGGCTCGGCGGCGGCCTTCTTGTCCGAAGACACAGGCTCGGCAGGCGTGACGTGAACAGGCTCGGCGGCGGCCTTCTTGTCCGAAGACACAGGCTCGGCAGGCGTGACGTGAACAGGCTCGGCGGCGGCCTTCTTGTCCGAAGACACAGGCTCGGCAGGCGTGACGTGAACAGTCTCTGGATCGGCAGGCGTGACGTGAACAGTCTCTGGATCGGCAGGCGTGACGTGAACAGTCTCTGGATCGGCAGGCGTGACGTGAACAGTCTCTGGATCGGCAGACGTGACGTGAACAGTCTCTGGATCGGCAGACGTGACGTGAACAGTCTCTGGATCGGCAGACGTGACGTGAACAGGCTCGGCGGCAACCATCTTGTCCGCAGACACTGGATCCGGCTCGGCAGCGGCCATCTTGTCCGAAGACACAGGCGTGGAGTCGGCCATCTTGTCCGAAGACACAGGCGTGGAGTCGGCCATCTTGTCCGAAGACACAGGCGTGGAGTCGGCCATCTTGTCCGAAGACACAGGCGTGGAAGACGTGGCGTACACAGTCTCTGGCTCTGGCTGGTCAGGACGGACGTGAAGCTCTGGCTCTGGCTCGGCAGGACTGACGTGCAGCTCTGGCTCTGGCTCGACTGGACTGACGTGAAGCTCTGGCTCGGCAGGACTGACGTGAAGCTCTGGCTCGGCAGGACTGACGTGAAGCTCTGGCTCGGCAGGACTGACGTGAAGCTCTGGCTCGGCAGGACTGACGTGAAGCTCTGGCTCGGCAGGACTGACGTGAAGCTCTGGCTCGGCAGGACTGACGTGAAGCTCTGGCTCGGCAGGACTGACGTGAAGCTCTGGCTCGGCAGGACTGACGTGAAGCTCTGGCTCGGCAGGACTGACGTGAAGCTCTGGCTCTGGCTCGGCAGGACTGACGTGAAGCTCTGGCTCGGCAGGACTGACGTGAAGCTCTGGCTCGGCAGGACTGACGTGAAGCTCTGGCTCTGGCTCGGCAGGACTGACGTGAAGCTCTGGCTCTGGCTCGGCAGGACTGACGTGAAGCTCTGGCTCTGGCTCGGCAGCGACACTGTGTCTCCTCCACGCATGCAGTACCGCCACTGCATAGAAGAGGAACACGGCCTTCCTGGCCATGGCAGGACTGATGATGGGGAGTTCTGGGACCACCGGACTCGGGACCACCGGAACTGGGACCACCGGACTCGGGACTACCGGACTCGGGACCACCGGAACTGGGACCACCGGAACTGGGACCACTGGATTCGGGACCACCGGAACTGGGACCACCGGAACCGGGACCACCGGAACAGGCATGGAGGAAGTCTTCTTTCTTCTCCTCCGTTTCGGGGCCACCGGAACTGGGTCTGTGCTGGACGGAACCAGTGGCTCTGAGGGCTCTGAGCTGGGCAGGACCAGCGGTGAAGAGGGCTCTGTGCTGGACGGGACCAGCGGTGAAGAGGGCTCTGTGCTGGACGGGACCAGCGGTGCAGGCTCTAGCTTGGCAGGCATGTCGCTTGCTGTCTCAGGCGCGGCGGGCATGACGCATACTGCCTTGGCTTCGGCAGATTTGGCGTGAAGTGCGGGCTCGGCTGGACTGGCGTGAAGTGCAGACGATGACCTGGCGTGCCATGGAAGGAAGCTCTCCTGACATCTGGAGAGTGCCTCTCTCCAATCCAAACCGGAGAGATCGGGGAGCTCCCTCGGGTCGACCTCCTTAGCCCCCAGCCGGTAACATAACTTAATTGCCTCGTCACCCAGAGAGCAAGAGGCAGCGAGAGGAACAAACCCCCAGGTGTACTGGAACAGATCGAGGCTATCCAGGGCCAAGGCCGCGATCTGTCCAGCAAATTCCCGGCTCATGCTGGGAAGATCAGGCGAAATCTGTACTGCTGGATTCCTGGTGGTCATAGCTGCTGGATCTGGGCGTGGCGAAGTCTTCTGTTACGGACTGTTCCGAGACACGAAGGTTTAGATCCAAGTGCAGCTTTATTTGAGGGCAATCCAGAGGCGTAATCCAAGATACAGGCAAGGGTCATACACAGATAGGCAGTCCAACAAAAGAAAGAAACAAACAAACAAACAAACAAACAAACAAAACAGGCAGGGACCAGAGGCAAGAGAGTAATCCAGGGAACAGGGCAAGATATCCAAAAACCAAGAGACAAGGAAACCAAGAGAATGCTCAGAATTGCAGTGTAACACTAAAACAAGACTTCGCAGTGAGTGAATGAATGAACATGGTATAAATAGACTGAGACTAACAGGGTGATGGGACACAGGTGAATGCAATCAGTGATAATGAGGTACAGGTGACTGTGATGAGTGATCAGAGATGAGTCCGGGCAGTGAGTATGGGAAATGTAGTCTGAGAGTGAACGTGAGTGTCTGATGTCGAGTGCCCTCTGGTGGCTTTCAAGGGCACTCCAGCTGGTGACCGTTACAATATGTCAATTATTTTATAAATTGCAAATTAATAGCAATGTTTCCCACAGGTGGTGGTGCGATAGACTTATAGAACAATTCGTTGTGTAATGTTTGCAACTTCACTTCATTGCCTGTAAGAGTCGCCAACGGACAAAAACAATGAGAAATGTACGTACGCCAGTCATGAAATTGGCGTGGAGGAACGCACATTCTCGCGTTAATTTCACTGTTAGTACATACGACCGTGAGCGTGAAAGCTGGCGTACGCATAGTTTTTGTGCGTACGCAAGATTGATACATGAGGCCCCAGATACGCAAAAAAGCTACTTAAGTAAATAAATGTACATGCACTCTATGATCTTATCACATATCACTTACTGTTTACCCATCTGGTCACAAGCTGGTGTTACATCTCTGAAACCTCTGCAGTCACTTTACAAACGATCTGTTAAAATTCTGGATAAGAAACCAATTATTTCTCATCATTGTCCAATATTACAAAAACATAGATTACTCAGCTGGGAAAACATGGTCAAATACTGAAATCTATGTCTTCTATACAAAATTATTCATGGTTTCTCATCTCCTCCACTCCACCAGTTTATTAACCCTCTGGGGACCAAAAACGCGCCCGCGCGTTTTGCTCATTTTTTTTTTTAGCAATGAAAAATAAACACAAAATGCTCTGTTAATTTTGATCTTTCATTTTCGTGTAATACATCAATCGATCCTGTTCAGTTTCTATTTTTTTTCTGTATACTCACAATACAAATAAAGTGTTTTGCTTTTTGACAAATAAAGAAAAACTAACATGATGCTATTTCTGCCTTCTCTCTGTCAGTAAACTCCCATTTGAAACGCGTTCGAAAATTATCTATAACTCCGCGAAAATTCAGTCAAACAGGCAAACAGACCCACGGGCATAAAGCTTGAGATCGCAGCTTTTAAATGAAGTAATTTATATAAAAAACAAATATTATCAGCTTCTGTAATCTGTATAAAAAGAGAGCGACTCCAGTCGAGCTCATTACGAGCCATTCAAAAGTAATTTGACCACTCCCCGGAGAGCGCGTGCTATTCAAACGCAAATTCTGAGAACCATTTCAGTCTGTGAAACGCCCCCACATCAGCTGTAAACAAAGAGGCATAATATAGCCTACCTTATGGAGAAAATTTTCCGTGCTGATATGAGGAGCAGATCCCGCTGAGGAGTGAGGTAGGCTAAGTTATCCTTTCTCAAGTGTTAATGTGGAATAACGTTATGGAATAACGTTGTAGGCTTATGTAAACAAAAAGATGAATCGCGTTTCTATAATATGAATCGCGCGTCTATTTGTAAAGAGTGTTTAGCCTAAATATGAATCGCGCGTCTGTGTGTGAAAGAATAAACTGCTTTTACAGTTACAGTTACTGCGTTACAGTCAGGCGAAGTATGAAAGACAACATTTTGTTGACTAGATTTGGGTACAGTTTTTACTGTAGAATATACTGTCACATCAAATAAGCTTTTCTGCTCATATATATAAAATACTATTTTGTCAAAAATAAAGTCATAGACTAAGATGTTCCAATGTTGGCTATATTCAAACTAATGAATACATATGATAAAATGTAGGCCTATAATCTTTTTTTTTTTTTTTTTACAAAGAAAGAGTACTTTTTTGCAGAAATATTGCTGAAATTGTAATTATTGTTGTAATTGTAACCTTTTTAATAAAATAGCAAAACATATTTACAAGATAGATGTAAGCAAAATCTTAAATGGTCAATATAAGTCTTCTTCAAAATATATATTTTGTCCTTGTATTGTGGCTCAGTCAGTGTCACACCTGAATGAATGGCTAATTATGCAGAGTCATTATGCAGAGTGGGTGGGACTAAGGTGTAAACTACTCCTCCCCCTCGCATATTGGCTTTCCAAGCAAAACCTGTTTTACACCATTTAAATCAATGTATTTTTTTTTGTGAACGATAAAGCAAGACTATTTTCACATAATTTTGAAGCTAGAACTGAAAGGGACAACATCCATTAGTCAAAAGTCTTGTGGGCACATATTTTGTATGAGTTTTGTGGTCTTATTTCAGCAACTTTCATTTTTATTTTTTTAAATAACCACGCATAAACATTATTCTCTTAAAAATACAAACATCTACATACATGTTGCTCGCATATTATGGTAGGCCTGTTTGTGCTATATAGAGTGAATTTACACCTTTGCTATTAACATGTTTATAAATAACTGAAAAAAGCACAAATGTCAGAGCATGTCAGAACATCTCAAGGGCCCCAAAAACAGCTTGGTCCCCAGAGGGTTAACATCCGTACAGCTGATCATAGCAGAACCAGAGGTGCAGCGAGGGGAGATTGTGTCATTCCCTTTAGAAAAAGTGTATTTGGTCATACTTCTTTTTCTGTTCGAGCTGCTACTGAATGGAACCGCATTCCTTTAATAATCAGAAATCTAAACACATATTGTACATTTAAGAACCATTTAAAGAAATGGCTTCTTGAATTTCAGATCTGTCAACATTAACACATTTCTAGACCTGCTCTATCCACTGCTGGCTTCTTGCCGTGTGTGTGTGTATATGTCATGTTTTTGTCAGATGTTTGTTTGATTGTTGGTTTGCTGTATTTTGACTGTATTTTTTTACATAATAGGATTTCTTACTAAATGTATTGTAAAAAATTTTTTTTTTTAAATATGTAATTTTACTCTCTTTTAGGGTGACTTTTAACATCTGTCCAGGGACTGCAGATGAAAAATAACCTTCTGGCTAACTCTGGCATATTGGCAGAAATGTTTATTAATATGCACTGTCCCTGTAATAATAAATAAATAAATAAATAAGTACAGTAACGAATTATATAGTTACCACCACTGGCCTTAACTATGATTTTAGTTAAGGCTTGCTTTCCTAAGCATTTACAGTGTAGAAATACAGTGTATTTCTGTATTGAGTGTAAAAAGCTGCGTTTAGAGCGGTTTCATAACGCATGCAATTCAGCATTTTGAAACAGAATATGCTACTTGTTCCTCACTCCCTGCATTACTGCAAGAGATAAACAAGATAGATGTGACAATTTCCTATGAATAGGTACATTCCTGTACAATTGGGTGTTCAAATATTTCCTTCCCTTGCAGAACAGATGAAAGAAGACAGTGGAAAGAGTTCAGACCTGCTGAGCAGCATAATATGTGGTTATGCCCAAAGGCTTTTGACTGTACAAAACATCTCACGAAACAAAAATCACACCATGAAAGTGTACACTGTTAGCTATAAAGAAGATTGTTTGTAGCTTTAGATGGCATGGTTTGGTCATCAAGGCCTATTAGGCCCAAAGTTCAACGGAAGTCAAAAACTTACACAAAATACAGTTAAAGTCCACAAATTTGCTATTTAGAGTTGATTTGACTCTTCTTAAGACAATCTTCAAAAGAAAAGTTTTTAGGCATGATTCTTCAGATTATTGTTTGATTGAAAACCTTGCACAGGTTCAGAGAAACACTGCATCAGCCATCAGTTTGTGATTGAGTTTAGATTCACTGAGTTTAATGTCCTCCAGTAGCCGAGAGCAGTTTAAAAGCTTGAGGCAAATCATGATCAACGAGATACGCTTTGCTGATGACATTTACAATGACATTGCATATTCATTTGTTTTTCCTGCAATGCATCTTGTGTACAAAGAAGTTTCCATGCTTACCCTTGTGTTACTATTCTACATGACAAAACGGTCAGGACTGACAAATAAGGAGAAAGCATGTAAACATGTAAACAGAACATGTAAACATGTAAATCATAAGTAGATATATCAGTTTCCCTCTTTAAACTTTTTCAACTGCCATTTCAAAAGATTTTTTAAGTTTTCACTTCTCTTTATATCAATACATATATACATAAAACACTGAAATGCTCCACATATGATGCATAGAGCATTGATACGAGAGCAAATGTGTCCTTAGTCAATGGCAGGTGCTAAAGAACACAGACAAAGGCTTCTAAACTTTGAATAAAAGTTGTAGTGTCTGCTTAACTATTGCCACTTCTAAAAGTACAATCATGTTTTCCTTTATCAAATGTTTTGCTGTACATTCAGGTAATTATTTAAAGTTGGGCAGAATTTGACATGCTATTATAGCACTCAGTAAAGTCCATAACACACTCTTTTACAGTATGCTATGGATCTGCGGTCAGGGCACGAAATATTAAATAAAATTTTTTTTTCACTTGTAAGAAACATATTTTCTGATTTAGATCAGTGGTTTAACCTCCTCCCAGCACAAGCATGAGAAAAGGAATGTGTAACCTTCAAAGCATTCTGCGGTTATTAAGCAACAGGTGAAATAACACCCTTTCTTGCTTTTCCCCTGGTGTTACTTGTGTACTTTGACAGTAGTCTGACTCCAAACAAATTGTGTTTACAGTATTTTAAATATATATTTGATTTGATTTGATTTGATTTATTGGTTTATTTAAAAGGGGACAGTGCAATTTCATAAAACACATGAACAAACATGGTTAAAAAAGCCAGAATTAGCCAAAAGGCTATTTTTCATCTGTAGTCCCCTGGCCAAGATGTAAAAAAGCATTAAAATACGAACAAAAAAATACATTTGCAAGTCCATGGCAAATTGACTACAATATAACTACAATATAAATGACACTGTAAAATAACCTAAGGTACACTGTACCTGTTACAATAATAAGACACACAAAAAACACATTTTCAGAAAGGCTATAATATATCAAATATATAATACTGCTCAAAAGGCTCGGCTTTTAATGTTGGCAGACATAATTGTTAATGAGCCAAACTTTCAATTTTTTTGTAAAGGCCTTGTAAGTGTTGAGCTGTCTAACCTCCTCAGGTATAGAATTCCATTCAGCAGCGCCCCTCACTGACCAGGCCGAGCGACTAAAAGCGCTCCTGCGCAGAGGGATGACACAGTCCCCTCTGGCAGAGCCTCGAGTGACGCGCTCAGAGCTGTTTCTTTGGCTGATGAACTCAGCCAGAGGAGCTGGGGCCAAATCATGTGTCACTTTGTAGATAAGACTCAGATCTAAAAACTTATGAATACTGTCCCAGTTTAAAAAGCTGTGTTTTTTTTAAATTGAACAATGATGATAGTGCCTTGGTTTTTTGTCCATGATTTTAATGGCTTGTTTGTATAATGATTCCAACGGTCTTTTTGCGCTCTGACTTGCTTGAGACCAACTTATTAAACAGTAATTGAGATGGCTGAAAATCATGCAATGTAAAAAAATTAGTGCAGCTTCGGTTGACATGTCATTTCGAATTGAGCCGAAATTTGCAAGATTAAACTTGATTATTTTACATAATTTTTCAATATGGGCTTTAAAGGAAAGATGAGAATCTATAACTAAGCCAAGATATTTGTATTGATTTACGATTCGTAATTTTTCTCCAGCAACTATTATGTCTGGATTAAATGAAGTTCTATTTGTTTTACTGAAGAACATACCTACAGTTTTCGAAATATTCAGCTGCAGGCAGTTCTCCTGCAGCCAAGATGTAACACGAATCATTGCTTTAGTGAGTTTATCTGCAACAATGTCTTTAGAGCGACCATGAACAAATAGAACGGTGTCATCCGCATACATTAAACATTCTACTTCAGAGCAAACATTAGGCAAGTCATTGACATAAAGGCTAAATAAGAGGGGCCCTAATATTGAGCCCTGAGGAACCCCGGTGGTTAGCCTAAGAGACTCAGAATTGCAGTTGTTAATTAGTACAGATTGTGTACGATCATGCAGGTAGGATTCAAACCAGCTAACAGTGTCACGAGAGAATTTAAATTGTGGAAGCTTGTTAAGTAGAACTGAGTGGTTCACTGTATCAAAGGCTTTCTTGAGATCCAAGAATACCGCCCCTACTACTCCCCCCTTGTCAAGAGAAGATTTTATTTTCTCAATAAAAAGGCACGTAGCCGTTTCAGTGGAGTGTTTTGATCTAAAACAAAACTGCATGGCATGAAAAGAGGGGGAGCTACTGTTTAAGTACTGGACAGTCTGCTCAACCACCCATTTTTCTGCAATTTTAGAAATGGCCGGAAGAATGCTTATTGGTCGGTAGTTATTCATGAAGGTAGATAGACCAGACTTAAAAACTGGCGTAACAATAGCAGATTTCCAGGCCTTTGGAAAATGACCACTGGAAATAGATAGATTAATAATAGAAGCAATGGGAGTAGCCAGAGCGGATCCTGAATCTTTAAGCATGTTCGTGTCCATACCAAATACATCCCTGGACTTAGATGGTTTTAGTGTTTTAATTATGTCAATGACTTTAGTCTCAGTGATATTTGTTATGAAGAAAGACTGTGTTGCAGACACTAAGTGTTCTTTTTTTTGTTTTATTGTAAAGTTCTTAGAGATTTCTGCTACCGATTTAATAAAATAATTATTAAATGCATCAGCTATTATCTTTGGTTCTGTTATAAAGTCTCCATTTAATTCAATTTGCATTTGTTTTGTCTTATTTTTGTTGGACTCACCTGTAAATTTTTTTATATAATGCCAGGTTATTTTAGAATTTCCACGTGCACTATTCAAAGCAGAAATGAAAAAGTCAGCTTTAGATCTCCTTATTTCTCTCACTACTCTATTTCTTAAAGAGATAAATTGATGCCTGTTATATCCTGATTTTACAGACAGCTTCAAGGAATGATCTCGTTCTTTCATCAATTTCAGAACAGATTCATTTAACCATGGAAGGCCATTTTTTTTAGCTCGTAATCTAATTTTCCGTGTAAATTGAGTAATAATTTGCTGTATTTTATTAGAAAATAGAGAACAATCCTTGTCCAAGTTTATGCCAGAGAGTAATTCATCCCAATTTACATCATCAATTGAATCTATGAAGTTTTGTTGTTCCTGCTTTGGTATCCTAAAGGATTCTGTGGCTGGCAAAGGTTTAAAACGCTTTTTATTTAATTTTCTGGTGACCATTATGAGATTGTGATCAGACAATCCAGTAAGCATATTATATGATTTCAAAATCCTATCTGGCCTGTTTGTAAAAGCTAAATCAATTTGAGTGCTCGTAGAGTTTGTAATTCTCGTAGCACCATTAATCACCTGAGCCATATCCATTTTATCCATTACCTTTTTCAAGTTTTTCCTAATTTGCTTAACTTCCCAATTAACATTCAGGTCACCTAATATTATAAGTTCTTTTGCAGGATTAAGTTGTTTTAATAAAATGTCCAGCTTTTCATAAAAATCTGCATTTGATGAAGGAGGTCTATAAATAACCACAAGAATGTAAGTGTAGAGACGAAATGGAGGCAGTCGGATCCATCTGCAGAACTTTATTGAAGCAGGTAACGAAACAAGGTAGCACCAGAGCCATACAGAGAGAGAGTTGCGACACTCCCATAGACCTCCGTTGTAAATAATGGCGGCGCTTTTAACCGCCTACTTCCGGGATATGAAGATCGGAATAGTTCCAAACACTGTCATTTGGGCGTTGGACACCATTCACTTACATTGCTGCGCGTCGAGTTGTTCCAGAGTTAAGTTGCCGAAATATCGACCTCTTTTGAATTGTCAACTGTCTATATTGTATCAGAGGCCCTTTGCGATGCTTATACTGGTCTTCATTTGTACATGCACAGCGTAATTATTTATATTTTATGTTGGTTGTTTCAACCAATTTTCAAGCACTGCCTGCTAGCTAACGTTAGTTAGCTAGCGCGACTTCGTCAGCTAAGAGTTCGGTAATGAATCGCTACCACCTTTATAGCAACTTTTATTTAATTTAATTTTTTGGGATATACTAACTTTTCATTATGTTATTATTGTCTTGAGTGAAGCGGCTTGTGAGAACAATGCTGGACCTTTAGGATTGTTATGGCCATCACCAGTCCTGTCTGTTTCATGGATCACCTGCCCCTGGTTTTTGTTTTTCTTGTTCACACACACAAGCACACATTTTTGTTGTCTGTCATTGTTTAATAAAAAATATTTTATTTGAAAACCTTCATTTGTATCAGCCATGCTTAAATTCGTTTTTAATCTGTTATAGTTTTGATAATGTGTATGGCCTTAATCTTAAAATAATATTCTTAGTCTTAACATGATCATGTTTCACGTTGTGGTCCTGGGGGTGGCCACTTTCATCAGAAGTAGTGAGCTAGCTTCTAAGCGAATTCTGAACGGACCGCCACGGCAGACCTCTTTGCGTGATCACGAAGCTAGGCTAATGGCTGAATCAAAATGTATAAGCAAAATCACGGGAATCAATAGCCTAATACAGCCCAGTTGTGCTAAAATAAATATCATGAGACGTCCATCATCAGATGAATGATATGGAAAAGTTAAGTTAGAGCCGCTAAAGCCAGTGCTACTACCCATGCGAACATGAACACTAAGCTTTTCCCTCCAAAAATATAGCTTAAAACTTATCTCCAAATGCAAAACTGACATTAACAAAATGCAATAATGCAATAACAGCTGAAAAAGTACTTGGGTGTGTGTTTTATTTTATATTTACCGTTCAATAATGCAATCGCTGCTGTCTGTCCCATAGAAGAACATGACAGCCAGCGTACGTTTTGGAACTATTGGGGCTTACATGAACCACGTGACAGCCATAGCGGCGACATCAAAGAGTGTCGCAACTCTCTCTCTCTATGGCTCTGGGTAGCACTAAGCATAAAACACCAAGGAAACACGTAGCAACATGCAGCGTGGCAAAACAACACTTCACAAAGAAACAAAGAACAAGGCAGTCCAGATATAGGGTGGATAATGATTAACAGGTGGATGTGATGATGCTGAGTAGCAAACCCAAACAGGGCTGGGAACTAATGATAATGATAACAGGGGGGAAAGATGGGAATTGCAGTTCTAGAATTCAGGTGACAAGGAGCGAACGAGACCGGAGAGAGGTGAAGGCGTGCGCTCAGTGACAGGCGCGCGCTCCGTGACAGAGCCCCCACCCTGCGAGCGGCTCCGGAAGCGAGGACCTGAACGACGACGGGGTCTTCCACGGGGTCTTGGAGCAGGACGATCTGGGTGAGTAAGATGGTAGGTGGTAAGAAGAGCAGGGTCCAGGACGTCCTGAGACCTGACCCAAGAACGTTCCTCAGGGCAATAGCCCTCCCAGTCAATCAAGTATTGCAGTACCCCGCCGCGACGTCTGGAGTCCAGGATCTCTCGTACCCGGTACGCCTCCTCGCCTCCAACCTCAATTGGGGGAGCCTGCACGGAACCGACCCCCTCCTGGACCTCCTCTCTCCTGGGAGCGGCAGCGAGTCTGAAAAGAGACACATGAAAGGTGGGTGAGATTCTATAATGTGCTGGGAGAGCCAAACGAAACGAGACCGGAGTGATCTGCCGAAGGATCTTGAAGGGTCCAATGAAGCGAGGGGATAATTTCTTGCTTGGGAGCCTTAAACGCAGATCCCGGGTGGAAAGCCACACCCACTGTCCGGGTCTATACCGAGGACCCTCACGTCTCCTTCGATCCGCATGAAGTCGAAAGTGGCGGATGGCACGTTGCAGATGGACATGAGCGGTATTCCAAGTGGCCTCGCTGCGTTGCAACCATGTATCCACCGCAGGGAGGTCTGACAGCTCTCCTGACCACGGGAAGAGAGGGGGTTGGAAACCTAGGACGCATTGGAAGGGCGTTAGACCAGTGGCAGGCTTTACCAGGGAGTTTTGGGCGTACTCTGCCCAGACCAAGAATCGGCTCCAGTCCTGTTGGTTCTCGTAACAGTATGTCCGCAGAAATCGAATGAGGTCCTGGTTCAACCATTCAACCTGACCGTTAGACTGCGGATGGTATCCGGAGGTGAGGCTGACGTTGATGTTGAGTTTGGAGCAGAGTCCATTCCAAACACGGGAAGTGAACTGAGGACCACGGTCGGAGACAATGTCCTCGGGGATGCCAAAAAGACGAAATACATGATTGAGAAGTTCCTCAGCAGTCTGCATGGCAGTAGGTAGACCCTTAAGGGGGATGAAACGACAGGACTTGGAGAAGCGATCCACGACTGACAGCACTGTGGTAAATCCCTGAGACGGCGGTAAATCTGTTACGAAATCCACAGAGATGTGGGACCACGGGCGTTGAGGAACTGGAAGTGGCTGTAAGAGACCGGCAGGTTTAAGGTGGGAAGATTTGACTGTGTTACAGGTGGAACATTGATGGATAAATTTGATAACATCAGCCCGGAGTGTGGACCACCAGAAGCGGTTGGAGACTAAATGTACAGTAGCAGAGATACCTGGATGTCCCGCGCTGGGTGTGCAGTGAACCCATTGAAGCACCCGCTCACGGAGCTCGAGAGGCACAAAAAGGCGGTCCACAGGACACTCGGGTGGTACAGGAAGAGCTTGTTGAGCCTCAGTGACCTCCGAGATGATATCCCACTGCACAGGTGCCACAATCAGAGTGGGAGGCAGGATGGGTTCTGGCTTGGTGATTTCGTTGAAATCCTCGAACTGACGAGACAGAGCATCCGCCTTCCCGTTCTTGGACCCAGGTCTGTACGTGATCCTGAAATTGAAGCGAGAGAAAAATAGTGACCAGCGAGCCTGACGAGCATTCAAACGCTTGGCGGACCTGATGTACTCAAGGTTTCGGTGGTCTGTGAGGATGGTGAAAGGTTGACGTGCCCCCTCCAACCAGTGCCTCCATTCCTCCAGGGCAGCCTTCATGGCTAGAAGCTCCCGGTCACCCACATCATAGTTGCGCTCCGCCGGGCTTAACTTGCGGGAGTAAAAGGCACAGGGAAACATTCTCGCGGGATTACCGTGACGTTGGGACAGGATCGCACCCACTCCAGTGTTCGAGGCGTCAACCTCCACGACGAACTCCCTCTCCGGGTCTGGATGATGGAGGATGGGTGCGGCAGTGAATCTCTCCTTCAGCTGAATAAACGCTGCAGTGCACTCAGAGGACCACCGGAAGCGCCTCCCGCCCTGGAGAAGAGATGTGAGAGGAGCCACAATGAGACTGAAGTTACGAATAAACCTACGATAAAAGTTGGCGAACCCCAGAAATCGCTGTAATTCCTTCACAGAAGAAGGTTGAGGCCAGTCCACCACGGCTTTGACCTTGCGGTCATCCATGAGAACCCCCTCGGTGCCGATGACATATCCCAGGAACGTGATCTGAGTCTGATGAAACTCGCACTTCTGAGTTTTGGCGTATAGCTGATTCTCAATCAAACGTTTAAGAACTGCACGCACGTCCCGTACATGAGCTTCGAGGGTCTCTGAAAAAATCAAGATATCATCAATATAAACAATAACCCTCTGATTCAGCATGTCCCGGAAGACCTCATTAACGAAAGACTGGAAAACAGAAGGACTATTGGACAGCCCGAAGGGCATTACCCGGTACTCATAGTGGCCTGTGGTCGTAGAAAAGGCCGTCTTCCACTCGTCGCCCCTCCGTATGCGAATGAGGTTGTAGGCGTTCCTCAAATCCAATTTGGTGAAGTACCGGGCTGAGCGAAGCATCTCCAGGGCTGCAGGGACTAAAGGCAGAGGATATCGATATTTGACAGTTACCTCATTGAGACCACGGAAATCGATGCAGGGCCGAAGACTCCCGTCCTTCTTCTTGACGAAGAAAAACCCTGCGGATGCCGGAGATGTGGAAGAGGTGATAAATCCCTTAGCAAGCTGTTCCTCGATATACGATCTCATGGCCTCAGTCTCTGGTTGCGAAAGTGGATACACACGGCCGTGCGGGGGAACGGCTCCAGGTAGAAGTTCAATAGCGCAGTCACTGGACCGGTGCGGGGGTAAGAGTGAAGCCTCTCTCTCGCTGAAAGCCTGGGCAAGATCATGATATACAGCGGGAATTCCTTGCAGATTCACTTTCTCGGGGGAACTGTGGCTAGATTCAGGACCATGGAGAGCAGGCAAGCAGTGGGTGTGACAGAAAGGGGACCATTGAGTGATTCTCCTGTCGACCCAGGAAATGAGAGGGTTATGTCTCTCCAGCCATGGCAATCCCAAAATCACAGGATGAAGGGGCGAGTTAATCGTGTACAACTGAATTCTCTCCGTGTGACTAGACCCGAAATTGAGCGTCAGAGGCTGTGTGAGGTATTGTACCTCTCCTGTCCCCAGGGGGCGTCCATCCAGAGCAGCCACTGCCACGTGAGACTCACAAGGAATGAGAGAGATATTTTTAGACAAGGCAAACTCCAAATCGACAAAATTACCAGCGGCACCAGAGTCAATTAAAGCTCTTGTTTCACAACTATTTTCATTAAAATACAATGAAACTTCGATAGTGAGAGAACGGAGAGAATTAATCAAAGGACTCACCGCAGAAGTATCAGTGGATCTGGATCTCACGGGACATGAAGCTCTCTGATGACCGGCTTGGCCACAGTACAGGCATAATTTATTCCGCATCCTTCTCTCACGTTCCTCCGTGGTGAGATGTGTGAAGCCGACCTGCATGGGCTCGTACTCCGTGCCGGTAGAAGGATGAGCGAAAAGACTGGATGTGAGAGGCGTGCGTCGGGAGCGGATGAGGTTGTCGAGACGAATGGCAAGCTCCATAAGTTCTCCGAGAGACATTCCATCGTCGCGACAGGCCAATTCCCCTTGCAGATGCGTTTGCAGCCCCCTTCGATACAGCAGTTTAAGAGGTGCCTCTGTCCACCCCGTCTGTGCTGCCAGGGTGCGGAAGGAAAGCGTGTAATCAGCCGCGGTGGAATTCCCTTGATTTAATGTGAGGAGCTGTTCCCCTGGTTCCTTACCGCCCGCGGGATGTTCAAATACCTCTCTGAATTGAGACATAAACACGTTAAATGAGGGAAAGGTATGATGACCACCAGACCAGAGAGCAGTCGCCCACTCCAACGCCCTCCCGGTGAGCAGTGAGCAGATGAATGAAACGCGGGACGCGTCATTGGGATACAGCTGAGGTTGCTGGCTGACGAATAATTCACATTGCAAAAGAAATCCTCTACAAGCAGCTGGTGAGCCGTTAAACTTCTCAGGTAGAGATAATTTGGGATTGCTTGAAGCCGTACTCACGCTTGATGTGACGTGCACAGGTGCAGCGCTCTGCAGAGTGAGGGTATGAACGGACCCCACCAGTTCTTCGGTGAGATTCGTTAACTTGGCCAGCTGTTGTTGGTGTGCGATTAACACAGATGCCTGGGAATTCACCTCGGAAGCAAGACTCAGGAGGTCTGCTGGATCCTGTGGTGGTGAAGTGTTCTGTAGAGACGAAATGGAGGCAGTCGGATCCATCTGCAGAACTTTATTGAAGCAGGTAACGAAACAAGGTAGCACTAAGCATAAAACACCAAGGAAACACGTAGCAACATGCAGCGTGGCAAAACAACACTTCACAAAGAAACAAAGAACAAGGCAGTCCAGATATAGGGTGGATAATGATTAACAGGTGGATGTGATGATGCTGAGTAGCAAACCCAAACAGGGCTGGGAACTAATGATAATGATAACAGGGGGGAAAGATGGGAATTGCAGTTCTAGAATTCAGGTGACAAGGAGCGAACGAGACCGGAGAGAGGTGAAGGCGTGCGCTCAGTGACAGGCGCGCGCTCCGTGACAGTAAGACATTTGCGGTGACAAAGTTACATTTAAACCAATAAATTCCAAATCATTCTCATCTGTGACATGAATTTCATTACAGTTAAAAGTGTCCTTGGCATAAATCATAACCCCCCCTCCCTTGGAACCCTGAACATTTTATAACCAGGTATAGATATTATTGCAGAGGGTGAAGTTTCCTTAAGCCATGTCTCAGAAAGGCATAAGAAGTCAATATAAGAATCAGTAAGTAAGTGGCGAACTTGATCACTTTTTGAATTGATACTTCGTATATTTAAATGTGCACATAGAATGCCTTTCGGTTTAGATCTTGAATCCCAAATTAGTTTGGAGTTATTAACTGTCTGAAATACCCTAAATTTCCGGTGTTTTATTATCGCTGGATTTGGCAGTTTCCTGTTTCTATTGTTGACATTATTCGCAGTTAGCTCCACAATTTCTGCGCTGTCACCCGTTGCACGGCTCCCAAACCCAAAAGAAAGAGAAGATGGAGCTCGAACTTTACTTGCCGATGTAGAAAGGGTCTGACAGCCGCTGACGGAGGCCAGCGAGCCGGCCGCTCCGGTAAGATCCGTATCAGCTTGTGGACTGCCGACAACACTCCCCCGCGTCGACCCCACGGCACAGCTCAATGAGCACGATGGACTCCGGTGAAACGGCGCTCCCCGGCCATCCCGGAAGGCGCCCCCGTCCAAACACCCAACCGATGGGGGCATCCCATACGGCGGAAGGGGCAGCGCAGCGAAGTCGGTAGACCCGCCGCTGCCGCCAACCCCCGACGGATCCGCCCAACCGGCGACCACATCCGCTCCAAACACCAATCCCTCCCCGCTCACCGGAGAAACAGAAGAACCGAGGTAAGTGCTTAGCTCAAACGTGTCGCTTGTAATATAAGTGCGTACCTGTAAGTTTCTTGGGATGCTCCTGCATTAGTTAGATGTGATGATATGGTGACTATCTGATGTTGGACCATTTGTCGGACCGGGGCATTGATGGATGTCCCCGGACAGCAAAAGGCAGATGGTGATTATTAGTGCGAGGCTCTGTTGCGGCTTGAGTGCCGATTTGGTATGCTTTCTCTTTTCACTAAACAGATGTGGATGAATGAAAGTAGCAGCCAGGACGTGTTTTCCAAGTCCAAGATGTTTGGTGACTTTGATTATTACAAAGTCCACTGATATAGGTTTAGTTATGCTGTTAGAACTATAAGAGTCATTCAAAATAAGTCTAGTTTCTGTGTAAAAAAAGGTGTTTGTAAGCAGTGCATAAGCAAAGAGTGCTCCAGCTATCCCTGCCACACCCGGCACGGCCATCTTGGTTCCTCCTTCCCCTTCTTTTCTATATCTTCCAATTTTAGCCATTCTCACTGCTTTACTCATGGTGCATCACAGTAATGTAGTTATGATGTCTCCAGGTTTGATACTAAGGATCCAAATTCCCTACAACTCAGCTCTTTAGATCAGGATCATACATTACAGTACAGATACAGTATCTCCGCCTTGAAGATGTGCACAGATTAATAATGGAAGAGTGTTTTGAAGACTATGATTAAGGACTAAGTATTTTATTTTATTGAATTTGAATTAAAAAAAACTAGGTTGCTTTCCTATAGTGTGTTTGATTTTTATTTTTATAAATTTTTTTGGCTTAACTTTATTTATATCTAGGCTATCATTGTGTGTCTCATTCATGTGTCGTTTTAGATTACAGAGAAAATCTCAGCTGCTGGAACAACAAAAGACATCAATAAATAACTAAAAACTCTTGCATGCTAAAATCACAATCGCGTCACAAAAGTGAACCCATATTGGAGTGGGTTATATCTGAAGAACACACTCATAGGATCTCCTTTCTGGGACCCTAGCACATTGGATGACCAAGGACCGCCCTAATCCTAACCTCGCAACAATTTAAAATTGGAATACAGAAAGTAGTATTTGTGTGGAAGAACTGCAGAATTGTAGTATTGCCATATTGAGACATAATGAATGAACCTATGGTCGTCGCTTATTTGAGTGCAAAAGCTTCAGATCATCAGTATTTTAAAAATGCAATTGTGATGCTAAACCCAAGTTATATTTACTGAATTTACAAAACAATGAAAGCAGAAAGCTGGCATGGAGGTGTGTATAATACAAATTTTACTCAGTTACTAATGTAAACTTGGTTCCCTTTTAGTCGGTCACTTTGGACGTTACGTCGATGTCACCGACGTATTGGGATCGCGTCAGAGAGGCCCCAATCATCTTCGAGTGTAAACAGAACGAGCCAATGCACATTGGCGTGCGAGATTTGCTTCTCACGCTCCGCCCCGCGGCGCAGGTATAAATATGAAGCAGATACAGAGTCAAGGTCTCTCTGAAGTGTGGGATATTCGGAGGGTTAAATAAGATTATTTTCATCCAACTAAAAGAATGTGAAGTTGATATTTTAGTCACTGGCTTGATTTTGTCTTGATTTGTGAGGGGGGTCCACCTGAGAGTGGCATTTCCTTCGCTTCAGTCACCCCTCAAACTCGACGTCAACGCAGAAAGGGCCACAATAAGAAGTCTGTAAATGAGAATGCCACCAATGTACTGTCTGGTTTACTAAAACATATAACCATCTAAAAATATTGTTCTGAATAAAGAGGTTTCTGTCATCTCTGTCGCTCTCTCTCAAGTCAAGTGAGAGAGCAGTGACAAGGGTCCTTGTCCACAAATACAAAGGAACTGTTGTATCGTCGGAGAACAAGCCACTGACTGGACAAAGCTATGCGTGTACAGGAATAGCAGGACTACAATTGCTGGGATCAGCAGTTGTACATGTGATATTGAACTAACAGTCATGTGCCTTACAGTATTTATGATGACGACCTCTGAATTTAAACTATAAAAGAAGAAACCTGGACAGTACTCACTGGCTCATCCTTGCAATCTCCAATCCGGAACGCCAGCAGTTTCCGGATGCAAGAAGCTTTAAAGCCTAGCTAATATTTCTCTGTTAGTTTAGTACTCCTTTTGAATCTGTAACAAGTATTCTTTTTCATTTTGATTCTTTTAATAAATATTGTTAAACATTTATTCTAAATCATCTTGACTGGACCTTGGATTCTTGAGTACGTGTCACCTTCTTTTCTCTGGATCAGGGAGATCCTAACTGGAGGACACGACAGGAGGGTAAGCATGATTTCTGATGAGAATAATCATTGTGAGATTTGATTGATTAAATAGCCTAGCCAAAGAGGCAGCTTACAACAAGGGTTATTGTTGTATAGCGAACACGGTTGAATAGTACCTAAACAGGTAGACTTATACTACAAAGGGGAAATCTATTATCTTTATAATTTATTATCTTTATAATAGAATACGAATTTGTAGAGACTGATCGCCTAACTCTTAAGGGCACGACTAAAGGATAGGCTCTTTAGTTACCGCGGGATTATCCATATGTCCTTGATAGGATGTAGGATCATTTGGAACGGTATTAATCGTGAAAACCTTTACAATTTACTGATGCATAAATAGTATTGAACGATTTTGAAAGAAAGATTATCTGTCTGAACTTGATTACACACCAGAAATCACTGATCACAGATCAGGCATTAGAATAAACATTACGTTACCTACATGTTTGTGGCGTTCCTGGAAGATCCATATCGTAAAAGTCTGTTTGCAAAGCATGCGTCGAAATTGCGACTGAATTACTAAATAATTCCAAAGTGAAATACATTTATATTTTCAAACAAATACAAACAAATAAAGCACTGCTGAGACATTCACATTGTTGCAAAAAAATTATTATTTGGATTGTTAACATTAGGATGGTTTGGAAGGTAATGGTATCGATCTTTTCTCGTTCTCATGTCACTAATGCGCCAGTTGGCGTTGATATTCTTCTGCAAAGGCGGTCTTTCGCTGCCATCTGACGTCATAAATCTCCACTTTTAAAGGAACACTCCACCGTTTTTTGAAATAGGGCTTATTCACCTTCTTTCCTACATTTAGATAGGTGGGCAAATGCATTTTTGTCTCAGTGCATGCATTGTTTTAGTTTGACAGGGTTGGCGCTAGCTTAGCTTAGCATAATGAATGGAATCCTTTGTTGCCAGCTAGCATGTCCTGAGTAAAAGTGATATTAAAAAAAAAAAACCCAACCTAATTACTTCTTGTGGCCTGCGTATTCACAACGAGTACAAATAGCGATGCAGATTAACACTAGGCGATTTCCTATGCACATTTTGACTTGGGACTATATTAGGGGGAAGCACAGGCGAAGCACTGCTACTTGGGCGCAGAGATATCACGCCCAAGTAGCAGTGCTTCGCCTGTGCTTCCCCCTAATATAGTCCTTAATATATAAGTCAATATCTGCCTAGGAAATCGCCTAGTGTTAATCTGCATCGCTATTTGTACTTGTTGTGAATACGCAGGCCATAAGAAGTAATTAGGTAGGTTTTTTTTTATTTTTTTTTATCACTTTTATTCAGGACATGCTAGCTGGCAACAAAGGATTCCATTCATTATGCTAAGCTAAGCTCACGCCGACCCTGTCAAACTAAAACAATGCATGCACTGAGACAAAAATGCATTTGCCCACCTATCTAAATGTGGGAAAGAAGGTGAATAAGCCCTATTTCAAAAAACGGTGGAGTGTTCCTTTAAGATCCTGTCGTTTTACAGACTTGGTTTCAATTAAAGCAGTTTTTTGGAATAACAAGGAAGTTTTGAGTTTTGAAACTTACAGGGTATTTTTATAGTAGAACGAACTCTTAACTGTCAAAAGATCAAGGAAAATTTGAATTCTCAGTTCATGACCACTTTAACCTCTAATTTCATGTCATTTAACAACATGAATATCATTAGAGTTAATATTCTTTTTAACTCTATGTCATTGTAAATGTCTTCATCAAAGCGTGTTTTTTTAATCATGATTTGCCTCAAGCTTTTAAACTGCTCTCGGCTACTGGAGGACATTAAACTCAGTGAGTCTAAACTCAATCACAAACTGATGGCTGATTCAGTGTTTCTCTGTTCTTGTTTATGGTTTCATGTTATGGGATTTTTGAACTTTCACTGTAAATAAACTGCACTAAGGTTACTCATTGTGTTGATTAGTGTCGCCAGCTGTGATCAATCCTCGTTCCCTTTATATGTGCAGTAATTCCCATCTCATGTTGTCAGATCGTTGTGGTTTCCCCGGTGTCGTGTCCTGTTCCCGTGTGGCTCTCTGTTCCCTGCTGTGGATTATTCGTCGTGTGGATTCGTTGTTGTTCGTCACCTCGTCTGGATGTTCCACTGGTTCCTGGTTTCCCGTACACGATGATCACTTCACCACCACCGGATGCCATCAAAGTCCCTGCGCCACAATCGTCATCTGAGTGTTTGTTTTCCCCGACCTGTGTTGTGCGTTTCTGACCACCTAGATAAATGCCTTTTACTTGCTATTGTATCCGTTCTGATTTCCTCACATACATAAATTACTAATGATTATGAAATGAAATATAAAATGAAAGAAAATAAAACAACACCAATGTATGGTTGCTTTCTTAAAGTAAAACACACATGTTGTTATTGAAAACCCTTAGATCCTTGACATGTCCTCATTACCTTTAACTGTTTAGATATTATATTTATTTATTTATTTATTTATTTATTTATTAACATATCTTTATTGCGAGGATTAACCCCTTGAGATGAAACTCAAGGGGTTTCATCTCTTGGCACTGCAGTTGCAAAATATGTCCACACATTTACTAAAAGAGGAGAGGAACACATGGGAGGATAAACGTTATTAATGCAGTAGAAAAATACAGATTTAATTGCATATATATTTGTAAAGTGCATGCAATAAATCATTTCACAAAGAAATGGGTCTTTTGAGGCAGTTCTGTTAGTACATTTTAGACAGACTATTTGAATCACTCAAAGGACACAAATCCTTCACTAATTCAACTCACTGAATCTGTCAGAGATGCTCTGGAAACATTTTTGGATTTTTTTGGATGTCCTCAATTGTTGTAAAACCAATTCATAAATAAAGCAAACAGAGATTGTAACTGAAACACATCCAAAAGCATCGTAATCAAATCAGTGGGCTCTGGTGTAGTTGTAGATGGTGTAGCTGTAGATGTTGTAGTTGTAGTTGTAGTTGTAGAGATCGGCTGAGGTGTGGAAGGTGCTCTAAGAAACACAAATACTGTTAGAGTTCATCAGATGCATCAGTTTCTCTCTGAACACCTTCTTCAAATTATGCAAGTCATTCTTCACCTGCTTTTTTTTTTGGTTACGATTATTAGTTCAAAATAGCAGCGTAAGCTTCTAGCCTTACAGATGTGACTATATTCACACAGTAGAGCATGTTCTCTCCTTCATTATTTCCTAAATATAGTGATTCTTTTTAAAGTACTTTTACATTTTCTTTGATTTGTGTATTTTGAATAAGAGAACAACAGAGGTTAAAAGGATATTCACCTTGAGGCACAGGGTCCCTGCCTCAGTGCATGTGTGTCAGTAGAAACGTTGAGGTTCTTCACTGTAGCTTTAGGGCAGGGCAGAGAGTGTTTCTGAAGAAGCCCTGAGATATCTGGATTGGTACACAACATTTATAAAGTGAGACACAATGGAAATATCATTCCTGCCCAATCATCATTCTAATAACGCCAGTTTGCTCTTAATACTGCAGTTGAACTTGATCTCTGTTACTTCACAAATCCTACCTTGCATGGAGAAGAGAAGTATGAGGTCACCACCCTTGATAAACTCTCTTCTAGTGAGATTATCTTTTGTTAGGACCACAAAAGAGGCTGATCCACCCAGAAATACAGACTTATCGCCAAAGTACAATGGAAATCCAATGTTTCGAGGTCTGTCCCAGTAATAGCTGCCACCTGTTAGAACACAACATGGCTTTTAAAATAACCCTAAAAGCTACAGATAATAACTTTGATTGTCATCCAAGTTAAATGTTGCACATAAATACATGAAAAATGACAGAAAAATAATCAGATTGCATTAACCTTCATTAGTCAAATCAGGGTCAGTGGTGATGCTTTGCTCAAAGGACATGCGCTTCTGTATGTGTGGATTCTGGTCAAGGATCTGGACGGTTATTTGTCTCCATGGACAAGGCCACTGCAACTGGTCATCATATGCACCAGATACCAAAGAAACATATATTGAAAGTTCATTCTCAAACAACAATAACTGAGCCCTAAAGCGATAACCATCATTGGAGTAATACAGTGGACTCGTGAAAATTTGAAACTCTTTGTTCAGAATCTTCTCAAAGTCCCTTATCTGCCATGTGAGGGGACACTCGGTCTCTGAAACATTGATATCATCCAGTGAGAATCCTCCACTGGAGTTTCCAGCTCCTTTACGGCCTTCAAACACAACTTGGAAAGATTTATTTGCGTTCAGTGGCACGTGATGCAGCTTCCAGTAATTACCAGGGGTTTCTGCAAGAAATGAAGCGTTCAGTAACACTGAAACACAGGCCTATATGACTTGCAGTCTGTAAAGTTCTGCAGGAAGAGACGGACCTGTGATCTGATCCATAAGTCTGAGAGTTCCTCTGCTGTCTGCTTCATCCTGGTACTCTCGGATCCAGATGTTGAGCTGGTCAGACTCATTCCCGCTGTGATAGTAGTAGAACTGCAGGCACTGGACTTTGCAGTCTCTTGTAGGGGTCAGTGTCTTGCTCTCCAATCTGGCTGCGTCCCCCTGGCTTCTGCCCTCAGTGCTGAAGTGCATGAAGAAAGATGTTCCTGCAGGCATGAAAACAGGAGTGTGGTTTGGGGAACTGGGTGGTAGAGTGACTGCAACTGTGGATGGAAGTGAAGTGCATTTCTTATAATAGATCTCACCATTCTTCTCTTTGCCCAAGTAGCTGTGGTCAGTCACACTGATGCCACTCACTGACTTCACTCTCTGCCAGCCATAATCAACAGCAGAACAGACACTCATCTGACACAGAGATTCATCATCAAAACTACAGTGGTCAAGGAAAGAGATGGAGGAATCTGCAATGCAAACAAACAAACACTGAGACTAAATCAATTCACTACCATTTCAATTCATCACAATGGTCCTTGGTCTATCTGGGATCAAATATTGGTCCGGGTGAGATATCCAGCAACCGCAACTTCATTTAGCCTTACACAGAATTCACAAATTAAAACCAAACCAAACATTAACCCCCTGGGGTCGGCGGTATCGCCGGCGATACCAGTTCGCTTTTTTTTTTATCAGTTCAAAAGAGATTCATTTTGCTCTGTTGACTTTGATATTACAAACACGTTTCATACATCAATCGATTCTGTTAAATGTGTATTATTTTTGTGTATACTCACAATAAAAACAAAGTGTTTTGCTTTTTGCCAAATAAAGAAGATAAACACGAAGCGAGTTCTGCCTTCTCTCTATCAGTGAAGTCCATTCTGAAACGCGTCTGAAAATGAACAATAACTCAGCGAATACTCAGTCAAACAGGCATACAGACACACAGGCATGAAGCTTGAATTCTCTTCTTTTAAATGAAGTAATTTATATAAAAAACAAATATTCTCAGTTCATGTAATCTGTAAGAAAAGAGCGAGATGTCAGTCGTTCTCATCTCATCTAATTATTTTTAATGTGACCCCGCCCACGGAGAACATGCGCTATTCAAACGCAAATTACTGAGGCAATCTACGCAAACTGTGAACGCCCCCATATCAGCTCGAAAAAACACAAGTTTATTCAGATCATTGTACTTGTTTACACCGTCTCGCAGCGCTGTGAGGAATAATAATAATGGAAAATGTACCTCAGAAGTGCGGGTATTTCGAGGAGCAAGGATCCGACTGAGCTGAGGAATACTGAAGTAAGTTTTTTTTCCTTCTCAAGTGAATCGCGTTTCTGTTTGTGAATGAATGAACGGCAGAGATGCGCAGTTTACCACAGCGCGCAAAAAGACAGTTTAAATTTAAATCGCATTTCTGAGTGTGAATGAATTATGATGTTTTAGCAAACTGTATTGCTATACTGAGATGAGTAAAAATCGACTGAAATATGTTGAAATAAAATGTAGGCTATTTGTATAAGCAACATATTAAACTGCAAATTAACATTTATATGCCCTAATATTTCATAAAAACAACATTACAGTCAGGCGTTTCTGTGTGTGAATGAATGTTTCGTTTTTAGCAAACTGTATTGAGTAAAAATCGACTGAAATATGTTGAAATAAAATGTATAAGCAACGTATTAAACTGCAAATTAACATTTATATTTCTTATAATAAAAACGAAAGACAACATTTCGTTGATTAGTTTTGGATAGATTATACATTTTTACTGTAAAATATCTGCCACCTCAAATAAGCTTTTGTTTGCCAATTTTTGCTCATATGTTAAATATAGTATGTTTTGTCAAAAATAAAGTAATCAAATAATCAATCAAATCCTTAACTTTGAAATATGTATGATAAAATGTATACTTTAGTTTTTACAAAGAAAGATTACACTTGAATTGTTGTTGTAATTGTAACCTTTTTAATAAAAAAAAATATATTTACAAGGTAGATGTAAACAAACTATTAAAAGGTAAATATAAGCCTTTTCTTTAAATAATTTTTATTGTGTTTTATTAGTGACAAATTTGGGGAGAGGATAAATATTCCAAAACTGAAAATACAGTATGAGAATTAACTGCACAATTACTAGACATGTTTTCCTTGGATATTATACAATTTGCAAGCACAATTTGTAAAAAAAAAAAAAAAAAATTGAGATGCTTCCAGCTGTTGCTCTTGCCTTCTTTCTTGTGGCTATAGCACCTGAATGAAAATAAAATTGACATGCTTCCAACTGTGAACCAATTTGGTAGAATATATATATATATATATATATATATATATATATATATTGCTCTTGCATTCTTTCTTGTGGCTATAGGCAGGGCCGGCTCTAGGTTATTTGGTGCCCAAGGCGAGAGTGGGGGACTTTTACCCCATCATTTAAAGCGCTAAAACCAGCTGTCAGATGTTTTCGTGCCACTCCCGGTTGCTGAGCAACGCGCGTGAGTTTGACAGCTGCCTGTCAGAGTGACTCAGTCGTTTTTTAGGATTGTATAATCTAGTAAAAGAAATGGACAAATACAAGCAATGTGTGGACAGTGCACAGTAAAAGTGTACAGCGTGTGCACAGCTTTCATAATACGATACATACATTTAATTTACTTTTTTTTTTAATGCAATTTTGCGCCCCGTCCAGCAGATGGCGCCCCAGGCGACCGCCTGTGTCGCCTGTCGGCAAAGCCGGCCCTGGCTATAGGTGACACACCTGAATGAATGGCTCATTAAGTATGCGGGCCCCATTGTCTCCTCAGGTGTGAATCACTAAATATGCATGATGGTGTTGAATCGTTGATGCCCCTTGCGCATATTGCCTTTACAAACAAAAAGTGTTTTACAAGATTTAAATCAATGTATTGTGTTATGTGAATGATTAGGTAGGATGATTTTCACATCATTTTGAAGAAAAAACTCTAGGCAACGGCATCCATTAGTCAAAAGTCTTATTGACACATATTTAGTATGTGTTTTGTGGCCTTATTTCAGAAACTTTAGTTTTTAGTTTTTTCAATAACCATGCATAAACATTATTCTCTCAAAAATTCAAACATGTACATGCATGTTGCTCACATATTATGGTAGCCCTGTTTGTGCTAAATAGAGTGTAATTATACCTTTGCCATTAATATGTTTATAAGCAACTGAAAAAAGCACAAATGTCAGGGCATGTCAGAACATCTCAAGGACACCAAAAACCCTCTGGGGACCAAAAACGCGCCCGCGCGTTTTGCTCGTTTTTTTTTTTAGCAATGAAAAATAAACACAAAATGCTCTGTTAATTTTGATCTTTCATTTTCGTGTAATACATCAATCGATCCTGTTCAGTTTCTATTTTTTTTCTGTATACTCACAATACAAATAAAGTGTTTTGCTTTTTGACAAATAAAGAAAAACTAACATGATGCTATTTCTGCCTTCTCTCTGTCAGTAAACTCCCATTTGAAACGCGTTCGAAAATTATCTATAACTCCGCGAAAATTCAGTCAAACAGGCAAACAGACCCAAGGGCATAAAGCTTGAGATCGCAGCTTTTAAATGAAGTAATTTATATAAAAAACAAATATTATCAGCTTCTGTAATCTGTATAAAAAGAGAGCGACTCCAGTCGAGCTCATTAGGAGCCATTCAAAAGTAATTTGACCACGCCCCGGAGAGCGCGTGCTATTCAAACGCAAATTCTGAGAACCATTTCAGTCTGTGAAACGCCCCCACATCAGCTGTAAACAAAGAGGCATAATATAGCCTACCTTATGGAGAAAATTTTCCGTGCTGATATGAGGAGCAGATCCCGCTGAGGAGTGAGGTAGGCTAAGTTATCCTTTCTCAAGTGTTAATGTGGAATAACGTTATGGAATAACGTTGTAGGCTTATGTAAACAAAAAGATGAATCGCGTTTCTATAATATGAATAGCGTTTCTGTGAGATGAATGAAGGGTACATATTTGTAAAGACTGTTTAGCCTAAATATGAATCGCGCGTCTGTGTGTGAAAGAATAAACTGCTTTTACAGTTACAGTTACTGCGTTACAGTCAGGCGAAGTATGAAAGACAACATTTTGTTGACTAGATTTGGGTACAGTTTTTACTGTAGAATATACTGTCACATCAAATAAGCTTTTCTGCTCATATATATAAAATACTATTTTGTCAAAAATAAAGTCATAGACTAAGATGTTCCAATGTTGGCTATATTCAAACTAATGAATACATATGATAAAATGTAGGCCTATAATCTTTTTTTTTTTTTTTTACAAAGAAAGAGTATTTTTTTTGCAGAAATATTGCTGAAATTGTAATTATTGTTGTAATTGTAACCTTTTTAATAAAATAGCAAAACATATTTACAAGATAGATGTAAGCAAAATCTTAAATGGTCAATATAAGTCTTCTTCTAAATATATAGGCTATTTTGTCTTTGCATTGTGGCTCAGTCAGTGTCACACCTGAATGAATGGCTAATTATGCAGAGTCATTATGCAGAGTGGGTGGGACTGGGTAATCTAAGGTGTAAACTACTCCTCCCCCTCGCATATTGGCTTTCCAAGCAAAACCTGTTTTACACCATTTAAATCAATGTATTTTTTTTTTTGTGAACGATAAAGCAAGACTATTTTCACATAATTTTGAAGCTAGAACTCCAAGAGAAAACATCCATTAGTCAAAAGTCTTGTGGGCACATATTTTGTATGAGTTTTGTGGTCTTATTTCAGCAACTTTCATTTTTATTTTTTTAAATAACCACGCATAAACATTATTCTCTTAAAAATACAAACATCTACATACATGTTGCTCGCATATTATGGTAGGCCTGTTTGTGCTATATAGAGTGAATTTACACCTTTGCCATTAACATGTTTATAAATAACTGAAAAAAGCACAAATGTCAGAGCATGTCAGAACATCTCAAGGGCCCCAAAAACAGCTTGGTCCCCAGAGGGTTAAAGGCCACAAAGGAAAACTGTCAAATACTCACTGCATTTATAGAGTTTGTTGAGCTCAAGCACATCATATTCACTCATTTCCATTAGTTGTCCGATCACATCTTGAAACTCGGGATTCTTGGTAATGATCGTGGATCCATTACTGTTGCTGAAGGCATTTTTATCAAAATGCATCACAGAGTGATAATCATATGGGGTGCCTTCGGTGCCGGACACGTTCTCACTGGATTTATTGAAATAACTCTCATACCCTGAGCATAAAGATTATTGCAGTTATTAAAGTGATTAAGTATGTAAAGCATAATAAAAAAAATTATAATAAAATGATATGGCAACCTTTGATGATGATTTCATATCTGATTGTCACATAATCATCTCTGTCATATCTTGTCTGCTCATGGTAGAATCCCAGTGCATGGAGAAACTCATGCTCAACAATGGCTTTTATTCCACAGCCATTCCCAATGGAAAGAGTCTGGCCTCCAGGAGATGTGCGTCCGATATATGACCAACACCTGCAAAATAAGTCATTCACACAACACACAGTCGGATAAAGCTACCAGTCTAATTATGTTGTCAAATTATAAGTGTCCAAACTTTTGACTGGTAAATAATAAACTCAGATATTTGACTCTACAGATTCGGTATAGCATAGGCTACATCAGAACAGTCTGTAATATATTCCTAACCCTTTGAGACTCTCCACAGAGATGTAAAACTCTTCTGCTGCTCTGGGCTTAAAGTCAATACATGATTTCAGTCTGAACTGCTCAAAGGCTCTCAAAATGACTCCTCTGTAGTTCATACCTATAAACACAAACAAAACATAAGTGGAAAACAATATAAAAGTTACATTAAATATTTCAAAGTTGATTGAAGTGTAAGTGAGGAATCTGAAATTTTTCAGATTTACACTCAGCTCATAGGGGACGGGAATATCCCACCAGGACTGATTCCCTGGAATGGCGCTCGCTTGCCTAGGCTTTAAAGCAGATCATTTCAAGTATCCGGATTTCATTTATATAGACTTACCTGCATTTATATATATATACAGACTTACCTTCATGATGTCTCCTTCTGTGAGATTTAAACCTAATACCACAAGAGTCTTCAGTTCACAGTAAATATGCTTGAATAAAACATGAGTAAAAGTAATAACTTATCAACAAAAATAGATAAAAGTGATCTTACTGCTTGTAAAAATGTATTTGGGTTCTTGAAATGCAATAATAGTTTTACCTTTGTTTATATCCGGAATGCTCTTCCATTTCTCAGAAATGTCTTGGAGAAAATTATATTGAAGTCAACAAAAGACACAGAGAGGGAATGAGCATCGTGTGCATTGAGTGCAGGACATAACTTTAGTGAAACATTATGAAAGTAAGACGATAGATGAGCAATCACATCATCAGGCAGTAATGAGCAGTTAAAACAGGATAGTTCATCCTGGAAACATGATAATAACTTTACAACAGATTAATGTGACTGTACTGTACTTACCAGGAAGGACCTGAGAACATGAGATATAACAACAAGACAAAGAAAAATAGATTTAGCCTTAAAAATCAACAGCTGGATATCGCTTTAACAATAACAATGTGGACAATGACTGTCCACTATCCAACTTACATCTGATGCATGACCAAGAGCCAAAGCCAAGCTCAGCAGAAGAAAAGCACATACATGCATTGTCACTGGAAATCATAAAGAGCACATTTGATTGAGAAAGTTTCATCTTATCACTTATTAACCTGCAAGCTATTTACATTAAATGTAACAATACATTTTTTTAATAATAATGAATGATTAGAAGACCCAAGGAAACTAAAAGAGGGATACATACCAGATTGCAGTCGGTAATGAGGCTTTATGAGTTCAAATGTGAAGCGAGAGTCTTTTAAGCAGCAATGCCTAAACCCACCCTGAAACTGACTGGAAAAACCAGCTAGATTGCAAAGTTAACATAACAAAAGTGGCAGATTGTTTGCTTTGATTTTGGTCTTTACTTAAAGATTTCAGACTACAGCAACAATAATAAATATTTTGATATTTTAGCTGATAAAAAAATCACTTCACAGCTTCACATGGCTGGTTATTTGTTTGTTTGTTCATGCATTTGGCAAATGCTTTTATCCAAAGTGACTTAAATTTCTTCATGCTTATAATATAATATATTTCTACCTCATACTGTGATCAGAATCCATATCGGATCGCAATAAGAAGTTATTTTAAACATTCGGTGGTGTCTGAAACTGTATCCATTTTCTCAGCTTAAAACTCAAGGTTCTGTCATGAAACTGATGGCACAGGCTCTGAAATTCACCATCTAAGATGAGTGAATGTTCTTTTACTCCTTATACTGTGCATTATTGTGTGGTCTGCCTTTTAATTCTTAAATGAGCAAAAGTACATATGTTTTAAAGGGCACCTATTATGCCCCTTTTTACAAGATGTAATATTGGTCTTGGGTGTCCCCAGAATGCATTTGTGAAGTTTCAGCACAAAATACCGCACAGTTAATTTATTATAACCATTTGAAAATGTCATTTTTGGGGCCTGTTTTAAAAAGAGCTGTTTTGGAGTGTACCACCTTAAATGTTAATGAGCTGCATATCCCCGCCCTGCTGCTGGACCCAGATGATGAAGAGACACCAATGAGAATGGACTAAACGTCTCGGAATGGTTATTTGATACATTTATGTACTTACAAAGTTTTAATTGCGTCCCCTTTGCAATTATGGATGTGCAACAAACACACACACACACACACACACACACACACACACACACACACACACACACACACACACACACAAATACTGTGATAACGTTTGCTGAATACAAACGATTGATCAGAGCCGATCCGCCCTATACGCACACTACGCAAAGTGCGTAGGGCCCCGCAAATTACTCAAGGCCCCGCCTCCCCCTCGTGTCAAAGCGCGTCAATCAATGTTTACAATATCGATGAGAAAATGAAGCGGAACTATCTTTCTGGTCACGAAAAGAGAGAGAAAACAACACCATAAGAGTTCATTGCGGCAACAGTTATCAGGCAGACTTGTGACTCTCCTCTCAAAGTTTGATGTCAGCAAAGAACAGTAGGCTAAAGTTAAGTTGATGTGAGTTGATTTATTATGTTTAATAAACGACAAAGGACAACGGTGTTTGTTTATAAACTGCAGCTCGGAAAAGATAACCGCGTCGCGCGTTAACATGCGATCATATCATATGCACGTGCATGAAATGAAACGCGCACTTTCCAGCAGAAACATCTGTTGTGAGTCAGGACCAGTACAATATGGGCGTGATGGCACTCCTCATTATAGTTTTAAAACAAGACGATGATTATCTAGTCGCTCAGTCAAGGTTTAGTTACAACTCTGCACTAATGCAATATGGAAAGCAATGTATTGACATTGACTATTGATAGGCTCCATTGAATTTAAAATGTTGATTGGCTGGAGATTCTGGTCAATATGGATGCACATCCCTCAGTAAATAATAACCATCAAGAATCAAGAGTATCAAGAATTACTTTTATCATTTAAAACACAGTGACATGCTATGGCGCCATTTTAGCTTTTATTCATTCACAGGATAATTATGCATTTTTGATATCAATAATTCAATTTGTACTATTTAAAATGTGAATTCTGGATATTAAGAATGAACTTTTTACTAGTAACAATGTCTTCTGATATCAGGAATTACATTTTCGCTACAACTAGTTAAAGGAGGGATTGTAGTGGGAACACTGGGGTGTCAGGTGTGACTGTGTGGCAATGGCAAATGGTTCATGGCTCACGGGTCAGGTATGAGGGCCCCTAAACAGAATTTTGCTTAGGGCCCCAGGGAGGTCAGGATTGGCTCTGCGATTGATAGACGTTTATATACTGTATATGGAGATAGAGCAGATCTTAATTTATTTACATTTGTAATTGCTGCAAAAATGATAGCCTACGTGACATAAAACAATTTTATCAATCAATAAATTCCTCTTGAAACAAACTTTGTTGTTTTATTTTAATTTAATACTGTGAAGCTGCTTTGATACAATCTGTATTGTGAAAAGCGCTATACAAATAAACTTGACTTGACATAAAACTGTCTGACGTTGTTTGTTGAGACATCTATGACGACGACAATAAATTGCTTTAGACGCATTTGTTGTTGAACTGGCTGACATCGATTGAAATGACTATTTGCTCAAAAATCATAAAATACACTTACTTCTGGAGGTGACGTTGAATCACGAACTGTAGGCAATGATCCACACTTGATTAACTTTGACCCTCGTTCACTAAACAGTCAGTCAGAAAATGAAGGAAGTTTAAGTGGCGCCGTTTCTTCATAAATAAAATCCATCCGCTGCGTTTTCAGTGGCTCTGATGTCAGTGAAGACTACTATGTCCATTCTTAAATTCCACAACAGAACACCTAAGTTACACTTCTTATGAGACATTACACACCGGCTGTCGTTGAAACAATGGAGGATGCAGATCACAGAGGGCGGGGTCTATGCCAAAACCAGACTGTCAATCAAACCACGTCGGTGGGGCTTAGCGCATTTCTACGTCACAGTGCGGGAAATCTAGAACAGGGCGTTCTGAGACAGTGCTTGTGATTTATTGAGATAGTAAAAAAACTACTGGGTGGATTTTTATCATTCTAGGGTGGTTTTGCTCACACACTGCCAGCACACATTTATGTTCAAACACCATGTAAAAGTGAATTTTGCATAATAGGTGCCCTTTAAAAGCAAGCGTCATGCAGGAGTAAAGCATAAGCAGCAGCAAGCATTTGTAGATGCTGTGAGAATACAGCGACTTGTATAGCGGATATGAGAAGTTACAGTGAAACAGGCATTCAAGCATTTTTTTTATGTTGTTTTTATTTTCAATGTTGAGTGAAAACGTTGAGAAAATATTGTGAGAACAACGTTCATGGAACATCCTTACGATTGTATTTTTCCTTGACGAACATAACTGTTCTGAATCCCATCAGGATGTAGTCTTTGACAAAAATGGGATTTTCTCAGAATTTTTAATCAAAATGTTTTTCTATTTATGAAACTTACCCACATTCAAGTGTTGATAAAAAAAGGAATGCCTATAGCTTGATAAAACATGTTTTTATTTTATTTCTAAGCAGAGGGTCTGTTCTTTCTTTTGATATATCGCATGTTCAGATATTCATACAACAAAATATTCTGGGAGCCATGAAACAGTTGTGTAAATTGTCAATAATGCTGGCAACTTTTTAAAAAACATTCAGAAATAACGTTTTCATAACTTAATGAGAATGTTAACAAAACATTCTAAGAACAGTTTTGTAGATGAGGTCATACCCATAACCATGCCAAACACTCCAAGAGTTATCATAACATCAATCTTAAAGCTAACTAATAGTTTTAATAATATATGTAAAATAAGCATGCCTTGCCTAAAGCGACTAACAAGATAATCAAGACAAACAACACAATGAGATAAACCAGACAATTGCCATGAATGGGTGCATTCCTGTATGATGGGTTTTTCAAATAATTTGTTATTCTCTTGCCGTACAGATGAAAGAAAACACAATGGAGAGAATTCAGACCTGTTGAGCAGCATATTTGGTTACGCCAAAGGCCACTAACGTGACAAAATATCTCACACAAAAAAAATCACACCTTTAAAGTGTGCACCATTAGCTATTAAGAAGATTGAAGGTTTTTTCATTTAGTTTAGTTTATTTGCACGATTATAAAAAATATACAATAATTAAAAAAAAACATATACTGTGCAGGGAGAGGCAGAAAACCCAAAAGGGCTTATTTAAAGCCTAACAGCAAAAAAAGAAAAAAAGAAACTGATTATGAAATTAAATAAAGAGCTAAATTACAATAACAAATATATAAATGTATATGACTGCATCAAGTTAATAACAATTATAAACAAATTAACCACATATATCAAAAACTCAAAAACAAATCCTATAGTGTATATACAATACATAAAAAAAAAACAATTACAAGGCAGCAATAAAATGATTCTTTATGCATCTCATATAACATTAAATATGTTTGTTTTTTTCTCTGCTAAATGGGATAAACCACTCCATAATTTAATACACCTAAATCTTATCAAGTATTGACCACAACAAGTGAGAAATTTAGAAAGATGAAAATCTAAAAATTGACTAGGTAGGTGACAGTGAACCTGTGAATTTACTTAAAAATACATCTTAAATTGCTCTGGAATGTTATCTTAACTTTAATATAAAATACTTGAGAAATATCAATATCAAAAATAATAATAAGTTTCTGAAATTCAGAAGCAGATGAGGCATATGCATTTGATTGGTTTGCCACCCTAATATGTTTCTGAAAGATACATTTTTAGTAGATAAAGTGCTTGCCCAAACTATATTACAATATGAAAGATACAGATAAACTAAACTATAGTAAAGAGTAAGAATACAATCTGTACTAACAAGATGCCTAACCCTCCTTCTTATACCGCTAGTTTTATAAATTTTTCTGCTCACATAGTCAGCTTGTTCCCTCAAACTCTCATCAACATAAAGTCCCAGGCATTTTGTAGTTGACACTTGAGGCACCTTAATAGACTCAATTGTATTATTTTTTTTTATAAATCCTAAGAGTAAAAAAAAATGTGTCAGTAAAAATAGTCACATTTTATTTTTTTATATATATATGTAAAGATAATTGATTTAAATTAAATCGATTAGCATAGGCAATTAGGCCATACTGTCATTCTTAATCAATCAATAAAAATTTGAATGAGAGAGAACTTTACATCTGTAAAGATTATTGGAGTAAATAAGTAGTAGTAAGGGTCCAAGAATGGACCCCTGAGGAACCCCACAGAGTAATCTTGCTTTGCTAGAATAGAAACCCGTAAAACAAACAAACTGTCTTTTATTAAAAATTAAAAAAATCTTTTTGTAATTTATCATGAAAACGTCTCGAGTTACGACTGTAACCCTGGTTCCCTGAGAACAGGGAATGAGACACTGCACCCTGAATTGTTTCCATTCACAAAGTCTGAAGCTAGCTCTTGAGTAATCTTCTCTCTTTGCAGCAACGTTTTTCAAGGCAATAGAAAGAATGGAAGTGAAATGTGACAACATGCCCCATAGGTGGAGTGCATTATAACATGACCATATGACAACTATCTGATCTAATCAAAAATATATACAAGACAAACTAAAATATTTTCTCAATAAAATACAATCATTTACTTTTTCATATAAAATAATGGCAATTTTTTTATAATTAAAAATAAAATATTTTTTGAGTTTGACAACAATTTTTTGAGTTTTCGAGTTTGAGTTTGGAAAAGCACACTGGAGAACACAGCTATAGTTACAACATAGTTCAAAACTTATACTCATAATTAATCATTTCCGTGACAACATGCCCAAATAGAGCTTGAGTGATCGAATGGAAATTAAGCGTAGTAATTGTCGCTAAACAATATCAGCTGACGCTCAGCTGATTGGTTACTCCACCTACTCTAATCAACTTTAGTATTTAAGCTCATTCAACGAATGCTCCGCAGTCTGTCGCACAGAGATTTACACAGCCGCCGCCACCTCCTAGGATTTGTGTCTCAAGGATGTATCTTGAGCTGTCTAGTATGGCAGCTCGAGCACCTTAGAGCTTGATATTACATTTTAATATTTTGACACAAATGAATTCATTATGATCAATGTATCACTCTTTATTGTAAACCTGTGGTAAAACATCGATTCTTGGGTTTTAAATACAACAAAAACGCCAGCAAACGGTCACTTTTATCATGTTTGTTTTGATCACGCTAGTTTCCAGTGATTTCTTTCTGATTAGTTTTCTGATAAAACTTCCTTTTTTTTTCTTTTTAAAAAAAATACAACTTCTATTTGTTGGTCAAAAGATGGGTTAGTGTGATGTTGTTCCAGAGAGGTGTGTTATGGGCGTGTTTTAGTGAAGAACTATTACCCCCAATTTCCACCGGCTGCGTTACGGCTCCGGCACGGCGGCGGAGTCAATAGGTTTCCATTAAAGTCAATGAGTGTATTTCCACTGAATGCGGTACAGCTGCGTTCCGACTCCGGCAATCCGCAGCCCTCCGTAGCAGATACGCAGAGCTTCTATTTTTGCCGGATGCCGGAGCGCTCCGCAGCACTACAGGGCAGAGTACGCAGGACAGGAAGTCGAGTGACAAAACAGAACAGCCAGAAACAAAATAAAAGATCCGTTTAATTTTCAAAATAAAATACACCACGCTCATATTTCCCTACACTACACCTTGAAAACGTCATAATGGGCGGAGACAGGCTTGTTGAAGTTTTAACCCCGTTGACACGATGGATGAAGAAATGCTGATTATTGAGGTACAGAATCAACCCATCATCTATGACCCGTCACATCCTTTTTATAAGGACAACATTAAAAAGGATGCAGCGTGGAAAACTATTGCAGAAGTGATTGGTGTGGATGGTAAGTCACTATTTTTGTCCAAGAAATAAAGATAGAAAGCAAATAGCTAGTTATGTACTCGTAATGAGAAGTTAAATAGCTATACAGGTTAAAAACACATTAAAATTTTTAATTAAGTAGCCATTGCAGGATTGTTTGATTAGCATGAAGAACTTTATTTACAGATATGAAAGCTTTAGCATAAGTTCTGCTGGGAAGACTCAATTATTACGTCACTTATTGCTTCACTTCTATCCAATCATATTATTATGCTTATTGTATAAAAGCACGGTACTTACACATGTTTGAGTTCGCAGATACTGAAGCGACGATTACCCCCATCCTCCCCACCACCACCAGGATGGTCCCGTCCATACCTCCCAGGAGGGGGGTCGGCTGCGCCCCTGCCTTCATCTTTAGGCAGGAATTGCAGATCCGATACTCTCGGATTATGCACTACGGACGGGGCCTACGCCAAATGACTTTGTAGATTATCAGCTTGCTGAGCTGTCAATAAATGTATGGTTTATTGAAATAACTCTCCCGAGTCTTTCTGGTAGAAATTAAGTTATGTAACGTTAATGAAATATTAAATTTGAGTAAAGTTATAAATAGAATAAGGATTTTAGACATTAATTTATTTATATATTGTGTATGTATGTTGTATGTATGCCATTTTTTTAATATTGTGCTTGACATAAGAGTGGAAAAAAGTTTAAACTGTGTGGTTTACTGTATAAGTTTATTTTATTGTGTGTGGATGGTTCACACTGCTAAATGATGGGGCTGACACATAGTTAGCAAACCGATGATGATTCAATAAAAAAATAAAAAAAAATAAAAAAACACTCAATTCACAAAACTTGAACTTTATTACAATAAAATACTTCACACCAAAAAAAAAAGAAAACACAGTAAATGCATACACACAATCCAAATATACCAGTTTCAGTCAGTAAAGATGTTTTATTAGATCATTCTGTCCTGCCATGACACACTGCCCTCGGGCGAGTTGAAGAAAGTTGCAAAGCTCTCCCTGATAGCACAGGCTTCTCTTGAAGCCCTGTTTCCACCCATGTTCCTCACTGGTGCCATGCGTCTCCCCAGTTCTGATGCCTCTTCCAGCAGTTGAACATTTTCTGTTGGGGCAAGGAGGAAATTGTGCAGAATGCAAGCTGCCACAACAAGAGTGTCCACATTTTTGGGGTGAAGGTTAATCCTTCGATCGAAAATCCTCCAACGTGACGCCAGAATGCCAAAGGCATTTTCAACTACCATCCTTGCCCTTGAGAGTCTGTAATTGAAAATCCTCTGCCTGTGGATGAGGTTCTGTCCTGGGTAAGGTCGCATTAGGTAGGGCTTCAGAGGGAATGCTGCGTCACCCACCATGACATGTGGTACGTTCCCAAGGTGAGCAGCACCAGGCAGAGCGGTACTAGGAGGAACGTGTAGTGTGTTTCCCTCCATTTCCATCCCCAAATCTGACCCTGCATACACCCCACCATCAGATGTTCGGCCAAAGTCCCCGACCTGTATGCACCTGAACCGGTAGTCTGCATCCACAAGTGCCAAAAGCACGATGGAGAATGTCTTTTTGTAGTTGAAATACTGACTACCGGAAAGGGGTGGTGCTTGAATAACAATGTGCTTTCCATCCAGTGCTCCTAGGCAATTTGGGAAGTTCCATTTTTCCCAGAACCGTTGTGCAACCTCCTTCCATGAATCTGCAGTCGGCCGGGGCAAAAATGACTGCATCATGTGTTTTTCAATGGCAGCACACACCATATGTACGGAGTTCATTACAGTTGTGTGGCCAAGGCGGTAGCTAAATGCAAGGCTGATCAATGAGTCACCAGAAGCCAAGTATCTGTAAATGGAAAAAACAAAACAAAGATTAGTTATATGTGTGAATATTATTTTAATCTGTCTGTGTCTTTTTTTTTTTTTTTTTGATCTTTGCAAGGCAAAATGGAGAACTCTAAGGGACAGTTTTGTGAGGCACCGAAAAAAAGTGCTTGCAAGCGGTTCAGCAGGAGGAACACAAAAGGAATGGAAATATAGTGAAATGATGTCCTTTATTTTGCCCCACCTGCTACCAAGAAGGTCTGTATTTAATTAAATATCAGTATTGTTGACAACATCATCGTTAAATTCAATATCCACATTTAAAAAAAGTCAAGTCAAGTTTATTTGTATAGCGCTTTTCACAATACAGATTGTATCAAAGCAGCTTCACAGTATTAAATTAAAATAATACAACAAAGTTTGTTTCAAGAGGAATTTATTGATTGATAAAATTAAATTAAATATCCCCAAAATATCCCCAACTGAGCAAGCCAAAGGCAACAGTGGCAAGGAACCGAAAAACTTCATCAAGTGACCTAATGGTGTCCTAAAACTCCATCAGGTGACCTAATGGAGAAAAAAAAAAACCTTGGGAGGATTATATGAATGCCTGGCTGAAGAGATGCGACTTTAATCTAGTTTTAAACTGGGAGAGCGAGTCTGAGCAACGAACAGTATCAGGAAGACTATTCCAGAGTTTTGTGAGTGATAGATATTTTTTGTGTGTATGACATAATTGTGTCAGAAGGTCAACCAATTCTAAAAAAAAATGTTTAAGTTCCAAAAGCAATTTGAGCAGTGGTTTGTCCGAAGAAAGATCTTCAACACCACTCTCTATGTGTGGATCTGATGAAACGGGTCCTATTAGTTCATCAGTGCCTCAGGGCAGCCAGGGACCAGAGACAACCACACCATCGGGCAACACTACATCTGGGGTTACAGACAGGCACCACAGGTCAAGGAGCCCAAGGGATAGGGTGCCTCAAGTCCACAGACCACAAACATCAGATGTGGAAGAACGGCTTCTCTCCATCTTACAGGAGCCGCTTCCCAAACCAGAATCTGAGCTTGATGAAAGTTATCATTTTGCCTTGAGCCTGATTCCACTGCTCCATAAACTGGATCACAACAGGAGGCAGCAGGCCAAGATTGGCATTTTAAACTTACTGCAACAAATAGAAAGCAGCCCAGCTTTAAGGCAGGAAGGAGCAGCACATTCAAGTGCATTTCATTCACACCCTCCCCCTATGTTCCACACCCCCACTGCAACCTTGTCTAGGCCAGGTACTTTCAGGCCATTAACCCAACCCCCATCAATAAACCCAACCGGAACATTCACACAGATGCTTTCCTCTGATCAAGATACACAGTGGGGGTAGGGCAGCACTCCTAAACAAATTTTGTATATTACCATTTTATGCTGTAAATAGTTATTTTGCTGTGTTTTTTGCTATTTATAGATATGTTTTAGATAAGAATATTAGTAACAATTTGTAAATTCTGTTTGTAAATGTTCCTATCTTGTTTAATTTATTTTTGTTATTTTGGAAATAAAAGTTCAAACCTATTGTGATATATTGTGTGTGTTATCTGAAGCTCACCTCAATCCAACAGCCCGTCTCTGCTTTGGTTCTATGGCGGACCTGTAGTTGGTATTCTGTCTGGTGATTTCAGGGCCAATGATTGAGAGAAGCTCATCCATTTTCTCTGCACTCATCCGAAAATACTGGTGATGCCGTTGACTGTCCAAACGCAGTTCTTCCACAAGATGATAAAAATCTCCTTGTTGAGGCCTGCGCTGGTTCAGTGGATGGACCCAGTATTGGCTCCTTCTCCTACCCCTCCTCCGTAGTCTTGCCAGCAGAAGTAAAAAAGCAATTGTTCTCCTCCTAGTAAAGGGAACTGAAATACACAGAATAATTGATTGAATTAGTATATTAAAAATAAAAAATCATTTTACCATGAACACAATATACATGGGGTGACTATTCAGTGTGCATTCAAATGCTTACTGTTAAGCAAATTTTGAATGTTTCATGCAGCCTTAACTTCTTATCTGTAGACTATATTTAAAAATTAATTTTGTAAAGTTTTACTATAAAAGTTTGTTACTTATTATTGTCACTCATCAGTAAAACATTTTTTATTCCAATTCAAACAAGAACAATAGTTAAAACTTTATTTACTCAGCAGGCTACTTTCCCAGTACATTTAAAAAGGAACAAAAAATAAACAAAGCATTTTATAAGTTAATTATTTTAATATTGTAGGCTACTTACCCATTGTAGAATCAAAATCCACAGAAAAGAGAGATCGGTAGGTAATTCAGAAAAGAGTTCTATCCTATACTCCTCCGGCATAGGCGGAGTTTGACATTCGAGCCAGGGGGGGCAAAAAAAAAAAAAGATCATTGTAGCAGCTGGGACGTATAGAAGCTTGTTTCCGCCACTGAATAATAAATAAATAATAATAATTGCGACCCCTATAAAGTCGCAAAATGGGAGATATAAAGTCAGAATTGCGTGATATAAAGTCGCAATTGGGAGATATAAAGTCAGAATTGCGTGTTATAAAGTCAGAATTGTGAGATATAAACTATTCTGAGAAAAAAAAAGAAAGAAAAAAAAAAGTCTGTCTTTTTTTCCCTTAGAATTGGACTTTTTATCTCACAATTGCAACATCTCGCAATTCTGACTTTATTTCTCAGAGATATAAAGTCAGAATTGCGTGAAATAAAGTCGCAATTGCGTGTTATAAAGTCAGAATTGCGTGTTATAAAGTCAGAATTGCGTGATAGTCGCAATTGCGAGAAAAAAAAGTCAGAATTCTGACTTTATAACACGCAATTGCGACTTTATTTCACGCAATTCTGACTTTATATCTCTGAGAAATAAAGTCAGAATTGCGAGATGTCGCAATTGTGAGATAAAAAGTAGCAATTATCTTTTAAAATGTTTTATTTTGTGGCGGAAACAAGCTTCCATAGGGTCCTGCATGGCCTATCAATTGGGGAACTCGCACATACTGTATGGACAAAACAAACATGCTAAATAAACACATTTATTTTTAACCCAAGAAAAAACAGTACAACAATACAATCATATTTGTAAACAGGTAGAACTTCGCCACTTGACTTCGCATCGCATCTTCGTTCGGACACAATTAGGATCAATGAAATGTGGACCACTTTTTCACTGTTAAAATATTATCTTCAACCAAAACGAAAAGATTTTTAAGGTTTTTCTTTCCTTTTTTCAAAACACATTGTGGCAATGAGAGTGATTAAAAAAGTTATATTTCGCATTTTGTTGTACTTCATGAAACATTTAAAACATTTTGAGAGGGAAAAATTAACACAATACTCTCCACTTTTGAAACATATTGAACAGCATATTGAAAGCAGTGTGTTGAGTTTCTCCAGCTTAAGCAGTTATTTGGCAGAGAAATAAAACTTACAGACCTAGACATTGTCCAGACTAGTGCAACAGTAATTTTCGTTTTTTGCGTCCGGCATATGCGTCGATAATGGTCTCGGGTGAGAGCTTGGCCGTAATGTCGCTTTCGATGTTAAGTCACATGACCCAGAGCCCCGAATTTATTTAATTTTTTTACTAAAGCAGTAGGCCTATATGAAATCAGATGTATTACCTACCACCATTTAGTTGTTTTGTGTTATTTAAAATATTTATAATATATCTTTTTTTTTTTTAAATGCAATTATTTTTATTTTTTTTTAAATGCAATTACCCGTTTCACCAGGGGGGGCAATGCTCCCCCTGCCCCCCGCAAACTCAGCGCCTGTCCTCCGGATGGAAAACTGTTCCTGGTTTGGTAGTTCTGTTTATAGAAACTACATATCGCGCGATCAGACCAGAATTCGCGAGATTACATGGGGCCTCGTGACGTCAGCTGTCAGTCATGACCGAAGCCGTTGCGCAACAAATCCGGACCTGGTGGGTATTGACGGACGACGGAACACGGAGCTGTCACGCAGCGGAGCCGTTACGCATCTGGTGGAAATTAGGGGTTAGCTATTAGCCCGGCACGGCCCGTTTAAAGCCCTGGCTCGCACTGGCCCGACAGTGGAAACTATTGTCCTAAAACAAACAATAGTGCGGCTATTGTCCTAAAACAAACAACAACACTTAGACAGTTTTAAAACATGAAACTTACTTTGACAACAACATACATGGCATATGTTGCAAGCTTTTTTGTGATCTTGCTGCCTCTCATGTTTTCAAGTACGTTTTAAACAGTTCAACGCAGACGCACAAGCTGTCGTTGTAACGAACAATAATACTTGTGACACTTAAAAAATACCCCCCATCTAAGCCTAAATTACTAAATGTTAAGAATAAAATGAGAAAAAAAGGAAGAGCGCAGATTTTTTTGTACGTGTTTAAGATCACATATATGCTCACTCGTTACTGTTTATTCTAACTACAGGACACACGCTTTCCACACAGACACTTTATTCTGACACCACACTGAACCGGTCCTTAATTTTAGCTTGAACTAATTTAAGTGTTTAATTTAATCATTCAATTTCCTTTACATTTTCAGTTTCATTAAACTTAAAGTTTAGAATCAACCTGCCTTATGTTGTGTATGCAACTGTGCAGTGAAAATGACCTAATAGCATCACCTATTACACCATAGAGTCCAACCAGCACTGATACTAGTATTACCGGTTTGAACCAAGGATAGCATTTAGGGGTGTGCGATATTAAGATTTTTGATTGTGGACGATCAAAATGTCTCCACGATCTGCTTTTGAAGAAATATTGTAGTATCGTCCCAGCAAACACAAAAACGTTGTAAAAAACTTTTTTGTTGTTGTTGTTGTTTTAATGTTAGTCACTGTGCAACGTTCTAAAAACGTAATATCACGTCTTACCTGGTACAAACAAAAAAACATGGGTCTTGTTATTCCATAACAGCAAATTAACCATGGTTTTACTACAAAAACCATAGTCAAACTGTGCTTTTTTAAGGTTATACAAATAGGCTACGCCAAAAACAACAACATTAAGACAGAACACAAGGAACATGGAAATGTAAATACTAAACCAAACGAGGACTAATAAGCTCATTAAATAGATGACAGGTGAACAGAACACATTAAATCACACACTGGTAAACTGGGTCAAACAAGACACTGGTGTCAAAACCAACAATACAAAGAACATATATATGACAGATACACACCTCTGTACAAAATGAGGCTAAAAACACTGATATAGAGCAAAAACATTTTTTTTTTTTATCATTTGGTGAATACACATGAAAGAACTGAAATAATTACAGACAAAGTCAATTTAATTAGGTTAAAACAAAAACAAATTGCAGAAACTTTAGCTACACTTTAACTTTCAGTGTCTACTTCACTTTCAGAGCGGAAGATTTCAATAACTGCAATTAAATCAGTTGTTTGTGTCTAATACCAGTTTGTTCCCCAGCTAACAAAATTATGTTCTGAGAACGTTGTGGGAACGTTGATTTGAAATGTTCTAAAAACGTTAAAATGTCCGGTTTGCTTAACTTTGCTGGAACAGTATCTTAATGTTAGCAAAACGTTGCTGGAACGTTAGCATAAAGTTGCTGGAACGTTATCTTAAGGTTATCACAACGTTGCTGGAACATTAGCACAACATTGTTGGAACATTAGCATAACGTTATTAGAATGTTATCCTAAGGTTAGAATAACATTGCTGGTACATTATCCTAAGGTTAGCATACCGTTGCTGGAGCGTTATCTTAAGGCTAGCATTGCGTTGCTGGAACGTTATATTAAGGTTAGTATAATGTTTATGGAACGTTCTTTCCCCAAAAATTTTATTAACAATACAACATTCAAAGAACGTTTATTTGGAACATTCCAAGAAGATTAAAATGTCCACTTTCTGTAATGTTATTTTAAGGTTAGAATATTAAGAATAATGTTTCTAAATCATTCTTTCAACTTAATTTTTTTACACAACCATGTGAATTACAAGTGCCCACTTTTTATTATATAACTCCACACTTTTACAGCACATCAATAAGTTGAAAATGATTATTTTCTTAAATGTGAAATGCTACATTAGAGCTTAAAAGAAATAACAACAAATATTATCATAACATTTTAATGAACAGGAAACAGTTGTTCTGGTGCCAAACTAGCACTGTTGTCCAGTCTCTTCACGCTGTGGTCCAGTCTGTGGTCCAGTCTCTAGATGCTCTGTCTGTAAAGTGAACAGATTGACTGATGTTACTAATGATGATTTATCATTTCATAAACATTTAATAATAATAACAACAACAACAACAGTGTGGCTACTCCATAAAAGTTAACCCTTAAGTTATTTAGGCTGTGCTTTGTGTACTATAAATATTAAATCACACAAGATACAAATATAGCTTACAAATGTAATGGAATTACAATGGAAAGGTTCGATTACACCTGAAAATGAAAAGAAAACATGCAGGAATGTTACTCACCCTTGATTGCTGATGAAGAGCGTACTTCAAGGTGTCTGAAATATACTCTTCTAATACCTTGACGGGCACCTTCGGGTTCATCTTTTGGCAAGCCTCTAAAAAGAAGTTTACATAATGGTTTAGTGGAACTTCAGTAAAAATGTTGGGAAAACATGGACCTAAAAAAAAAGTCCCATTTTTGCGATCAGACCACTGAAACCACATGAAAGTAGTCAGAAATGCATGTGAGCACATTGCATTGTAGGGCTGTGTTCAGAATATCACTATAAAGCTGTATCGTCACATAATCCTTGCTGATATGAATACTGCTGAATACCTCTGATTCGCATCGGTTGGTTCTTTGCCTTAGTGTTGTGCATTCAAATTGTGTAATGAAAAGCTAGTTGTGAATCCCACTTATATCAGGGTCATTTGCAAGCATTGACTATTTAAAGCTGTTATTGACGTTTGCAGCACAATATTTGACTGGGAGACTAAAAATTATGGTTATTTTTGTCAAGTTATGACTCGTTAGGTTTAGCATGTTCTGTCCGCTTTTAATCAGACAAAGAGATAAAGTAGTGCATAAGATCACATTTATTTGAATGAATTATTAGCATTTATTTAAATTCTCAAAAGAGAAAGAGATTTGTTCCAGTGTCTGTTTAGTGTCTCTCTCTATTAACGATGAAGCTATGCGTTTAATTAAAAATAGTGATGTAACCCCCTCGTTGCTGAGAAATATAATGTAGCGAATCAGTAGCAAAGCTATTTTATTATATTGTTGCATGTCACTGTAATGCGTGGAGAGAAAGATGACCGAAGAGCGAAATGCAGCAATACAGTCTTTAATAAACAGAGTCAGAAGTCCAGAGGTAAGAACAGAAATCTTCAGTATATAATAATTGACAACGAAAATCTTCCGGTTAAACAGTTGCCGGGAACTAAACGTAATTCCTCCGTCTAGGCAGCGGAGCGTCTCTGGTAGTCGAGGGTACCGTGAGAATGCCAGCCAACTCCGGGACCTCCAGGTGATCAGAAAGCAACGAGCGCAGTCACAGGTACTCTGTAACAAGCATAGCTTAGTAGCAATTCACAGTGGAAGAACAATCCCCTTACGTGCACAGGACAGAACAGGACAGGGTTTAGACACGACAGGAGAGGATGCTTTGCAGAGAATTCGTACGCATAGCTTCTGAAATAATCTGGCAAAGAGACAGGGGAAAACAAGGCTAGAAGAAGTAATGATAATTAGGGAAAGCGATGACTGGTGAGGAACTGATGATGAGGATAATAAGTAATGAGTGGGAACACCTGGGGATGAGAGCGATGTGTGTGCGTAATGACCGATGAAGTAATCAGGGGTGTGTGTGCGTACATATGAGTGTGTAAATGTGTGTGACCAGAGGGGGGAGACAAAGTAAAGGAAGAACCAGGATCATGACAGTCACACGATATATTGTTACAGCCCTAGCACTTTTAAATTTAAAGAGCACATTAATATAAAACGGTGATTCAACTGACTTGGAACAACCTGTGCTTTAAACAGTTTTGTGTTGTACCAAAACACACGGATTAAAGTGAAAATGGTAGATGCCCAATTGATCCTTTTCATTATTTTATTTTTTTTAGCTTTTTATAGCTTTATTAATCCCCGTGGGGCAATTAGTTTGAGCTTACATGGTGCCTCACATAAAACACTGATCACATACATTAAAATAATTAAAAATAAAAAATAAAATAAAAAAACACCTAAGTTAGTCACGGTAAAATTAGTAACAAAATCACGGTAGTCATTCAAAGAATCTGGTTTAGCTTTTTTAGGTATTGGTACAATAATTGAACTTTTCCACAAATCAGGTACCAACCCTTAATCTAAGGACGACTGAAAAAGTAAATGGAGAACTCCACTGAGCTGATCGGCGCAGTACCTCAGTGTTCTGCCACATATACCGTCTGGACCTGGGGCCTTATTAAGCGGTGTGGCCTTCAACTGTCTTAATATGTTAAATGAATTCATTTTAAAATTAATAGAAAAAACTCTTTAAAAATTGTTATCTCATCAACAACAGAGGATGTATCCAAACAAGATCCTCTACATCCTCTGTTGCTTTCTAACTCACTCATACGTTATGTGGCATTAATGTTAATGGTATTGTGTCTTAGTCGATCTGATCACTGAAAACTCATCTTAATAACAGATGTAAATGCAGTGAGTCTTACAAAATGTAATACTTACGTGTAATGACTGAGACAAGTCAGACACAAGTATTTGTTATAGTTTAACAAATGATAATGAACACATGAAATGAACAAAAGAACTCACTCTGGGATCTGTGGCCCCATCCCCCCATCCCCCCATACAGGGCAAGACGGTCTTAGTTACCATGACCACGATCAGATAAGTTGGTTTTATGACTCTTAGTAATGTGAACAGGGTCCTCTGCCACAAGAAATACAGACATCAGAACAGACTTTTCTGCATTTATTTATCGATGAACTGATTAACATGAAATTAACATGCATTCCAGAACATTCTGTGAATGATTTACTGTCTTGTGTTATGTCTTTTAATACTATTATCTGTTGATACTATTATCTCTTTGATACTATGTATTTTATTATAGAACCAACAGTTAACGTAACCTCACGTATACCATGTTTGGTCTCTATAAATTGGGACTTTGAAGATCGAAGTGATTGTGTAAACATGTATCTAATTTTCCCACCTCATGATTTTCCTTTTATGTGGTTTGGCTTTTGTATTCTTGTAAACTCTATTGGGTTAATGTTTCAGACTTTGCATACTATGGTTAACCAAAATCATATGTGTGGTATGTTTGGTCTCTATAAACTCCAATCTTTGTCCCCGATGTGTTAATTTACATTACATTTTGTTAACTTTGTGATGCATTAGTATTATAAGAATCTTGAAGATTCTTTTCTTAAACACCCAATGAAATTACATATTCAAATGCCCTGCTTGAACAATGGGTCGTAAAATTTCCCTCCAAAGGGAAATCTTCTCATTGGCTCACACACCCCCAGAGGGTGTGACATCTTCACGCTTTAAACATCACTGATCACAAGATCAGCTCTCTTCTCTTCTGGCCTCAACTGCTGCTTCTTCAAGTTGATACTGTTTGCAATGCAAACTGATATGTTGTGTTCATGTGCATAATTATGTGCACTTTGCAAAAGTTTTGCATGATTTCGAAGTAAATTACATTATAGATGTCAATGCATATTTCAAGTGATAAAAACCCCACAATTATAATATGCTGTTAAATGTACTTAGTTTTTTTCCTGTATTCACCTTCTTGCATTTTAGAGCATAAATCATTCAGTTCCTGCGTGGTACGGCAAGGATTGAGCAGGAACTGTTGAGTGCCTCAAAATAAACGTATTAACACCGTAACTGGAACTTAACGTGTCTTTTTATTATTCACCCACATGTCATGTTCTTCACTTCTCTTTTTATCCTCTCTGTCTTACACACGAGAGCTCCCTCTAGTGGCTTACTATAGAACACCACATATCCCTCTCTCTTAAGAACAAACATTCCATAACAGTGACTCATTACTAGTAACAGTAAGGATACAAGATAACAAGTATGATTTTTTCCTTAACTTCCTTTTGATAATATTACTTCCAACAGAATTATTTGAAGTCAGAACAAGTAGTCACATATTAATGCAATAACAAAACACTCAATGTAACTCTCACAGACAGTACTCGTAGAATACTCACAGAACAGCTATTCATTATTTTTCTTCTAATGCGCAGAGACACATATGATGTACTAGCAATGCGTTAACTCACACCTTACATCACATAATCCTGAGTCCATGCAGGCGCATGCCTACTCCGAACAGGCCGTGCAACTATAGGTTGTTCACCCCCTACCGATTCAGTGTTCCCAGAGTCAAACAATGACAGTTCACTTGACTCGTCTGACTCTGTTCTACTTGGACCAAGTGCAGGTGCCAGGTGAGATGCATTCCAGCATCTTCCATCAGACAGTCTATATGTGTATAGTCCTTTCTTACCCACAACCTTTAGGGGTTTCCCAAATTTAGACTGGGTCTTTGGCACAATTCCTGGTCTCTTTACACGGACATAAGATCCACATTGAAATGAGACATGCTTTGCGCTGCGTTTTCGGTCACTGTACTGTTTACTTTTTGCCTGTTTCTCTCTCACATGCGAAGCAAGCTGTTGAGGTGAGAGCAGTTTACCAGCAGGTGGCAAGTGAAGACCCGAAACGTTAAGTTTGGTTAACATGGGTCTACCATGCAAAAGTTCAGTTGGGGTGCAATGTGTTGTGGCATGCGGCGTTGCACGGTATGCCTGCAGAAAGTCTTTGGTGAACTCCTTCCAGGAGTTCAAAAGGATTCCATATGGACTGGCCTCAGCTCCAAGCTGCTTCCAGAGGATGATGTCTGAAATCCTTAAAGGTCAGTCTGGAGCTCATTGCTACTTAGACGACATCATGGTCGCAGGAGCAACACTTGAGGAACATGATGATAACCTACAATCCGTTCTGCAGCGAATTAACAAGGCAGGACTCAAACTGAACACAGCAAAGTGTCACTTCAGACAATCAGAACTATCATTTCTGGGTCACACGCTGTCTGAGAAGGGATTGCGGCCTGATGCTTCACATGTCTCTGCAGTGGCAGATGCTCCACCTCCTGCTGACGAGGTTAGTCTTCGTTCATTTCTGGGTCTTACGTCCTGGTATTCTAAATTTATACCAAACTTCGCTACTGTGGTGGAGCCACTGCGCATGCTTTTACGCGGCTCTGTTCCGTTCATGTGGTCACCTGAGGCTCAGGAGAGCTTTGAGACTGTAAAAAGACTGATCGTGAATAGTGCTGCCCTCACACTTTTCAATCCAGAACTAACCACTATTGTGACCACAGACGCCTCAGACTATGGAGTAGGAGGTGTTCTTACCCAGCTGCATGCAGACAACACAGAGAGAACAGTGGCATTTGCCTCACGCACTCTTACGGCAGCAGAGAGGAAGTACTCCACGGTAGAAAAAGAAGCACTAGCGTGTGTTTGGGCCACAGAGAGATGGAGGACCTACCTGTGGGGACGATACTTCATACTGCGGACAGATCACAGCCCACTGACCACTCTTCTAACATCTAAGGGTCAAGGCAGAGCAGGTATGCACATAGCCAGATGGTCAGCTAGGCTGATGGCATTTACCTATGACATTCAGTATAAGCCAGGACGTGAGAATGTGACTGCAGACTGTTTATCTCGCTTACCGCTGCCTAGTACTGAGCCTAGTTTGGAACATGATGTTGAAGTTGTAGCACTCACTTCTACAATCACTGCAATAACCAGCTCTGAGTTCAAAGCAGCATGTGATTCTTGTCCTATTCAAGCCGAAATAACCCATCATGCGTAATAAACGCAGTAAGGTTCCGACTGTCCTCGTGCAACTCAACTTGATGGTAAGCACTTTGGAGGTCTAGTGTGGAAAACACCGTAGCTCCACACAGATTTGCGAACATCTCCTCCATATGCGGAAGAGGAAAACTGTCCACAACAATGGCTTTCTTAGGCTCACGTAAGTCGACACAAAGCCGAATACCCCCGTCTTTTTTTCTGGTGACCACTATCGGTGATACCCACTCAGATGCATCCACAGGCTCGATTACGTCCTGTTGTACAAGCTTCTGTAATTCCTTGGACACCTCGTCCCGGATTGAGAAAGGCAACCGCCTCAGTTTCTGCTGAATGGACTGAACCTCAGGCCGAATCTTGACACGATGCACAAATCCTCTTGCACATCCCAGTCTGTTTTCGGAACTTGCCGCTACAGACGAGACAGATTGCGCACACTGAGCTGTACTGACCTGGCCATCACATAATTGTAAACACAGTCCAGTAAGAAGATCTCTGCCCAGCACAGCTGATCCCTTTTGTACTATGTATAGGTCTGCAGTAGTGCAATGGTCACCGTATGAGATGCTGGCCGGCAGACATCCTTTCACTTCAATTGCATCACCCCCAAAACTAACTAGACCGAGTTTCTTTGGTGACAGGGGTGCTTGACTGAACAATCCAGTGTAGATGGACATTGGTAATATAGACACAGCTGATCCAGTATCTACCATTAGCTGAATGTCCCGTTTTTGTCCTGTGCTTACAAGTATTTGTACTGTACACATTATTTTGCCACAGTCGCGAGCAGGGTGTTCAACATTTAACACAGTCACTTCAGGCACTGTAATTTCACTCACCCGTTTGCTTGCACGGCATGCCTTAGCATAATGTCCTTTTTTGTTACAGTTCCTGCACACTGCGTCCTTAGCAGGACATCCAGGAAAATTAGCTGCGTGCTGCTCGGAGCCACAGCGGTAGCAAGTAAGTGCACGGACGGATTTGGATGGTCCGTGCGTCGCGTCGACTTTATGTTTGCTCCATCGGGGCCTGTTATGTTGTTGCACTGCCTGTACTGAGTTGTCTGATGATGCTATCATCGCTTTGGCCTCCGCTGTAGCAATTTCAATTTGCCGGGCAACAGTCACAGCTTTTTTAAGGTCGAGTGGTACTTCCAACAACAGCCGTTTCTCTGATGCGAGTTGAATTAGTCTTTTCAACCAGCTGATCGCGGATCATCTCATCCTCCATAGCTCCAAATTCGCAGGTGGTAGCCAGTTCACGTAGAGCAGCGATATACTGGTCTGTGGTTTCGCCCGCGCGTTGACTGCGTTGCCGGAAGCGATAACGTTCAGCAACCACATTAACTTTAGGAACGAAAAAGTCCTGGATTGCACTCAAAGCAGAAGCGTACGTATCGTCTCCCTGTTGACTCACATTCAGAGTGTAGAACAGTCTTTGCCCTTCGGCTCCAAGGCAATGTATCAGCAGAGCACGCTTCCTAGCATTAGATAGCTCCTCTCCCAGGGCCAGCAAGAAATTGTCGAAAGTTTTAATCCATGCCTTGAACGGGATCGGCGGTTCTCCCGGTGTTTGCAGGAACGGGGTGGGTTGGCTCAAACTCAAAGCCATCCTCGTCGCCAATATGTTGAGTGCCTCAAAATAAACGTATTAACACCATAACTGGAACTTAACGTGTCTTTTTATTATTCACCCACATGTCATGTTCTTCACTTCTCTTTTTATCCTCTCTGTCTTACACACGAGAGCTCCCTCTAGTGGCTTACTATAGAACACCACAGGAACTCAGTAATGTCTACTGTTGGCTGGCCACCACTTCTTAGAAGGCTTTCAACCGCTGACAGCTTTTGGTCCATTTTGTCCAGTCGAATAAAAATGGCCCTTTCAAATTTCTTCAACTCTGTGTTGTCTGAAATGTACAGTTCACATGTTGATATGCAAAAAGAAAGCAGAGTGAAATAACTATCTACATTCAACTGATGTAAAATAATTTCTAAATTTAAAGCTGCAGTCAACAATTTTTGGCACTCTAGTGGTTAATAAACATGTGTTTATTAACAGAATAATGCGTCTTGCAAAAGAACATTGTAGCCAGAGCTCCTTGTCTGTGTTTATGTCTATGGCGAGTCAGGCAGGTACTGGGCTACTCCACAGCTGTGCGACCCGACCAGTCTAAAGTAGTCCCCATATAAACACTTATTACAGGATACCGTAGTTTTTCATAACACAGATGGAAAATGCATTCATGGTGTACTCGCTCATTATATAAATGTTGTAAATTTTGAAAAAAAAAAGTTACAGACTGCAGCTTTCAATAGAATTTCAATATCAGCAACATATACCACAGACACAGAACAACATCGGGACATTTGTTATACATTGTATAAAATTCTACAGTATGTATGACAGTTCTTTTGTACATTTTAATTTAATATGACTTAATATATAACATATAACAGTTACAGTAAATTATTATATTATTAGAATATTAGAATGATTTCTAAAGGATGAAGTGTGGAGTAATGACGCTGTAAATTCTGCTTTGATCACAGGAATAAATTATATTTGAAATATATTAAAATTGAAAAGACTTTTTTAAATTTTTAAGTTGTAATATTATTTCACAATATCACTGTATTTTTTATCAAATAAATGCAACATTTGAGAGCAGAAGAGACTTCTTTCAAAAACAATCTTACTGGCACCAAACTTTTGAATGAAAGAAAAAAACTAAACTTGTACTCACACAAATTGGTTTCCCCGCCTGATGCAGGAACACCTACGGCCACATCAGCTGAAAATGAGAAATACAATAAGAAGTTGAATGAATATATTATACATTTACAAGATCTTAATACATCACACAGTGCACACAGATAAAATCTGTTTATTTTAATGTACAAATAAGTCATATGTTTGCATTTGTACTGTATGTTAACATCAAAAATATACATGAACACAACATTGCATTTTTACTAACTCTAGATATTAAGCTAAAAATTCACACATAATAAGTGTTTGTTGACATTTCAAAGGTGTCTAATTCCAGAATTTTAGAAATAGGGGGTTTCATAAACCTTTAATAGTCATTATCATTAAAAAGAATAAACCAACTATTTTCAGATAATTAATAAATATATTCATCAAATAGTAACAAACAGTTTCACATTACTACACGTGAAAATAGTATTATGATTAAAATGTCTTATTCCACCTTCATGTTGAGTTTCCCTGTCAGACATGGGTGTTTCTGGATCTTGGGCACTTTGAAGACCTGAAAAACAAGATTCCAAAAACATGGTTCCTGGAAATTATTCAGGGATGCTTTTTAATTAATATTTTTTTTGTTGAGTGGTGACACATTAGGGTTGGGTATCGTTTTTTTTTTTAAACGGTACTGGTGCCTAAACCGATACTTTAATGTCATTCACCATTGTTTTGAGGGTCTTTTTTAATTTTTATCGAAATAAATTAAATAAAAAATTCTTAAAATTGAACCATATATTAAAATTGTAAAGTATACTTGTATAAATATAAGTAGCTTAAATACAAACACAACAAATTCACATAAATTCCCACTAAAACATAAATGAACCTAAACCAACTACAATAATTTAACACTAAATAACAGTTACAGTACTAATAAACGGAGCAATTCAAATAGGGTCCTCATACCATCGGTGCACTGGCCTTAATAATGGCAAAGTAGTCTGTATTCTTGGTATGCCTCAAACCAGATTTAAATTGCAGCAATTCTTTAGCAGAAATATGACCACATTCTTTGCCTTCTCTGGCAAAATACGACACCTCTCCTAACTTATTGCATGTCTTACACAATGTGGCGGTGTAGTGGAAGGGCAAAAGTTACACAGGTGAGTGTTATTTTAGAACGCATCACCTTAAAAGTGATAATGCTCTTTACGTCCTTTTCGAAGAACCAGAGGGCAAATATTTCAACCGACAGCTGAGGCATTTAAGTGGAAATCTGCATTTTGATTTGGTCCGGTTACATACCGGTTACCCAGTTCCATATTGGCACCGGGTTTCGGTACCCAACCCTATGCCTTCTCTGTCTTCTCTGAATGAATTGCCGACATGAAAGAATAAGTGAACATATACTTACTCATTCTTCTTTCTGCAAAATATTCAGGTGAAAGAAAATTGGCCAAACATATCGGACGCCCTGATTTCTACATATCGGCATCAGCATCGGCCAGAGAAAAACCCATATCGGTCGACCTCTTAAAGCAACCATAAAAAATAAAAAAATAATTCTCCTCTGTCAAATTTTCAGAAAAGTGTTTACCACAATCCAGCGTTCTCAAGTATCTAGCTGGAGGTCGTTCTAGTCTCCGTGGAGGTTCCTCATCGCTCTCCAGGTTTTGATGTCACTGTGGCCTGGTTGGCTTTCAGTCTGGCTTCCTCATAGCTATCTGGAAAGAACATGGCAGCTTAGTTTGACCAGTAAGAGAACAGTATAAACCATGTATGTGACATATGTTAGAAAACTTATAATACATCCTAAATACCTGCATGCACCAGAACCACTGCAACATGTTTAGACCACAAGGTAGTATCAGAGCCCGTCTACGGAGAGCCTGCCCACTCCCTATTAAGCCCTATTGTACCGAATTTTGGTTGTAGTACCACCAGAGTTCCACTGGGGGCGCTCGCCATGAGTGCAAAATGAATGGGAGTCAATGGGGCTAGACGGCTAAATTTGTCTCTTTCACCCGATTGCCGTTGAGAAATCTCAGATCTGATTGTAGATTATGCAAGTTCAACATGGGTTTTAGGTCGAAAGTTGAATGAACAAGTACTTATGTCGTTTTGATTTCTTACAGGTTGAGTTGTTGTTGCCCATAACACGCTAGCATTCTGCTAATGACGTCAGCATTCTGACGTCATTGACATTTTGAAAGACTTTTTAAAGCAAATAAGTGACTCTAAAAAATCTAACACCCAGCAATGTGTAATTTCTTTGCATCTCCTTTCGAATACAACATTCAAATTACTAGACAAAAAATTATATCCTGAGAAAAGTGGATTTTGAGGGGTATACCGCCATTGACCTCCATTCATTCTGCACTCGTCCTGTGAGCGCCCTCATATGGAATCAGAGTGGAACTGCAACCAGTTCAGAAGCCGGAAGTGTAGTGAGAGTGAAACTTCTCGCCATATTAGACATTCTCTGGTAGTATCTAGAGTGGCTCTTCTTTTTACTTTGGCAGTAAAAATAATTTTTGGCCAGTAGCAAAATATACCCTGTTGAGAGCAGATCTTCATATTAACCCTTCAAAATGGACATTAGCTGAAAAATAAAAAAGGATTTAGTAAAGGTTGTTCATACAAACTTATGGGGCACTATTGATTTCCCAAGCCCACTATGTTAGTCAATAGTGCCACTAGTATCCATTTGGTTTCAAAATATCTTCCTTTGTGTTCTACAGAACAAGGAAATTTATTCAGGTTTGGAACAACCTGATGGTGAGTAAGGGTGTTTTCACAGCTGAAAGTCCAAACCAAGGTCCGAACCAAAGAACATGTTTTGATACATCGTATACATTCGGTTAGTTTTGGTTTGGTTTCACATTGCAATTATGCGAGCGCACTAAAGAACTTTACATGACGTATGGGCTATATGGGCTGCATCTTGACACTGATTGGTTTGTAAACGGACGTGCGTCTGACGTCAGCGTGTTGTCAATTTTGACAAGAATGAATGAACAGATGCGTATCGTTGCCACTATACTGTTATTATTATGGCATTACTCCCTGCAGCACCAACTATACTCAAGGCTAGTTCACATTCGCCAAATGAACGTCCTCGTTGTGCGAACATTTTATCGTCGCCGTCAACTTCTGCTGTGGGCAAATCAATTCGAAAATTACTGCACATAAGACATTAAAAAAATATTTTTTTACGTACACCCCCTAGGTTAATGTGAATGGGTGCTCCCTAATGAAATGAATGTGCACAGGTCATTGCTAATAATATTTTAAATACTTTTCTCTTATCCTATAAATATGTGATATTAGGTTATTGCATTAAGGATCATTGCTCAAAGGATGTTGGTTTCATTATTAATTTTTATTAAAATTGTATGTAAATTTTATATTCATAAATGTAAATTCACAAATGGGAAACCAAATTTTACAGTGCTTAGGAGGAGATTAAAATGTGCATAGATGTGGTCAAAATCTAAAAATAACAAAGCAATAAAACAACTGCAATATGTTCTTCATTTAACATTTTCATATAAAAATGTCATATTTATGCATATTAAAAAATATATAGATATGTAGGCTATGTCAGAAAGCCTGTCCTAGGAACTAATGTTTGTTTATTGTTTCCTGCACATTCCGTTATTAGCACACACAGAAGTAGAAGATGACAGTAAATCATTTTTCATGCTGTTGGGTTTGTTCTGTGTAAATGCGTTCATGCAATACATGTAATTATATATATTTATTACATGGCTTGGTTGAATACTAATGTAAAACGCAGTGTGTTATTTCTTGATAACAGTCCGCTGCTAAGTATAACACACCGTTGCCATGAAAAACAGAGCGTTGCTATGGACGCAGGATTCTAACCGTAGAGACGGAATGGATTTTCTTTAGCGGAAGCAATACAAATACAAATACATTTGTGTCAAATTATTGATTTATTTGGTAGGTAGCCATGTAATAAGCGGGATAATGTAGAGCGAGGCGGTTGTTATGGCGAATACAACCCCTTCAGGCTGATCAGGACCCCTCCGCTTGTGTTTAAGACATGTGTTTAAAATTGTATTGTGTACACAGCAGCCCCTTCAGTGACTCAACAGACAAGTGATTCCTTTCCTTTGTCCTCTGGCTTTGCATCAGTGAAAAATATCTCACTACATTTGCATTGTGAGAAGGAATAGCAAAGAAAAACTATGCAATCTTCAGCAGCTCTGAATGAGACTCTATACTTTTGGACCTTTCAAAATATTTCGTCCACTTCTTGTGTGCTTGTAGATCACTGAAATCTCCATCACTGTTACACCTTTCTGTGAATTTCTTCAGGTTGGTGACCTGATCGAAGCACTTTGCATCATAAATTGGCACACCCTTTTCTTCCAGGTGTTTGATACAGGCTTCTATGATATTCCAGTCAGGTGTCTCACACAGATCCATCCACGTGAAAGAGGAGAACACCTCCATGGGTGCCATCCATTTCTCCAGATACTCCAGGCATGCACTGTACAGACCTTGAACTTGAGCACTGAAATGGTCACACCTCTCACCAAGTCCATCCTTGTGCTTTTGTGCCAGTAGCCCCTTAACTTGAAGGGACATGAAGTTATTGGTCTTGCATTCAAGAAGCATGTTGTGGACTTTGTTCAATATATTCTTCACTTCCACAAGTGAATTGCTCTCCCTTTCCATCTCCTGAATGTGTGACGGAAACACACACATGAGTGAGTGCATGTGCCAGAGGTAAATTTCACTGAACTCATCTTCAAAAAACTTCATGATCAAGGAGGGTGTTTTTTCTTGTGACAAAAATAATGCTTTCAAGACTGGAAACATCTGTTGCAATGTTCCTCTCAATACCTGGGAATAATGACAGCCATCGCATCTTGCTGCGAGAAAACAGACTTCTGTAATGAACATCAACAAATTCACAGTACTTCTTCAGATTCTCTGTGCGCACAGTGTAGATGTGAAAGTGTTGATATATATTTAAAATATTCTAGTGCTTTCAGAGCTAGGTCGACAGAATGTGGGGCTATCACAGCGTTAACAATTGCTTCGGTCTTAGAACAAGCGCTTGAAAATTTCCGCACAGTCTCAGAATCAGGGAAAGCCTTTTTTAACAAGGCTGATGTGCAGTCCATTGATCTGTAGCTATTGTAATGCTTCGTGGTGTGGAATGCAAAAACTCCCTCCGCAGCAGTAACTGCATCTTCTGTTTTACCTGGTCTCACAAACTAGTCAGTTAATTTACCTGACAAACTCTCTCCTTTAGCTGCAATTTTGTGTTTTGCGGAGCTTATGTGGGCTTCTATGTCGTTAGCACCTTTGTTTGACACCGACACGTACATGCCAGCTTTGCAGGTCATGCATTCTGCTTCACAAGTTTCCAGACCGAGGCGAAAACACGGGAATTTTCTTTGTAAATCATCTGTGAATTTACATTTGTGTTTGGGCATTTTTACGCTGTTTAGGACACTGTTGACAAGAAAGAAGCTGCTGAACTGTCTCTCGGTTGCCGTGGTGATGAGATGCAGTTTTTTTGCGTACATTGCGACCAATGGCGTTGGAGAAGTCGGGAACTAAAGAGAAATGTCAAAGCAATGCAAAAAGCAAAAGTTGAATTCCGGACATTTTGGGCGATTTTAGAAAAAACATAAGGTCCACAAAGAGGACATGTCCGTGAAAAAGAGGACGTATGGTCACCCTATCATTGTACATGCTATTTGTTGGAAATAAAGCATAAAAAAAAAACAATAATAATAATGTGCACAGGTGATTTGTGTGAAGCTCATTATTTCAGGAATGTCTGAGTGCTTTTCATGACAGGTCTGTGTGCGGGAGCTCTGACTTGGGGAAACGCTAAACGGCCGCACTGGATAACTAGTGTCCCCGGCGGAGAAGATAGTCAGTTAGTGGGGGGTAAATGTGTTAGATAGTCAGGGGTACAACTTTTGTTTAGGGAAGCTTCTGATCGGAGCGAATAAAAGTGACAAGAACCCCAGAACTGAGGTTCCTAAAGAGGTCCACTATTTATTGTTCCCTGGAAATGAGTCATGAGGGGTGTGGTTATGACATCATGCTGAAAAGCAATACATACAACCGGCACATCCGGGAACTTACCTGTCAATTTCGTAACCGCCCCTTTTTAGGGGAAACAAACCAGATTTCCCATAGACTTCAATACAAAATAGCAGCACAAAACAACGTCCGTACACAGCCGGCAGACGTGTATAACTTCAGAAATCACAGATGAAATATGTAGAGTAATTATATGTCCACCCTGCCTTCCACAGAGCGTGAACGATACATTTATAAACTTAATTTGGGCAACTTAAAAACATGTCCCTTCATTCTACCAGCGTTAAATTGGTCTAACAACCCCACCCAGTGGCCAGAAGTGTCTTACCCGGACATTTACTCGTACCTCATCGAGTCACCAGGTAGCCAGTGAATGATTTTACTTCGGTTTTAAGAAGTAAACATCTTTAAATGTATATATTATGTCTTTATATTTAGAGAAGCTATTTAGAGTAGCTACTGAGTGCACTTTTCTGTCCAGCCATACAACTAGCCTGATTTAGCTTTCGATAGCATCATCCGTAATTCATGATATTTCCATAACAGCAAGATATGGATGATAATGGAAGGCAGAGATGGGCATAAACACATGAAAATGTAAGGAATACAAAGGAATAAATTTCAATTTTGGGTTTTTACAAATATTATTGGTGCACACAACCACACAACAACTCTTTGGAATGTTTGTAAGGGTACACGTCCTCAATCCGATACTGTGTATGGCGGTCGCTGGTTTGTTTTCCCCTAAAAGTGGGCGTGAACCTTTTCATAGACGTTCTATGATGCTACGCCGGTTGTGCGTATAATCACAATTTCAGACAAATGTCAAATGTTTTAATGCATTACTAGTGATTTATTCTGTTTAACACCAATCTAGCTCAGCTCTGCCGGTCCGACCTGACCTGAGATGCATGATATGTCCTGGAGAGGTGTTGATTTAGTTTATCAGATAGTTCATACACATGGCACCCCCCCCCCCCCCCCCCCCCCCCCCCCCCCCCCCAGAATATGATTGGCCCCCCCTGGTGCCCCCCCAACATCATTGGGCTAGATTTACTGTCAACATGACAATGCCCAATGCCATTGGATCAGAGCGCTGTCAATCACTGCTTGATTTGCGATCGCAAAGCAGAATCACCGGTCCGCGTTTTTCAAACAGGAGAGCAGACATCCCAACCTGCAAAAGGTCATTTCAGGGAGGTATCCCGAGCCGCTATCAATATGCGGGAGACTCCCGGAACTTCCGGGAGACATGGGATGTCTGGGAGAGAGAGACACCTCGACACGTCACTGTTTATGGTATACACACTCAATTATCGAACGCACCGTATGTTAGTGTGCAAGGACCTTAACGTTAGATTAGCTAACGTAACTTCGTCAGACTAACGTTACTGAATAGAGAGGACTTGTCAGTGTTATTCAGCGGCAGCGCACTCCACCACATAAATATAAAAGAGATATACTAATTTACATTGTTTTAAAGACTAAAGGCACAATAATATTTGTCCAAAAAAGCCATGGCATGGTAAACATTAAAATGTGAGAACGTTAACTAACACCATAACTACATGCAACTCCAAGTATTTATTTCCAGTTGAATTTTCTGATTTCCCATGGGCCCCCCCTCACTGGTTCTTGGTCCCCCCTCTGCCCCCCCCATTTATAAAATCCTGGAATCGCCCCTGCAACTGTGAGACCATGTGCTGATTTTTTTTCCCTAGTATTAACATTTAATACCTTGTAGTCTTCAGTAATGATGTTTTTCTCACCAGATCAAATGTCCCCGTTTGCTGCATAAGCAACTGCAGATGTTTGTAGTGCTTTGCAACATTTGGTCCACTGTCCACTTGTGTGGTTTGGTCCACACAAAACACCTCATCCATCTCTTTCAGCGCTGTACAACACACAAGGAGCCCATATATACTGTATGCACTTCCAGCTTCTGGTGTTGTGGACTTCTACAAAGAAAACTATCAAAAACCAAAGATTATTATAATCATACATTTAAAGGTGCATTGTATTTAGGAGGATCTGTTGACAGAAATCCAATATCATATACATAACTATGTTTTCAGTGGTGTATAAAGACCTTACATAATGAACCGTTATGTTTTTATTACTTTAAAATGAGCCATTTCTATCTACACACACTGCGAGTCCTCTTACATCGATATGTTTCTACAGTGGCCCTGAACGGACAAACTCATTTCGTCACTATGTTGTTCTTCGTGCAAAGAATCGAGCTAAAAACTGAAAAACTGTTAATTGGTTAACAGAACGTTTCTGTACTATATACAATGAATAACTGTGATAGATCTAACCATATATTTAATGTAATTTTACAGTAAAATACAGTTAATTTTGTCCCTGTACAATTTACAGTGAAAATTTACAGTGAAAAATTATTGTTGAAATTACTGTTTCTTGATAGTTTTTTTCTAATCAGTTATGTACATTAGGGTTTAATGTTGTTAAATGAATGTTTATTGCTTTTTTTTAAATGTCATGTGTGTTACCATGATGGTGTTTAGTGTTTGTGTCAATGGCTACGATTACATGTAACCAAAATATTAATTCGTTATGGGATTGACGGCTCAATCGATCTGTAAAGCCTTCATGTAAACACCTTAATCGATCCAGTTGAGCACGATCTGAATAACATTTTGATTGGATACAAAGGGGTGATTTATTCCTTTTCTAATCCGAATGAGAGAACATGTAAACACTTGATCAGATTGAGAACCGAAACTGAAAGGACTGTGCATGTGCAATGACGTAAAGACAGCGTAATGACATATGACACGCTGAACGAGCTGTTCTCCGGGCCGTTCACATATCGCGTCTAAAAACGCATGGAAAGCGCGGCGGCGGCTCTTTCTCCTTCTTTCCACAAGTGCTTGTGCCCCCGTGGTGTCTGTCTAAAAAATTTTTAGTAATCAAAAAGCATGTCTAATTAATTTAAATCATGAAACTTATAAAATTATTAAACTTATACAAAATCAATAAAAAAAAATTCCACACAAATTCGGTGTTGTATTTTTTCTGGTAATCAAATGAAGACATAAAACATTAATTTAATTTCTTTTAATCATATGAAATTAAACTTTTTGTCAACAATGTGCTTTAGTGTTTTTTTATTAAACATTATTATTGTTATTTTTTATGCTTTATTTCCAACAAATAGCATGTACAATGATAGGGTGACCATACGTCCTCTTTTTCACGGACATGTCCTCTTTGTGGACCTTATGTTTTTTCTAAAATCGCCCAAAATGTCCGGAATTCAACTTTTGCTTTTTGCATTGCTTTGACATTTCTCTTTAGTTCCCGAAGAATTTTTTGATTATTCCTTAAAAAAATTAAAAGTTTTAACTATCATTTATTTGTAGTATTATTATTATTATTGTTATTATTAGATTGAGACGTATCTAAATTCTAATGTTCAACAGTAATATTTCTGTCAAGTTAAACTGAACTTTTATTTTGACGGGTTGCCGTAAAGACCTTTGAGTTTCTGTGTGTTTGACACAGAGCTGCCAACTCTCACGCATTCACCGTGAGACTCAAGCAATTGACACTTTTCATACACTCTCACGCCACACATCCATTTTCTGGAGACATATCCAGCTGCAGACCCACAGCACCACCAGCGCCAGAACCCCAGCCACAGAACCGGAAGTGAGGGGCGGAGTTATTGACAACGAGACAAGCATGGCGGAGAGTACGGTGAGTTTGTCGTTCAAGAGTTTAATAAACTTGCTTAATGGTTACTTGCATTATGTTCTGATTGTGCATGCTTTGACAGTTTTTACAAGAAAGACCCAAATACTGTTGACTTCTGAGTTTTTGCATTGATTCAGAGCTTCAATCTGTATGTGCTGCACAGTGTAACTTTGCATATTAACAAATCTTTTTTTATTATTTGTGTATTTTTGTTGCAGTAAGATGACAGCCAAAACTGCTCCTGGCACATGGGTGCTTCTTAAAAACAAGGTTGGATATAAAGAAGTCTGCTAAAGTTGGGACTGCTAAAGTGTCAAACCCTTAACCTCATGCTTCTCCTTTTTTTTTTAGGATATCCCCCAACAGATTGGTGGTTTAGACTGTGGAGTCTTCATGTTGATGGTGAGACATTATGTTTTGATATAAATAAACCAATGATTGTGAGTTTTTTTTTTTTTTTTTTTTTTGTTAAATAAAGTTTTTTTTTTTTTTTTTTTTGTTTACAGAGATAATGTTCCTTAATTTTTGCTGTTTTCCAGTATACTCTACATCTTGTCTTGGGAGCACCCTTTGATTTTACATCTGCAAGTGATTTCCAGTTCAAGTAATTGACCTTTATGATGTTGTAGCAGTTGATATATCAAGATTTCTCTATTTTTGTCTTTCAGTGCGACTTTCCAAACATACAGAGATGGTGGGCTCTTATTCTTCTGGAGAACTTTGGGGTTTTCTCAGAATGGTAGATAATGGACATTAACTCCAGCCCACCGTTACATTTGCACCCTCTTCTGATCAATTTTAAATTAACCAAGATATGTATATTCCAGTGCAGAAACCCTACAAGAATCCCTTCCAAGTGAAGAACAAGCTATGCTTTGCAGCAGTGAGGCATGTCTCAAATATAAACACACAAGCATACCTGATCTTGACATATAATACAGTTATAAGAAATATTAAAGTCACATTTTCCTTTAATATTCTGTAATGAAGGAGCTTCCAATAATCCGACACATGACAGAAGCTGTGAAATGGCTCCATTCCAACAGTCATCTGCTCAGGGATCCAGTGGAAGAGCCCCTTTTCATTAGAAATGGATGAAGAAGACAAGAAAAAGGCCCTCAACAATCTCCTGGAACAATCAGAGGCTTCCAGGGAGCCCTTTGTATTTCATTTTGTGTTCAGGGATGACATGGAGTTATTTTTACAAAGTAAATGTAAGGAATGTAAGGACAAAATGGGCCTAAGAGTGATTTTTTTTTATTTTTTTTATTTGATACATTTTAAGTTTAATTTATGCAGGATTGTCATGACAAAATGGCCTAGGAGTGAATTGTTCAATTGATACATTTCAATTTAATTATTTGTTGTATAATTTTTTGTTTCTTTTAAAATAATGCTGCTCTCTGCTCTCTTATAAAGTATATAAATGTTAATTGTTTTTTAGAAAATGGCCAATCGTTTCGCTAGATAAGACCCTATTCCTCAGCTGGGATCGTGCAGAGCCCTTTGAAGCACTCCAAAGCCCTTTGAAACTGCATTGATTTGGACTTTAACATTTTGGTTGCGATTGAAGTCCATTGTGTGGAGAAAAATCCTGAAATGTTTTCCTCAAAAAACTTCATTTCTTTTCCACTGAAGAAAGAAAGACATTTACATTTTGGATGGCATTGGGGTGAGTAAATTATCAGGAAATTTTCATTTTGAGGTGAACTAATCCTTTAAGTCTATAAAACCTAAAATGTTGCTAGCGTATTTTATGGTATATTATTTCTGGGAACCACAGCTGGCAGTTTTTTTACTTTTTTTTTTTTACAGTGTATGGGGGACTTTCTGCTCTTTCTTTCTGAATTACACTCCCTGTGGTGTCCAGGTACACTGTGTCCTCCTTGCATCTTTTGTAGAAGACAGAGAGGGTCTTCTTTGACCAGAGCATAACTCCATCATTACCCTCTCTTCAACACATCATTTTCTGTGCCACGCTGTTCATCAATCGTTATTTTTTAGCTTGTGAGCTCATCAGAATGACGTCGGGTTTCAACTGGAAGGCTGTGTTTGTGGGGTTTGTATGGTATATTTATCATTGTGTGAATGAACTCATAGGTTGATGCGAGTTTGTCTGAGTGTGTTTGTTTACTGTTGGAAGTGTGTGTGTGTGGGGGTGTGGGTGTGTGCGGGTGTCTGCGTGAGAAATAAGTGTTAATGTTTGTGAGTTTGCGTGATCTTATGGAGTGTATCTTTTGTGTGTGTATATTGTTAATGGATCATGTGTAATGTGACTGCAACTGTTATTTTGTTGCTTTTGTATTTTGTTTATTGATTTAATTTGTGACAATTGGATGTTAATTTGTTAACTTTGTTGGACTGGCTAGGAAGGAGTGCTGACCACTCTAGGTCCAAGTTAATGGGTACCCTTGTTCACTGAGTGATTTGATTCTTCTAAATTTTCTGTCACCTGAATGCACGTGTGCTTGTGGTGAAGTGAGTACATTAGTGTACGTTTGAAGTGCGTAGTGAAGTGGAATTGGGTAGGTTTGTTATTCCACCCTGCCATCTGACATGTTACCTTTGATTGTCTGATTGGTTTTGTTTATTTTCCTTAGTTTTGTTTTGATTTTGAAGCCATATTAATCCCTTGTGTGCTGAATTGTGGGTGGAGCTTTTATTCTATTCATAAATAAAGTATTATTGTTATTTTTTTTCTATATTCACGTCTCAGCTGTATCTTTGTGGGAACGAACCTGTGTGTCCTTATTGGACCATTATTTCCCTGGGTGAAATTCCCAGGGTGGCGTAGTCGGTGTTGTAATTATAATTGAGTCCAGATTAACGAAACCCACCCCTTCGGTTCACTAGCATTAATATTTCATAACTAAAATCATTAAATATAATAGGGAAAAATTACTCTGAGACTTGTTTAACAAGTTTTACGAATCACCACAACATGATTTCGTTTTATTAAAAAGATTCAGAATAATACAAAGACACAAAAATTCTAAAGGTAACAAAAATTCCAGAGGCAAAAATAACAAACACGTGAAAGTCTTTTTATATTAACCCTGTTTTTTGGGCCACCTTCTATCTGTGGGCTGTCATCTTAGTATAGTTAATTCCCTTATAAGGTAATGCTTGGGACGTATCCTAGTCCCATCTTTAACATAAGCTTGCGAAAGCACATTCAACTTATCTATATATCTTTTCACACTTATCTTATGCAGCACACATACAAAAAGCTTTATATGGAAAGTTCCCCTGTTACAGCCCCTTTGACTTCACACTTTTTCTATCTCTGAAGCAAGAGAGGTTCGAAGTTATCTTCAAAAATGTATGTGGTTTTAACAGCCTTAAGCATGTCCCATACCCAAAGCTACACACATATACTTCTTAACAATGACCCTTAAGTTCGTAGGCCAAGCTCAAACTAGGCTTTAAGTAGTTTGAGCTTGCCCTGCAAATTCAGCACATCTTCATTTGAACATTTTATTTCATTTTCAACCATAAAACTGTATGCAACTTCTTATTCAATCTATTATCTTCTTATTCAATAGTTCAACTTGTCTGATCATTTTTATTAACTGCTGTGCACGATGAGTCAGTTCATCACGAGGGGGTTGAGCCTTAGTGGAAGATCTTTGCCAGCGTCTTTCTCTCCTTCTACTCCGTCTTGCGAACTCTCTTCGTGTGGTCCCTCTGGAGGTGTTTAACTACAAGATCATCCAAAAAACGTTCAACCTTGCCTGTTACATCAACATTTCTGTTTTTTGTTTCATCATCATCTGTTACACTCAATGCATTCAACCAGTCTTTAACATATTCAACTTCTGGGGAGTTTTTCAGAAGAAGAAGATTTATCAGAAAAATTCACAATTAATTGTTCTCCAACATTTATTACAAAATGTACACCTTACTTGTGAAAATAGTATCAAATCGAATAAAAAAACTGTATTAGTGATAAAAGACATACATACTCTTTAATTTTGCTGTGGTTCCATAAGCTGGTCAGGTTCATGGAGGGGATGTTGGGGGCAGAGATGAAGACCAAGAAATTTCTAACATAAGCGACCTTTTGTTTTGAATTCTCTCTCTGTTTTTTTATTGGTAGCAATAAAATTGAACCAAGTGTCAAGAACTCTTTCTGTAAAAACAATATGAGAACAGCAAGGTAAGTTAAATAAATAAAGTAAGATAAGGTAAGGTAACATAATGACATACCAAAAACGGTAGTGGATTTTGGTTATTTGCAGACCACCCCGCTGTTGTTTTTTCAGGTGGCCTGCAGCTCCAATTGTTTTATCCTGCTTTTTAATGATTTTGTTTTGTTTTTCTCTTTTATTAATTGTTGCCCTAAAACTTTACACTGACGGCAATTGCGGCTCAGCCACCCCTCATCCTGTGCACCCTCCTGGCTTTCACTATCCGAGTGAATAAGGTCCAGGTTAGAATGCACAGGAATGTTAGGTTGTCTCAGACACAATTTCACAAGTTCTTTAAGAATTTCTGTTCTTTTGGCTTCTTTAAGTTTTCATCCCGTTCCTTTACCGAAAAAAAAAAAAAGCCATTGTTATTCACTGTGCATCTATATTAGTCAACGTTCATCTGTATTCTAGAAAAAAAGAAGACAAATTGTATTGCTCTCCAAAGGTTTGAGAGCACCCTAGGCAGAGTGGATCCTTTAATTCCGGAAGACTGATACAACGCAAACAAAAACATATTTTTTTAAAAACGTATTAATTGCTTAAATATGAATTTTAAATAAATCCATCTAACATTACAATTTGTAATTAATATATTTTCACAATAAATCTCCAAATTAATGTATAAACAACATAAAAAAAAAAAAACAGTATATTTAAACATTTGTAATCAATGCCATCTTTTGAATTCATTCTATGAATATCATCGATACAAATACTGATGCTTCTATAAAACAGATTTGTTTTTTAATTTCTGGAGATAAAATTAAAGTAATTATAGCCATTCAATTGATTCAAATGACATCGTTTTAAATAGGCCTAAACCACAAATTACCACAGATGGAGCTTGATGAGCACATGTGAGTAGTCTATATGTTGCACCATGTGTCAAAATGATTGATGGTGACCTTTGACCTTCCCCTCCCCCACACTGTCCACCCACGAAGTTTACCGCCCACGTCGATCTCACCTTTAACCTTTTTATATCCTCCGGGGATCAATATGACCTATGACCTTTTCATATATGAAATACCGCTTAAGGGTTAAACATACACTGGCCAGATGAACCGTGATGTCCTCCTGCGGCTCGTGGCACAGCAGGCAGTGCACTATCATGCTTTCATCAAATCTTAAAGACAAAAACACATGAAATAATATATACAAATTAAACAATCATCTGAAAGAACGTTACACAAATTAAATAAATTAGATAGATAGACAGACAGGCAGAAAGATAGGCAGAAAGATAACAACTAGGTTGTTCAAATTACACTATTACACATCAAAAATAAAAGAAAAAGTCAATTTGGTCATTAAAACGGACATACAACATTAATTAACAACTACGTTGTTCAAAATACACCATTGCACGTCCAAATTGCACAAAAACAAACACTAACCTTTCCATTCTTTAAATTAATCAGCCTTGAAAGATTGATGATTAGTTCACTTCACTGTAGTTTACTTCACTAGTTCACTGTAAATAACACTTTCGCTTCCGTATTTACTTCCTCTCTCTCCAAAAATTAGTTGTTTTGCCCCCCAAAATAAAATTCCTGATTTCTGAATGCAACTTTATTTACATTACATTACATTTACATTTAGTTTTACATTTACATTACATTTGCATTTCATTTCTCTTTTTGGGCTGAGGTCTACGTAGGTGACCTCGAGGTTGGTACACCTACTGTTAGAGCTTGCTGGGACAGAGGTCAGTTCAATTATTTTGATGACTTGCTCCTCAACTTCTTCCTGTTCCTCCAAGTCCAGTGGTTCAACCCTTTCCTCCTGGGTAGGTGGACGTGGACGGGTGGGTGTGCTGGGCACAGCAGGTGGCACAACCAATTTGTACGGTATGTTTTAATGAAAGCGCCATACTGCTGGCTTTTGCAGGAGGAGCATCTTTGAGAGGACCTGCCCTTTGATGGCCCTGTCCTTGGGCATTCCCCTCAGAAGCCGTTCCACGCACCGCTCCAGCCAGGGCATCACATGCTCGCAGTATTTTTGTAGATTACGAGAATATGAAAGGCCCAACTCGTCTACCTTGGCACAAATGTCTCCCAAGTAAGAGGCTGCACGAGCAGCAGCGGATGGTATTTCTGCAGGCTGGTGCAGCTCTACATAGTCCTTAAAGTTCCACATTGCTTTAAGGTGACGGTGCTCGTCCCAATACTTTATGTGCGGGAAGAACCTGTATCTGGACAGGCCCAAGCTGAGGCAGTGTGCGGGATCATAGCACACTGCTGTAACTATCTCAACAGCACGACCAAAGGAATGGGGGTATCCAAAGGCCGTCCTCCCCATTACTTCACAGGCGAACTCGGGGACCATCCTGCAGTCCACCAGCCGGCCAAATGGACAGGTGCACCCTTTAAGTGACTCGCCAGGCAGGTCGGCATCTCGTTGGTACAGGTTTCACAGCAGGATCCTCACTAGCTGCTCCCCTATGACTTCGTCTTTTGTCCAGATGTCGAGAAGAGGAGGAGACTCGCCGACGCTAGCGCTCCCGATGGGCCCCAAGCACAGGAAGCCCCTCATCCTTGTCAGGCTGTTGGCATTAGTCGAGCTTACGCTCAGAGTGGAACAGAACTGCCGCAAAGATCGGCATAGCGGGCAACGAAATAATAGCTCTTCAGCTGCAAGCTCGAGCTGAAACGCGCGCCCGATATTCTCATATCCTCCCGATCCTCGTGCCTGATGCAAAACATCGTGGTAGCTGCTCAGGTAGGTGACCACCGAGTGGACCACAGAACGGAGACCACTGCCCTCTTCATCACGAAACGGCACCAACATTGGCACCATCTCAAGAAGTGTGTTAATCATGGGCTCAATGAAAAAATCACTGGCTTGCGTGACTTGATCAAAGTGGGGCCCGACGAGGAAGACACCCTCCAACCTAGGGTAAGTACCGGTGCTCGTCTTTCAGGCAAGGTCTTCCACGTGTTCCACATACCTGCATTGAGACAGATAATACAATTATTTAAAACAAGGTTTAACACGCTATAGACATACATCTCCTGAATGAACAACAAAAAATAAGCTTTAAGTATTTTAATAGTTTTAGCCTTTAAAATAAATCGCTGTTATGTTTTACTTTCACTCTCACATTCGTTTCCAATTATTCTTTCTCCATTACTTGTTAATAAATGTATAGTTTTATAAATACACATGCTCATCATACCTGTTTGCTGATGCATTGATCATCTTACGGTGCCGCTCGATGTGCATGTCGCACATTGTAATCATCCGGCTTACGGGGTGCTTTGCTGAAGCTGGCAGTGAGGCGTGACAGCATACAGCTGTATAAAATTAAGCTTTGTGTTGTCGTGCCGCACAACCCGCAGGAGCCTTGGATAGACATCACTTGGTAGGTGGTCCAGATTGCTCTGAAAGTTGGCCGTTTCGGTCATGGAGTAGACGGGAAATAGGGTCCCCCGCTGACCCAACACCTCCTGCAGCCCACAATGTGACCATAGAAGGTCGATAGATGGGTCAATTGAACTGATGTTGCAGGCGATGTGGTAGGAGATATCTTTGACCCCATAGGTGTCCACCAGCCTCTGCAAATCGAACCAGTGGTGGTCCTGGTCCCTCTGCCCAAATTTTGAAAGTGTCAAAATGATTGCCACGAAATTTACATCATTGACCGAATGCTGAAAAAGATCAAGAATGAATCTTTGGTCGCAGTGCAGGATGTTCATTCTGCCCAAATTTCCCAAGTCATTTTTCATGATGCTTGGCTTTGCAACATCACGTGGTGGCAGCCCCTTCAGCCGGTCGGAAAAGTTTTGAAACACCGCGTTGATCATCCCGATGGCGTGCGCTTTCGCCATCAGGTCACTTTTGAACATGTTGAACGTGCGCAATGTTTGGGTTGGCCGGAATGTAGCTGATGTTTAGAAAATAGCCCCATCAACAAAGGCCAAGACCGTGCCCATCGTGAGGTGGAAAGCTTTCACACCCTCTGCAGAGAACCTTGTAAGGTTGATGTGTTTTTTTAGTATGTGCCAATAGTTGGTCACTTTTGACGGGTCAACTTTTCCCATGAACAGATAGTGTAGTTCTGCTGTTAGGCAGCTGAGATTGTTTATCTGAACTACAATTCCATCAAAATCAAATCTGTACTTGACAACTTCTGTGGCATCCTCCAAAAGGGTTGCAAAAATGAAAAAATCAACAAGTTTATTTGTAGAAGTATGTGATCGCAACGATGGAAGCAGGCGAGTAACTGATGAATATAGTGTTCTAGATCTTTCGCTCCGAGCCGTGATTCCGGGGTTCGCGGGCGAATTTGAGCCTGGCTGAGGATGGTGAGCCTTCCCCGGCTTGGCTCAGACCGAAGGAGGGACTGGAAGTCAGAGTGACTTTGGGATTTTGGACTTTTTACCATGAACTTGGCCTAAATTTTGAACGGCTCTAGCTCCGGGGCCACGCTGCCTAGGGTCACCAAATTTGGGTCAGTTAGAGATCTCGACACTGATCTTTCCAAGGACTCACACTCACACGGATCTTCCAAGGGATCACGCTGATCTTTCCAAGGATTCACACTGATCTTTCAAAGGACTCACCCTCCAACGGATGTGAGAGCACTTTTGCCTCCAAACTCTTGCCGTGGGGGCCTTGCCTCCTGGGCACCCCGTAAGAGCAAAATGGACCCACAATTCCACTTCCTGTCCGACTTACGACCGGTCAAAGTTATATATTCTACAGAATTGGTTCGAAGTTAGAGTTGGAAATATCTTGATGTTTTTTTGTCTTTTTCTACAAATTTTGTATGCATGCAAATTGTAGAATATCCAAGGTAAACATTTCTAGTAATTGTGTAGTTAATTCTCATACTGTATTTTCACAAAGTTTTGGAATATGTATGCTCTCCCCCAATTTGTCACTAATAAAACACAATAAAAAAAAAAATCATGAGAAAGCTTATATTGACCGATTTAGATTTTGTTTTGTTTAGATTTACCTTGTAAATATATTTTTTTGCTATTTTATTAAAAAGGTTACAATTACAACAATTACAATTTAAACAATATTTCAAGTGTAATTTTTCTATGTAAAAAGTATACATTTTATCATACGTATTTCAAAGTTAAGGATTCATTAGTTTGAATATTGGAACAAACACTATAACATCTTAGTTGATAATTCAATATATCTACTTTATTTCTGACGAAACATCCCATACTATATATTTAACATATGGGCAGTAATTGGCAAACAAAAGCTCATTTGATGTGGCAGTAGTCTTTTTTACAGTAAAAACTTTAAAATCTATCCAAAACTAATCAACGAAATCTTATCTAAACATTCATATTTCATCTGTAACATATCGTTTTTATGATATATTAGCATATAAATGTTAATTTGCAGTTTAATATGTTGCTTATACAAAGACATTTTATTTCAACATATTTCAGTCGATTTTTACTCATCTCAGTATAGCAATATAATTTGGTAAAAGCTAAACTAGTAAATGTGTTCATGTAAAAATAACGTAAATAATGTAAGTGCGAGTGTGAATGAACGGCACAGATGCACGCTTTTGTTTACAGCAGTAGTTAAACAACAGCACGCATCTGTGCCGTTCATTCATCCAAACAAAGACACGCGATTCATATTTAAACAGTCTTTTTGCGGTTTACAGACACTATTCCATATCGCGATTAGAACAAAGCACTTAAGAATAAAGAATTACTATTCACAATCCTCAGCTGGATCCGTTGCTCCTCGAAGTGAAACTAAACCAGCACTTCTGAGCAAGGGCGTAGGTTTGGCCTCAGCTTTGGTGGGGACATCCCCCTCCCCCTGGAATGAGTTTTCTATATGTAATTAAATAATGAACAAATGAATAAAATACACACGTATCATAGTATGCATTCAACACAACAAATCCATTATTATTATCTATTATTATTATTATTATTATTATTATCCATGATTACAGTATTCCATTAATACTAAAATTGTATCTACTATTCTATATCAAATTCTATTGATATATTCTATTCTTAAATATTAAATTCTTAGGCTACACTCACTCACAAATACATTAGGTAAACGTACCTATTAAGCTCAAGTACCCATTAAGCACCACTACCATCTTGGAGCTCAGATTATAAAAAGAAACAGCAATGTATTATCCTATTTGATGTATTAACCAATTGATGTGTTTGTTACTACATACCTCCTGAAATTTTAAACCAATCAGACCATTGCACACTGAGATATGTGTATCCATGTGTTCACACTGTCTGGTGGTCATTTTGAAAGCTGTCTGAAAACTTTCACCAGAAGAGGAGCCCCTCAAATGTGCATTTTTTATATGTTTAAGCCTTTATTTTGGCTAAGTACATCTACTTATTGCAAAATTAAGAGATTAATGTTTAGACTTTTGCATATTATAACCTGGAACCTGGATGTGGGAAATAATTACAGTTAGATCTAAAAGATAGTTTTAGCAACATAGCCCAGATGCTACGAACATAGCCAGCTTACTAGCTTTATAAGATTGTGTGCTACACTAATATATTACTTCACAGGCATTAATGGCTTGTACTTTTAAATCCATAATATTATCATTTTACATTTTATTGATAGTCTGTGGTTTTAAACGGTTGTAATTTTTAAAGAATTCATATTAATGTTAGGTGAGCTTAAAGGGTGCACTACTGACAATCACACAGCTTCAGTGTGACATCAATTAAAAAAAGCATTTCATAGATATTGTCAATAATAGTTGTTCATATTAAAATTTGTATAAACTTAATACATTACCTAGAATATTAATTTAGCTAAATATTTTCCTTTAAATTTCATTTAATATTTATTAATTAAAATTTGTTTTTGCTCCAATTAAGCACAGTGTGCTCCCTTTAAGCTCCTCCACATTGAACGTCTATGTAAATACTTCATAATCAGACTTTAAATATTAACTGATGGTTGTCACTATGTTAATCTTCAAAAAAATTATTAATAAACTTATTTTCACAGTCTTAAGATGACAAAAGCTAGACGAAATTTTGCAATGAGTTTGAATGACACGTCACTATGAATAGGATAGGCTACCTGATCAAACTGAATGCCTTGTTGCTTGATTTTAGTCTTGTGATTGACTCTGTACCTTCAAATAATACTTTTTTCAATTATTCCTTAAAAAAGAATTTTTAATAAAACTTGTTGTGAGCTTATTGGGAACAGGGGTGTGCTTAAAGGGTACAAAACGTACCCATTAAGCACAGCCAGACTTTTTATATTTAATCATGTACATCTTAATTGAAATACTTTTGTCATTTAAAATAAAATGAAATATTATAGTGTGAGAGATTAATATTTTATTTTAAAATAACTTCTTGTACTAAAACCAATATCTTGTGCACTAAAAATGTCTCAATGTAGATTTTGGTGAGCTTAATAGGTACGTTTACCCAATAGAATGTAGAAACGAAAAATGTCTCAGATCCACTGTTTATGTTGACTGCAAGATTCTAAGTTAAGGTTAGCTAATTAACATTCAGTGACTTGCTAACGTAGCATTCTATCATGATAGCGTGACTTCTATGAGTCTATCAGTGCTGCACAGCCTAATCAATACTCTTAACCTTAGTTGAAAGATTGCTGCTGCTAGGTTTAACTGTAACAACATTGTAACACATACTATCACCAATCAATACTATTTTCCACAGTAGAATCTGCATTTGAAAGCCTGGTCAGTCACTTCTACTGCTAGTTTATTTGTGTGGCTAGTTATTTTGCCTACTTACACTCTGCTTTATGAAAAAGCTTCGTATGTCCCCTTTCTTCTTCTTGGGTGGCATAGCTGATCTATCTACAAAGTACAAAAAGTGGCAAAAAACGATATATTAAAATGTTTTACTCTGGCCTTTGTATGTGGCAGAGAGACAGCCCTGGTAACTTACCGTCGTCGACGCGCGCGCGCACACACACACACACACACACACACACACACACACACACACACACCACCCGCTCGCTGCCAGTGCAAGCACAAAAGTAGTCCCGGCCCGCGCGTGTAGCCTGTCAGATACACCGCCGCCAATCAAATTACGGCGTTTCTTGTACTGTCGTTGTTTTGGCCGTTGGAATCGATCCAAATAGCAGCGCAAAGATCCAAATAGCAGTTCAAAGGAGCTTGCTAAATATTGGTGGGGACAAATTTGTCATCTCAAAATATTGATTGGGACTAGTACCTAGCGTCCCCCCCTAAACCTACGCCCATGCTTCTGAGGTAAATTTCCCAGGATTATTATTACGATAGTATTATTCCTCACAGCGTAGCAAGACAACGTAAAGTACATTAATCTGTTTAAACTTGATGTGTTTTATCTAGCTTGACTGGTTTGCATGGATTGTAAAGGCTGCGATTATTTCCTTCTTTTTTTTTAAAGGCATACTATGCAGTTTCCGTTTTTGTCAAAGTCTGCTAACAGCTCTGCTAATCGATAGCTAGCTAGACATATGTGGAAATTAGTGGACTGGTCTTATTATCAACAATGAATTAATGAACAACTTCGTAAAAAATGACATACAACAAGCAAGCGCAACAACATACAACATAGAACGCAAGCAAGTTTACAAATAAGAGATTTACTTACTAGTCAACAAGAATGCCAGGTCAGCATCACTGTTGCATCCTTTGCTGCTTTTTAGCTCTCGCCAATGAGTGAAGCGGGCAGTTTCTCGTTTTCTTTTCCTTGACCTTAATCCGTTTTAATAGCCAAATTGGCCGGTGAATGAAAAAGTTAATTTCAAACCTGGAGGACATATCCGAATGCAGCCAGAAGTGGAAAAAAGAAAGATGATGAGGAAAAGAGGAAACAGGACAGCGGTAAGTGATGGAGATGATGATTGACTTAACACAATTTGTCTAATTAAAGACTAATATTTTCGTTGTTCAGTTCATTTCACATTTATTTGCATAGCGCTTTTCACAAAAAAATTTCAAAGCAGCTTTACAGAAATGCATGCATCTCAAGAGTGATCCGTTATCAGAGGTGACAAAAGTAATTGATTTCAGAAATGTACAAATAAAAATCACGCTATCAGTGTTAATTTCAGCTTAGTTTCACTTAATTATTTGCAAGATGAATTACTAGTAATAGGATTACTGAAAATGAGTACATTAATAACAGGCTGAAGTGGAAAAGGTTGTACAGGGAATAATGCGCACATCACCAGTGACCGCACTTGGCAAGCGTCTGTACTGCATTGTAAAACAAATGCTAAAAGTAAATTAGTTAAAGATGCAGTCCGTAGCTTTTTTGGGTTAAAAATTATCCAAAATATAAATTTGAGCAAGTACATAACCAGCCAGTGTTCAAAACTATCCACTTGCCTCAGCTCGATTAAAAATGGTAAGCTTGTAATAATGTTTTTAATTCCAGTGTTACTGGTGGAATTCCGCAGGAAATTCGAGCATGTCTTTGCGTCATTACGTCACATCCGGTTTTGACATGTGATGGTCGATCGCGGGGTAATGAAGGAAGAAACAAGTGTCAGCTGTGAGAGATGAGGGAGGCGATCAGCAATTGGGACATGTGTCTTAACCCCCTGAGGTCGGCTGTATCGCCGGCGATACCAGCTCGCTTTTTTTTTATCAGTGTAAAAGAAACTCATAAATACTCTGTTGACTTTAATTTTCCATAGGAGTTTCATACATCAATCGATTCTGTTAAATGTGTATTATTTTTGTGTATACTCACAATAAAAACAAAGTGTTGTGCTTTTTGCCAAATAAAGAAAAATAAACACAAAGCGAGTTCTGCCTTTTCTCTGCCAGTGTAGTCCATTCTGAAACGCGTCCGAAAATGAACAATAACTCAGTGAATACTCAGTCAAACAGGCATACAGACACACAGGCATGAAGCTTGAATTCTCTTCTTTTAAATTAAGTAATTTATATAAAAAACAAATATTCTCATCTTGTGAAATCTGTATTAAAAGAGAGCGGTTCCAGTCGAGCTCATTAGCGCTCATTCAAATGTAATGTGACTCCGCCTACGGAGAGCGCGCGCTATTCAAACGCAAATGATTGAGGCAATCCACGCAAACCTGTGAACGCCCCCATATCAGCTCGAGAAAACACAAGTTTATTCAGATCATTACTTGTTTACACCGTCTCGCAGCGCTGTGAGGAATAATAATAATGGAAAATGTCCCTCAGAAGTGCGGGTATATCGAGGAGCAAGGATCCAACTGAGCTGAGGAAAACTGTAGTACGTTTTTTTCCTTCTCACGTGAATCGCGTTTCTGTTTTGTGAATGAATGAACGCAGAGATGCACGCTGTTTTCCACAGCTCGCAAAAAGACAGTTTAAATTTAAATCGCGTGTGTGAATGAATGATGATGTTTTAGCAAACTGTATTGCTATACTGAGATGAGTAAAAATCGAAATGTAGGCTATTTGTATAAGCAACGTATTAAACTGCAAATTAACATTTATATGCCCTAATATTTCATAAAAACAACGTTACAGTCAGGCGAAATATGAAAGACAACATTTTGTTGACTAGATGTGGGTACAGTTTTTACTGTAGAATATACTGCCACATCAAATAAGCTTTTGTTTAGCAATTTCTATATATATAAAATACTATTTTTGTCAAAAATAAAGTCATCAACTAAGATGTTAGCTGTTCCAATGTTGGCTATATTAAAACTAATGAATACATAGATAAAATGTAGGCCTATAATAATTTTTTTTACAAAGAAAGAGTACACTTGAAATATTGTTGAAATTGTTGTAATTGTAACCTTTTTAATAAAATAGCAAAACATATTTACAAGATAGATGTAAGCAAAATCTTAAATGGTCAATATAAGTCTTCTTCTAAATATATCTTTTGTCCTTGCATTGTGGCTCAGTCAGTGTCACACCTGAATGAATGGCTAATTATGCAGAGTGGGTGGGACATTGTATTCTCAGGTGTAAACCACTCCTCATTCACGCCCCCCTCGCATATTGGCTTTTCAAGCAAAACCTGTTTTACATCAATTTAAATCAATGTATGGTTTTATGTGAACGATAAAGCAAGACTATTTTCACATAAGTTTGAAGCCAGAACTCGAAGGAACAACATCCATTAGTCAAAAGTCTTATTGACACATATTTATTATGAGCTTTGTGGTCATATTTCAGCAACTTTCATTTTTATTTTTTTCAATAACCACGCATAAACATTATTCTCTTAAAAATGTAAAAATATACATGCATGGTGATCACATATTTTGGTAGTCCTGTTTGTGCTATATAGAGTGAATTTACACCTTTGCCATTAACATGTTTATAAATAACTGAAAAAAGCACTAATGTCAGAGCATGTCAGAACACCCCCAGGGCCCAGAAAACTGCTCAGACTCCAGAGGGTTAATAATGGATATAAAAAGGCATTTTGGTGTGAGAAAAAGAGAGAGAGAGGACATGTGAGGCACGCAGCACGTGAGAGAGGGAGAGAGGCCGCGGTCGCGGAGGGAGGCCGCGGGAGAGAGAGAGAGAGAGAGAGAGAGAGAGAGAGAGAGAGAGAGAGAGAGAGAGAGAGAGACAGAGAAGACTTCGGCTGGATTGCGGGTGTAAGCCTTGGTTGCACCGTGAGTCTGTTGAATTGCAGTTTTATTGTGGAAATGAGCACGAGTGAAACCTACATTGGGTCGGCAAAGACACCCAATGTAAGATATTTTCAGCTGAATTAAAAGGGCTATGCATGAAATTGTGAGTTATTTTGAATTTAAGTTGAAATAATGTGAGGGATGTGCTTAAAATACTAATTTATTTATCATTTATTGATTAAATCTAGTAATTTAAAGGAAAATAAAATAAAAAATAACAAAAAATTGCATAAAAAATTGCATTAAAAAATTAGCAAAATAAAATAAAATAAGCTTTCTGGACAAGCTTTTTTTCAGCTTTAAAGCGGATTAAAACAGTGAACCAATAGAGTCTCTCAGCACTGGCACTAATTTCCACTGAACGAACATACGAAGGTCTTTGGATATGGAGGACATAGTGACAGTATTTGCTGTGTAAACAGCGTTTTTAAGGTGACAATCCATTATAAATATGAACATGTATGTAGTGTATCTCGAAAATTATATTGTATCTTGATCAAGATTGTAATTTTTTTTAATAAAACAATTATTGTTGTGAATAATAAACAATGTGTTTTGACTACTTTGTGTATGTTGTATAATTAAAAAAACTCTTTTAGAAGGGCCTCATTGATTAATTTTGCCTGGGGCCCGACCTAATGTTGGTTGGCCTCTTGTGTACAGAGCACAGTAGATCAGGGCAAACACCTCTAAAAATACCCTTTAGATTAGATTAGATTCAACTTTATTGTCATTACACAAGTACAGGTACAAGGCAACGAAATGCAGTTTAGGTCTAACCAGAAGTGCAATAGCAGCAAGTGCAGGATATAGAGTGGTTCCATAAGTGCAGAACATGGATATGTACTGAATAAATATAGAGTTGAATACTATTATAAACAAAAATTTACAGATAGATTTGTCCTATGAATATAATATACAGATAACTATTACTGTGAACAGAATTTACAGCTAGATATGTACTGAATATAATATACAGATGGCTATTACTATAAACAGAATTTTTACAGATAGATATGTACTGAATATAATACAGATGACTGTTACTATAAACAGAATTTTACAGATAGATATGTACTATGAATATATATACAGATGGGTGTTACTATAAACAGAATGTGAGCATAATATACAGATGGCTATTACTATAAACAGAATTTTACAAATAGATATATGTATAAGTTAGGCTAAAATGAGCAGTATAACAATGGATTTAAAGTAGTGCAAATAAAGTTTGGACAGAAGCTATCCGAGTGAAAGTGCAGTGGAAGTAATTGCATATTACAGTTAAAGTACGGTATTGCAAATGTATATGTAAACAGTCGGTACTGTAAATAAACAGTCGGCAGTGCAAATTGAGCATATTCCAGTCAAGGTAGTAGTGCAAGATGCATATGTAAACAGTTGTTACTATAATAACAGTCAGCAGTGCAAATGAACATTATAGTATTGCAAATAACAAAATGGAGGCAGGTGTGAGGAGGGAGAGGAGAGTCAATCAGTATATGAGGGGAGTGGGATCAATGAGGGTTAGAGTTTAATAAAGAGACAGCTCTGGGGAAAAAAACTGTTCTTTAGTCTGCTGGTCCTGGTCCGGAGGCACCTGAAACGCCTGCCGGAGGGCAGGAGAGAAAACAGTCTGTGGGCTGGGTGAGAGGAGTCCTTAAGGATGCTGCGAGCTCGATGCAGACAGCGTTTCCTCTGGATGTGCTCGATGGCAGGTAGTGGAGTCCCAGTGATGCGCTGGGCGGTTTTCACCACCCGCTGCAGTGCCTTGCGCTCTGCAATAGAACAGCTCCCATACCACACTGTAGCACAGTTGGTCAGGATGCTTTCTATTGCACAGCGATAGAAGTTCACCAGGATAGTGGAGGAAAGCTGATTCTTCCTCAGTGTCCTCAGGAAGAAAAGGCGCTGGTGAGCCTTCTTGACCAGGCTGGAGGTGTTGGTTGTCCAGGTCATGTCCGCCGAGATGTGGGTCCCCAGGAACTTGAAACTGGAGACACGCTCAACAGCCATTCCATTGATGTGGATGGTGTCGTGTGTGCCTCTTGACACTTTCCTGAAGTCCACGATGAGCTCCTTCGTTTTGGTGGTGTTGAGGAGCTGGTTATTTTCAGTGCACCATGTGGCCAGGTGCTTGATCTCCTCCCTATAGGCAGTCTCATCGTTGTTGCTGATGAGACCAATCACCGTAGTGTCGTCCGCAAACTTGACGATGGAATTAGATCCGTACACAGGCTTGCAGTCGGAGGTGAAGAGGGAGTAGAGAAACGGGCTTAGCACACAGCCCTGTGGTACACCAGTGTTGAGTGTGATGGACGTGGAGCAGTTGGAGCCTGATCGAACATTCTGGGGTCTGTTGGTCAAAAAGTCCAAAATCCAGTTGCACATGGAGGTGTTGATGCCCAGGTCTCCAAGTTTGGCTATTAACTTAGTTGGGATGACAGTGTTGAATGCTGAGCTGAAGTCAACAAACAGCATGCGTGCATAAGTGTTCTTATTGTCCAGATGTGTGAGCACAGAGTGCAGTGCCATGGAAACTGCATCCTCTGTGCTCCTATTGCTACGGTAGGCAAACTGGTGTGAGTCCAATGTGGATGGAAGAGAGTCTTTTAGGTGTGCCAGGACCAGCCGCTCAAAGCACTTCATTACGATGGGTGTGAGTGCTACAGGGCGGTAGTCGTTAAGGCACTTCGGGCTGGAGTGTTTTGGCACTGGCACAATGGAAGTGCATTTAAAGCATGTTGGTACAGCTGCTTGGGCAAGAGACAGGTTGAAAATGTCTGTAAAAACCCCAGCGAGCTGCTCCGCACATGCCCTGAGTACGCGTCCAGGGATGTTGTCTGGTCCAGCAGCCTTGTGCGCGCTGATCCTGCTCAGTGCATTGCAGACATCTGTGGAGGAGAGTGTGATCGGCGGGTGGTCAGCTGAGGATTTGAGCTTGGTGGCAGTTTCTCTGTTGTCTCTTTCAAAGCGAGCATAAAAGTCATTTAGCTCGTTCAGGAAGTTGACATCAGTGGCTGCGGGGGTGGAGTGAGAGGGTTTGTAGTCACTGATGGCCTGAATGCCCTGCCACATGCGCCGAGGGTCAGCGTTGGAAAAGTGTCCCTCTATCTTAAGCTTGTAGCAGTGCTTGGCCTCTTTGATGCCCCTTTTCAGATTTGCTCTGGATGTGCTATAGGCTTGTGCATCTCCTGATCTGAAGGCAGTGTTGCGTGTCTTCAATAGGAGTCGCACTTCCCTGTTCATCCATGGCTTCTGATTTGGGTATGTGGTGATCTGCTTCTGGGTTGTAACACTGTCAATGGTGGTATTGATATAATCCAGTACAGAGGAGGTGTAGCAGTCAATGTCCGTGTGAGAGCCACTGGTGGCTTGAGAAGCAAACATACTCCAGTCTGTGTGTAGAAACCTTTCCTGGAGTGAGGAATCTGCCCCCACAGGCCACACCTTGATGGTCTTCACTGATGGCTTCACGCGATTGATGAGAGGTGCATATTTGGGGGTGAGGAACAAAGAAAGGTGATCTGACTGTCCCAGGTGGGGGAGGGGTGTCGCGACGTAAGCTCCAGCCATGTTTGTGTAAACATGGTCTAAGGTTTTGTTTCCTCTGGTGTGACAGGAAACATGCTGGTGAAATTTCGGTAGCACTGACTTTAAGTTTGAATGATTAAAATCACCCGCAACAATAAACGCAGCTTCCGGGTGAACGGTCTGTTGTTTACTGATGGCTGCGTGAAGTTCTTTCATTGCAAACTTGGCATCAGCATCCGGGGGAATATAGGCTGCAGTTATAATAGTGGAAGTGAACTCCCGCGGTAGATAAAACGGTCTACATTTAACCATGAGAAACTCAAGGTTAGCTGAACAATGTCTCCCAACAATAGCAGAGTTTGTGCACCAAGCTTTGTTAATGTAAATGCACAATCCACCACCTCTGGTCTTACCGGAGCCATCTAATGTTCTATCCGCCCGGAATGTATGGCGTCCCGCTAGCTCAATAGCGTTGTCCGGTATTCCGCTGTTTAACCATGTTTCCGTGAAAATTAGAACATTACAGTTCAAAAGTCTCTTGCTGTATGTGATGTTGAGTCGAATCTCCTCCATTTTGTTCAACAGCGACCGTACATTGGCAAGGAAAATGCTGGGTAAAGAGAGCCGGTGTGGTGTTAGCTTTAGCTTAGCTCTTAGTCCTCCGCGCTTCCCCCGCCTTTGTTTACGATCTCGACGCCGCCTGCGAGCACTTCCGCCCGGCCGGGCAGAGTGCATAGCCTCGGGTGTTTTGGCGATCTCAGGAAGGAGTCGAAGGTTGTCCATAAAACTGTCGGAAATTCGCAAACCAATATCCAAAAGCTCACCTTGGGTGTACGATGTTAAGGCACAACTGTTCTGCACGAACAGACCCGAAATGAGCAAGAAAAATACTGCTAAATTGCAGAATCTGGAGAGACCGCGAGCCTCGCGATGTACTCGCGCCGCCATCTTGGTCAAAAATACCCTTGAGGTCCTCCAAAAGTTTCCTTGGCTAACGACCCAAGGTATGGGATGTTATTGTCTTTATCATATACTATATCAGTGGTTCTCAAAGTGTGGTACGCGTCTAGTGGTACGAAGAGGAATCACTGAATTTCGCACGTAAGATCAAACCGGTGTGATCTTTTACTGTCTATTATTGTGTGCTCAGTCTTGGCTGGTCCCTGGAGCGTACGATACGATTACACCGGTGTAGAACGGCCAGTGCATCACGTGATCAACTGCTAAATTCAAATGTGCTTTCGCAGTTGGCTGGCGCTGAGCCAGAGACGGACGCGCGCCACTCAGGCGCTGTCAAATATCACAATTATTCAGTGTTTTTAATCACATAATGTTTATTTTAGGTTTCAGACATTTAAATTCACATAAGTACTAAAAAAACAATACATTTAGAATTTGTAAAATACACACTGATGTCTATGGAAGCGGAAATAAAAATAATTTCCATTATAATTAGACGACACATTTTATTCATATCAGATTGTGTAAGTTACACATTGTGTTAGTAACTTTAAAGTTAACTCTATTCTTCTCCCAGTTCACCGGCCACTTACTTTCATGTATTTCGGGAGAAGTGGATGAATTCACGTGCTGTAAATCCAACAGATCCGATTCTCTGAACAGTGGCACAAACATGATGGCGCTCAACTAAAGCGATCGTTATAAAGGTGTTTAAACAACATAACACTTCCACTTGCATATATTTGACAATCGGAATATCAAATATTTCATGCCATATCTAACAAATTTGTGAATATTTTGAATAATTTTTTTTAAAAATAAAAGCAGATCATTAGTGGCTGCGGACAAGCAATGACGCGTCACCATGGAAACAATACAGCGATCAGTTCTAAATAATGATCGCCTTGAAAAACTCACAGGGTGTCGAATATTTTAAATGTACGTTTAAAAAGGTTAAATATCAATACACAGCCTTAATATTTTAAGTACAGTAGGCTACAGTTTTTATTTCATTTTTAGGTGCAATACATTTGAATTGAATCATTATTTAAGTTTTTTATTTACCTGTATGTAAGCAGCACAGTGCAGTGTTAATGTTCAAACTGTGTTTTTACAATGTTTAAAGTGGCTGACAATAATAAATATTCTTATTAGAAATTTAGCTGCCTCATTTTTGAGCTGTGCATAACCTTAGCTGAATAGTTAGGCCTACTACGCTACTGTATTCATATTGGTCATTATGGTGGTACTTGGAGAGCCAAATATTTTCTGAGGTGGTACTTGGTGTAAAAAGTTTGAGAACCACTGTACTATATGGTAACATGAAATTTAACCAGTCTTTTTGTGAATAGCTTTTCGCTATTTTTCCTTTTAGATTGCACAGGACTTTCTCATTTTACACCAGGATGAAGCACCAAAACCGTCTGAAAAATGTCTGACAGGATCTTGAATCTTGTGACTCGAGAAGCAAAGCTTCCATTGAAGAGATGACAGAAGACTACATAGTTTCTCCACCATTATGAGATTATGGGCCAGATTTACTATCAGCTTGTGGCAACTAGGGGTTGAACAAACTTGATGGCTGATGACGTCATTAATGAACAAATAAGCCTTAACCTCGAGCTGAGACTTTGGAAATGAGCATTTTCTCACAATTTTAGTCCACACAATACTAGTATTTGGAACAATCGTTTGCACCACAACAAATCTTCCCTATTGGACATGATGGACAATTAACATTTAATACATATACATATAATTACATATTATTACATTTGTTCTCAATTACAATGATTTTTGTTTAAAACATGGATTTGTGTGTCATCCTAAAGACTTTTATACAGTTGTAAATGCCATACCCAGAAAAACATGGTATTGTTGGTAAAAGGGATTCTTTCACATTTCACTCTCCCATCTCCGTGTCTGGGTGAATTATCTATTAGAGATCATAAATGCAACAACAAATATGTGAGAAGTGTCTTCGTTGATAGTAACATTTAATTATATTTTGAGTGAAGTCTATGTTTTCAAAGATTTTAACCTGAAAGAGGTGAAGGAAATGAGAATGAGTTATCTTTACCTTTCCAAGTCTCCCTAAAGTGAAAGGACTTAGCTTAACTTTAAGATAATAAATGACATATACCCATCTAAAGAATTCCTTAAATCAAAATTTGATATTGGAGAAAACACTTGTCAATTTTGTGAAATTGATATTGAAATTATTGTAATTACTCAAAGTTGTTTTGGTCTCAATTGTACAGTAAAATGTCATAAATCCTCTTGATACAAACAAATGAAGTTTGTTGTACTGAAGAAAGATTGTTCACAACACTACTTGGTCAATAACCTTTTTTATCTTGCTAAACACTTCATTCATAAATGCAGATTTTTTAAAACCCCTCCGTCTTTTCCTCATTTTTCTAATGAAAAAAAACATTGCTTTTGCTGCTTCTCTTTGTACCCTTTCAAATGAAAAAGCTACTACACTTTCAGGAAAAAAGGTATAGTTTTGTACCAAAGAAGGTTCAAACCCTTGTCACTGGGGTGGTACCTTTTACCTTAATATAAAGAAACAAATTTGTACCATTACAGTTTGTACCTTTTGATGACATGATTTGTACCATGGACAACCAAAATGTACTTTTTTTCTTTTTTACTTGCTGGTACAATACCTTCATCAAAGGTACAAGTTTCATGGTTTAAGGAACCACCCAGTGACAAGCCCTTTGTACCTTAACTGTGTCAAATGTGTTCAATCAAGAACTATTAAAGGCCATTTTTCTATTGAATAACATACACATTCAACAGCTGAACCCAAAATACATCAATTTAATATCAGAGACAATACATATCAAATACAGGTAAACATATATATTTTTGTGTAAAGATATCTCTGCAGTTTACAATGAAGATTTTGGAAATATTTTTAACAAAACTTTTTTCCATTTGCTACAACAATTCAACAAAACAATTACATTTAAATGTCACAATATGTGAACATTTTCCTATCCACAATAAAAATTCACAAACTATTCACTATATAATTTACAATTATTTTTACCTTCCACACAATAGCCTTGCATTTACTTAACTTTGACATTTTTTAAAGTAGAAATTCAATTATGTAATGAGATGTGCACAAACCTAATGTTTTGCATGTGAGTGACTGCATATCTGGCTCCTACTTACAAAAGGTCATAGACCACATAAAGGTCAAAGGTCAAGTGTCTGGTAGTCCAGTTCCTCTCCTGGCGTCACACAAACCCAATCCTTCTCATGTGAAACTCGAAACACATGGAAATGAGAATCAAACGATTGTGGGAGCAACAGTTTTCCACACCGTATCTACGTTTGAAACATACTTAACCTTAAAGAATAAAGGAACTTCTTCTGAAATCACAACATCAATAACAAACACATGTTTTGTGGTGTATTTTACATTATTCACACAGACCTCTTTCACACGTGGAAGTGTTTTACCTGCTAAATCTATGGCTTGACAAGTTTAGTGGCTTTTAAGTGTATTTTGAAGCTCTCTGGGTAAAGATGTAAATGTATGTTCATAATCACACAACATGCTTTCTGATGAAAACTCACAACACTGTTTGAATTGGTGTCTTTTGCTTAAAGTAGTAGTGATGTTAATGAAGTTTCTACAGGTGCTAGATACATTTTTAAAGTACTGATGCTTACTTCCAAAACACATACACCAAAGCGGACCATAAGATGAAATAAGTCTCGCATAATGTATTAGATAATGACACTTGGGTGTAATGACGTCAGATACATATTTAACTCTCGCAAGAACTCTCTCACTTTCAAATCAAGAATCGTAAGGCTTTCTCCTTTTACTGTAGGTGCCATAACAATATCTGCAATTTCTCGACATAGAAGACAGACATTACAATATTCAGAACTGGGTGGAATGTGGTGTGCAATACATTTTTCTTTGCATTAATAATGTAAAAAAAATGTTTTAATAAAAATCATTTTATTGTTGGTTGGTTTGAGCCTGAACCTGTCTGACATGAAAAAAAAAAGAAGGTAATTTTACCATTGTTGCCCAGCATGGCTATACCAGCTCAGCAAACAGAAGTCTACTAGCCTACTGAGAAATATTTGAGCGGACTTTGCTTTTCCAGTGCGTGATCGGTTCATGATTGGAGCGTTTGGGCCGTGAACGACAGAACAAAACGTGCAGCGCAAACACGAAGCCGAACATTGAGCAGAGAGCGCAGCGCACCGACACACACACACACACGCGGAACGGAGAGCGCGGCGCACACACAGAGCGGAAAAGACCTGCTCACGAAATTACTAAACAAGCTTGGCCGATCACGTGAAAATCGGCCAATTCCGGTCACCAGCCGATCAATCGGTGCATCTCTAGTTTTGTGAATTGTTTCATTGAAGCTGTTAACTTCTTTTTTTTCTTTTTTTTCTCAAACTGAAACAAATTCATCAAAAGAATTATAAAAGAAAAAAATACTTACCCTTTCAACTATATTTGTCTCTAGTCTTCGTAGTCTTCTGATCTGGTCCAATACATTAAAAAGTGGTTTATGCTTAGACTGTGGAACGCGTGCGCTACAGATGCATCTTTAAAAAAAGCAACTAGCTAGTCCCAACTGTTTCCCGACAGTCTGTTTTCCCGTATTATTGCAAATTGGTCGTTCAACAACGTTAGTTTATGACATCACGCACATGGTGGAGTAATAACTTCTTTTAATGAATCTTTTTGAGATCGAATTAACGCTAGATGTTTTGCTATAAATTACAGACATGGCATCTGAGGACTATTTCTAATTTTTTCTCAGTTATTTTGCTTTATTTCCAGATTCAATCATAGTCTCGTTCTTACATAGTAGAGCACGTTCGCACATGCGCACTCTTCAAAGACGACGCTTTAAATCTCTTGACAAACTAAAAGATGTAAATTAAATTTTTATGTGTTCTAAATAAAATACACAGGTTGTACTGAATGTCAGCTTGCTGATTTGGCTCAAGATCAGGATTTATAAAGTCCACAAGTCATGCAAACTAGAAACTATGCTTTTAACCACAGGTCGAGAGCTGTCGTTCCAACTACACAACTCTGCGATGCTGTTTGCGAATGTTTGTTGGAACGATGGTTTCGGGAAACACAGACTCGTTGACATAGTTGGCTAACGATACTTTTGGGAAACGCACCCAAGAACAGTTTCACATGAATATAAAGCTCAATGAACAGCATTACCTTGTATTTATTAAATTTATTAAAGCATTTATTAGATATAAATATTTTTTAACATTATAAATGTTGTCTGTCACTTTTGATCAATGTAATGCATTCTTGCTGAATAAAAGTAATGTCTCTTTTTTAATCTGATCACAAATGTATGAATGGTATCATTGTTTCCACAAAAATGTTATGCAGCCAAACAGTTTTCAATAATGATAATAATCATAAATGTTTCTTGATCATCAAGTCATTATATTAGACTGATTTCTGAAGGATCATGTGACACTGAAGACTGGAGTAATGATGCTGAAAATTACAGGAATAAATTACACTCTACTATATATTCACATAGAAAACAGCTGATTTAAACTGTAATATTATTTTCACAATATTACTTTTTGTACTTTATTTTTGATTAAATAAATGCAGCTTTGGTGAGCAGAAGAGTTTCAAAAACACTAAAACTTTTTCAAACGTTTCACAGACTGAATGTTTCTATGACCAACTTTTATCATTTTGACTAAACTGATATCTCCTTCTGTAACGGTCACCAGCTGGAGTGCCCTTGAGAGCCACCAGAGGGCACTCCACATCAGACACTCACGTTCACTCTCAGACTACATTTCCCATACTCACTGCCCGGACTCATCATCTCTGATCACTCATCACAATCACCTGTACCTCATTATCACTGATTGCATTCACCTGTGTCCCATCACCCTGCTAGTCTCAGTCTATTTATACCATGTTCATTCATTCACTCACTGCGAAGTCTTGTTTAAGTGTTACACTGCAATTCCGAGCGTTTTCCCTGGTTTCTTGTCTTTTGGTTTATTTGGATTTCTTGCCCTGTTCCCTGGATTACTCTTTTGCCTCTGGTCCCTGCCTGTTTTGTTTGTTTCTTTGTTGGTTTGTTTGGACTGCCTACCTGTGTTTTGACCTTTTGCCTGTACACTGGATTACGCCTTAGGATTGCCCCTAAATAAAAGCTGCGTTTGGATCTTAACCCTCGTGTCTCGGAGCAGTTCGTAACAGAAGACTTCGCCACACCTAGATCCAGCAGCCATGCCTACCTGGAGTCCTGATGTCCAGATCATCCGTCTTCGCCAAGAGAATCGCGCCACCGAGGATTATGTCGCAGAATTCCTCGAGCTGGCACATCTTGCACAAATGAGCACCCAGTGCTTGATGATCTTCTTCCGCGGGGGATTATCGGAACCACTCCGGTCTCTGATGCCCGAACCTGATCCGCACGGGTCTTTAGAAAGGTACGTTGACCTGGCCCTGTTGTGGAGCGGTTCCTTGTTTACTGTGGGCGAGGAGGAGAAGAAGCTCCCTGAACCTGCAGTGTCCCCTCAGACCGCGCTCCACGTCTTGCCAGCAATCAAGCCAGCCACCAGATCGGTCTATGGCCGAACAGGACTGATCTCCAGCGTGGCCGATCCTCCGTTAATGTCTGCACGTGCTGCCAGGAAGACCGTCACGTCTGCCGAGCCAGAGACGGTTCACGTCACGTCTGCCGAGCCAGAGACGGTTCACGTCACGTCTGCCGAGCCAGAGACGGTTCACGTCACGTCTGCCGAGCCAGAGACGGTTCACGTCACGTCTGCCGAGCCAGAGACGGTTCACGTCACGTCTGCCGAGCCAGAGCTTCACGTCAGTCCTGCCGAGCCAGAGCCAGAGCTTCACGTCAGTCCTGCCGAGCCAGAGCCAGAGCCAGAGCTTCACGTCAGTCCTGCCGAGCCAGAGCCAGAGCCTGCACTTCACGCCAATCCAGCCGAGCCAGCACTTCACGCCAAATTTGCTGAGACCAAAGCAGTATGCGTCGTGCCCGCCGCCCCTGAGACTGAGAGCGTTATGCCCGCCGCGTCTGTGACAGGAAGCGTCATGCCCGCCAGCACAAAGTCTTCACCGCTGGTCCCGTCCAGCGCTCAGCCTTCTTCGCCGCTGGTTTCGTCCAGCACCGACATTTAGTCATTTACATTTAGTCATTTAGCAGACGCCCTTATCCAAAGCGACTTACAAATTAGGACTAAGTTCAGCGAGTCATCATAAAGAGGCAAAAGCAACAACAACGCAGGAAGTGCTCAAAATACGAAGTTCAGGTATTATTCAGAGTAGCATAAGCCTGATAAGTGATGTTTCAAAGGGAAAGGATTTTTTTTTATTTTTTTATAAGGTTAAGTGCTCACGGAAGAGATTGGTTTTCAGCTGTTTTTTTGAATGTTGTCAGGGATTCTGCATTCCGGATGAGGGTGGGGAGAGCGTTCCACCAGCATGGAACTGTAAATGAGAACCTTCACCGCTGGTTCCGTCCAGTTCAGAGTCGTCTTCGCTTCTGGTCCTAGCCAGCTCAGAGTCCTCTTCACCGCTGGTCCTGCCCAGCTCTCAGCCTTCTTCGCCGCTGGTCCTGCCCAGCGCTCAGCCTTCTTCGCCGCTGGTCCTGCCCAGCTCAAAGCCCTTGCCGCCGCTGGTTCCGTCAAGCTCAGAGCGCGCTGATCCTGATCCAGAGACTGAGGTTCACGTCACTTCTGCCGATCCAGAGACTGAGCTTCACGTCACTTCTGCCGATCCAGAGACTGAGCTTCACGTCATTTCTGCCGATCCAGAGACTGAGCCTCACGTCACGTCCGCCCGTCAAGAGTCTCGTCCCGCCGAGACTGAATCTGTTCCTGAGCCTGAATCTGATCCTGATACTGAGCCTGAATCTGTTCCTCTTCCTCTTTCTGCGCCTGGGTCTTCGGACAAGATGGCCGACTCCACGCCTGTGTCTTCGGACAAGATGGCCGATTCCACACCTGTATCTCCGTACAAGATGGCCGCCGCCGAGCCAGTGTCTCCGTACAAGATGGCCGCCGCCGAGCCAGTGTCTCCAGACGAAATGACCGCCGCCACATCGCCTGAGCCCTCAGCAGAGATGGTCGCCGACACGCCTGAACCTGAACCCGCCCCGGCCGCCCGAAGGGTCGTCTCCGCCCCGGCCGCCCGAAGGGTCGTCTCCGCCCCGGCCGCCCGAAGGGTCGTCTCCGCCCCGGCCGCCCGAAGGGTCGTCTCCGCCCCGGTCGCCTGCAGAGCCTGCTCCGCCCCGGTCGCCTGCAGAGCCTGCTCCGCCCCGGTCGCCTGCAGAGCCTGCTCCGCCCCGGTCGCCTGCAGAGCCTGCAGAGCCCCGGTCGCCTGCAGAGCCTGCAGAGCCCCGGTCGCCTGCAGAGCCTGCTCCGCCCCGGTCGCCTGCACTGCCTGCTCCACCACAGTCTCCAGGTCCTCTTCCGCTCCACGGGCCTGGCCCTCCATCCCGCCCCCGGGTCCGCCTCCGCTCCACCACCCTCCTGGACAATTTAGGAGCGTCTGGAATCCGCTCCTTAAAGGGGGGGCTATGTAACGGTCACCAGCTGGAGTGCCCTTGAGAGCCACCAGAGGGCACTCCACATCAGACACTCACGTTCACTCTCAGACTACATTTCCCATACTCACTGCCCGGACTCATCATCTCTGATCACTCATCACAATCACCTGTACCTCATTATCACTGATTGCATTCACCTGTGTCCCATCACCCTGCTAGTCTCAGTCTATTTATACCATGTTCATTCATTCACTCACCGCGAAGTCTTGTTTAAGTGTTACACTGCAATTCCGAGCGTTTTCCCTGGTTTCTTGTCTTTTGGTTTATTTGGATTTCTTGCCCTGTTCCCTGGATTACTCTTTTGCCTCTGGTCCCTGCCTGTTTTGTTTGTTTCTTTGTTGGTTTGTTTGGACTGCCTACCTGTGTTTTGACCTTTTGCCTGTACACTGGATTACGCCTTAGGATTGCCCCTAAATAAAAGCTGCGTTTGCATCTTAACCCTCGTGTCTCGGAGCAGTTCGTAACACCTTCAACATGTGTGTAACCTTTGTTGCTAACTTTCTGACAATCATCTCCCTTTCAATGTCTGTTCATTTGTTTGGCCATAGATCTGGGTCATCGACCAGGATGATTACTATAGTAATTATAGTAGTATTATATATATATTACTATAGTAATTGTAGTAGTAATATAGTATATTACTTATTTACTGAAGAACTTGGGCGTACATGTGTGCTTCTGTAACAAATGATACAACAGAAATAAACTTATCAATGTATAATTACATATATTCCACAAACATAAACATCCATTTAAATAATTAAAGAGTATTCAGTCTATACATATTTATATCCACCAGGACTGCCGCCTCAGCGCTGATGACGTCACAGCAATAGAGCGCGCTGGTTGGTCGGGATCATTCGGGATCTACACACCTGTCCTATGTTGTGAAGATCTTTTTGATGAAATCTGAGATTACTGAAATATCTTAATTTGTGTTGTGAAGACGAGCGAAAGTCTCACGGGTTCGGGACGACATGAGGGTGAGTTTTTAATGACAGAACTTTCCTTTTGGGTGAACTAACCCTTTAACTTTTGGGAACTTGCAAATCATAAAAGTGTGTTTTTTTAGTTTTCCGATATGTCAATGCTAAACACTTCATCTGTAAATTAACTCTCTACTTGCTATAGGTGGGGATTTCAGTGTTGTGATTGACAGCGCTCTTGATAAATGTCCACAGGCCGACTCTCATCACTTAATTCAGAATATAAACCATTCCTGGAGACACTTGCTGTGACTGATGTCTGGAGATGGACGGGGTTTATTTGTTGTTGATATCTGAGGTAAAGCTGTGGTAAAGTATGCAAACATCACGTGAGCGTCACTACGGGAAGCAGAAAGTGTCTTCAGACTTCACGTCGCCGATCGGTTACATCAGCCGATGTCCAACACACCTAACATGACACATTCACAAGAGGAGCACATGGCAAGAACACATGAGGGAAAAGGGAATCACATATAGGTAAATTACAAAATTAAAGACATGAAACGTGAAAGTGAGAACAAAACCCAAACCAGCGTGACTTTTTATTCAATTATCTACAGTCTTCTGCAATGCCCTCCAAATCTCGTGAAGCCTGACAGTGCACTTGGAGAACCAAATAAGAGACACAGAGACCAGATTGCTGCTCAGTTGTTTCTCAGTTTAATACAGTTGGGCAGAGGATACATGCGTCAATACATGTGTTAGCCTGTTTTCTGCTTGTGTCAAAGTTGCAGGCAGGAAAACCATAGAGAGGAAGAGAACGTGTAGACAGCGCACAGAATGCAAACTCAAACAGGGTGACAGAGAGCCAACACATATTTTACACTGGCACAAATAGCACATCACGGTAAGTCTTTCATTAATCTTCAGGATTATAATGATATCGAGCTCTAGGGATTCTGCTTTTAGTTTAGATTAATTTACAGACTCTTTACAATCTGAAATATACAGAGGTGGAAAGTAAACATGTAAATGTTCAACACTTCCGCTCTTCTGTCGGCCAGGCATTGATTCACAGACGATCAGCTTTAGTGAGAAGGTCGATTATGACAAACAGATGTATTTTTGATGGCTACAGAAAATCTATACTCTCCAATTAAAGTGTCTGGATTGTGATATTTAAAGGAAGAAGCCCGAGTAAATAAATTATTTAATGTTTTTAATTTCACCTATGTGAAAATGCTCAATAATAATATTAATAATAAACTAGATTAAACAGTTCGTCGAGACAAACTTTTAGTTGGCTTGAGAAAATTTGGACCAGAAAGTTTGAAGAAGTTTAAAGTAATCTGAAGTTTAAATTAGTTTGAAGTTTAAAAGTAGTTTAAAGTTTGATAGATAGATAGATAGATAGATAGATAGATAGATAGATAGATGAATTGATTTTGGATCCTCCTCCTTCCTAAGTTATGTTCAGCCCACGCATCATACAGTGTTTGTGCCGCACTGGCATTGAGCAGATAGAAAAAGTAGCGAGTGAACAAATTAAAAGGGAATTAAATGTTGGAGCCAGTAAGAATAGTCTTAAAATGATTTATGTGATGTTTGGAGGCTTTTTCATACTACTCAGTGTTACTTGGACTTATGTTAAAGATAATCATTTGTCTTTTGCTAGGCTTGATAGATTTTCAGAGTAATGAACTTAAAGGTTGTTCAATACACCCAGTTGGTATTTCGGTTCATTGCCTTGTACAAGTTGCTATCTTTGTTAAGGATGTGAAATGCAAAATTGACTATTGGCATTTGAATGTATCTTTGCTTTCTGATAATGCTTTTAACCCTCTGGGGCCTGAGGTGTTTTTGGGGTCCTTGAGATGTTCTGACATGCCCTTACATTTGTGCTTTTTTCAGTTGCTTATAAACATATTAATGGCAAAGGTATTAATGGCAAAGGTATAATTACACACTATTTAGCACAAACAGGGCTACCATAATATGTGAGCAACATGTATGTACATGTTTGTATTTTTGAGAAAATAATGTTTATGCATGGTTATTGAAAAAACTAAAAATGAAAATTTCTGAAATAAGGCCACAAAACACATACTAAATATGTGTCCACAAGACTTCTGAATAATGCGTTTTGTCGCCTCGAGTTTTTTCTTCAAAATGATGTGAAAATCATCCTGCCTAATCATTCACATAAAACAATACATTGATTTAAATTTCGTAAGACACTTTTTGTTTGGAAAGGCAATATGCGGGTGGGCGTGATTCACACCTGAGGAGACAATGCCCCCGCATAATGAGGCTGCATACATAATGAGCCTTTCATTCAGGTGTGTGACTGAGCCACAAGAAAGAATGCAAGGACAAAAAAATTAAATAATTATATATATATATATATGAAGAGCTCTTTTCCAAAATGTAATTTTGCTGTGTACTGAACCTATTCACTGCTCCATCAACGTTTCATGCCAAATCGCTATATTTCCTTGTTTAAAATGTACTGCAAGATGCAGTTTCTTTCCAAACCGCGATAAGCGCCAAACCTATTTTTAGCCTAAACGCGATACATCCTCTGGACTAATCAGAATTCTCTCGCGCGCGCGCTCTCTCACCCTCAAATCACTCGCGCGTATCGCGCCAGATGCTCAATTCGCCTCATTCGCGCCGCAGGATCTCCAGACGTGCGTAAACGCATCTTTACATTGACTAAACATGAAAATCACTTGCGCCAGACGATCTATTCGCGTTTGGTGTGAACGCCACTCACTCACTCTCTCACTCACACAAGGTCATGTCGTGATTTGTTTTATGTAAAGTGGACAAAGGTTCTACTTTTTATGGATTCAACACTTTACTGAATGCCAATGTATTTATTACTGACTTTTTTTTTTTTTTTTTTTTAAGACAAACCATCAATTTTTGGAATAAAATTGGAATAAAATTATGGATTTATAGCGTTTTGAAAAAAAAATTATGGATTTATAGCATTTATCATCAACAATATTGTTGTTTGATTTAATAATCATTGTTTAACATGTTCAGACTGAGCCAAAAAAACCAAACATTTTAACAGGATAAATTGATACATACATTATATATATATATATATATATATATATATATATATATATAAAATTGGTTCACAGTTGTTGTTGTTTTTTCCTCAAATTGTGCTTGCAAATTGTATAATATCCAAGGTAAACATTTCTAGTAATTGTGCAGTTAATTGTTCTCATACTGTATTTTCAGATTTGGAATATATTCTCTACCCAAATGTGTCACTAATAAAACACAATACAAATTAAAGCTGCAAGCAGCGATGAAAGGGCCCTCGCACTCGTGCCATCGTCACTCGGTGGCTTTAGGAAGACAGAGCATGGTTGGGCAATGTGCATTTAAGGAGGTATATATAGTAGTTGCTAGCATGTTTAGTATGTTTCTAGCATGCTTAGTACACAGTAGTTATGTGGTTAGTACTACATTACTGTGTTAACCATGTCAGTTTATGTTGCCAGTAGGTGGGGTTACGTCTATATCGGAATATCGCTATGTAGATGTGTTCAGTGCAGGACTTTTATCAAACATGTGAAGTTTGGGGCAGATTGGACATTGTATGCTTGAGTTACAACAACTTCCTTTAGCATTTCTAGCATGTTTTATTATGTTTCTAGCATATTACATATTCATTTTGGGGTAGATTGGACATTGCATGCCTGAGTTACAGCAAATTCATATTTAATTGCAGTAATAGCATGCTTCAACACTTACAGTAGCTAAGTATTTGATAGCATGTTTCAAGTATGTTGCTAACATGTTTAGCAGTTGGTGGCACTTTTTTTTATGTTATTAGGAGTCCAGAACAGTGTTAAACGTCACCTCCTGTTGCCAGCAGGCGGCGCTATGACTATATCTGAATATGAGCATGGACTTGTGTTCAGGAGATAACTCTTATCAAACGTGTGAAGTTTGGGGTAGATTGGACATTGTATGCTTAAGTTACAACAACTTCCTTTGGCATTTCTAGCATGCTGTAGAACTTAGCTATGTGTTGCTAGCATGTTTCTTGCATGTTACATATTAAGTTTGGGGCAGATTGGACATTCCATGCCTGTGTTACAGCAAATTCCTATTTAATTGCAGCAATAGCATGCTTTAGCACTTAGCTAAGTGTTTGCTAGCATGTTTTAGCATGTTTCTAGTATGTTTTTAGCATGTTTAGCACTTGCTGGCACGTTTTTATATGTTTTTATATGTCCACAACAGTGTTTAACATGTCACTTCCTGTTGCCAGCAGGTGGCGCTATGACTGTAACTGAATATGAGCATTGTCATGTGTTCAGGACAGAACGTTTATCAAAAGTGTGAAGTTTGGTGCAGATTGGACATTGCCTTCTTTGAGTAACAACAACATCCTGTTTCATTGAATTACCATGCTTTAGCCCTTAGCTAAGTATTGCTAGCATGGTTTAACATGTTTCTAGCATGTTTAGAAGTCAATGGCATTTTTAACATGTTGCTAGAATGGCATCAACGTGTTAAACATGACACTTCCTGTTACCAGTAGGTGGCGCTATTACTATAACTGAATATTCTCATGTAGATGTGTTCAGGCCATGACTCTTATCAAACGTGTGAAGTTTGGGGCAGATTGGACATTCCGTGCCTGAGTTACAGCAAATTCCTATTTAATTGCAGTAATAGCATGCGTTAGCACTTAGCTAAGTGTTTGCTAGCATGTTTTAGCATGTTTCTAGTATGTTGTTAGCATGTTTAGCACTTGCTGGCACTTTTTTATATGTTATTAGGAGTCCACAACAGTGTTAAACATGCCACTTCCTGTTGCCAGCAGGTGGCGCTATGACTGTAACTGAAAATGAGCATGGTCATGTGTTCAGGACAGAACACTTATCAAAAGTGTGAAGTTTGGGGAAGATTGGACATTCCATGCCTGAGTTACAGCAACTTCCTGTTTCATGGCGAAACATCAAAATTTGTCAGGCCGCCGAGGACCCGCCCTTCGATGAAAACTCAAGATCTTCGCAATTTAACGTCGCAAAGGCCTTAAGATTACACTCACCAAATTTGAAGATGATCAGATTAAAACTGTAGGAGGAGTTCGTTAAAGTACGAGGCCTGAAAATGGCAAAAACTGCACAAAAATCTGAGAGGAAGTTGAAAATGGCTGACTTCCTGTTGTGTTTAGGGCTACGCTCCAAGATACTTTTTTGTAGGTATTGGGTCATTACATGTATGTACCAAATTTCATACCTGTGCGTGAAACGTAGAGCCGGGGCAAAATGTGGGGGCAATAATTTACAGAATTTGCCCCACCCAATTTTGAATACCATATCACACGTATATTTTCACCACTTCTGAAGCGTGTGCAAAGTTTCATGAGTTTTCGAGCATGTTAAGGCCCTCTAAAAAGCGATTCACTTTGGAGAAGAAGAAGAAGAAGAATTAAAGCTGCAAGCAGCGATGAAAAGGGCCCTCGCACCCGTGCCACCGCCACCCGGTGGCTTTAGGAAAGGCCTTAAGATTACACTCACCAAATTTGAAGAGGATCAGATCAAAACTGTAGGAGGAGTTCGTTAAAGTACAACATCAGGAAATGGCAAAAACTGCACGAAATCTGAGAGGAAGTTAAAAATAGCTGACTTCCTGTTGTGTTTAGGGCTACGCTCCAAGATACTTTTTTGTAGGTATTGGGTCATTACATGTAGGTACCAAATTTCATACCTGTACGTAAAACCTAGAGCCGGGGCAAAATGTGGGGGCAATAATTAAGCCATTTTGCCCCATCCAATTTTGAAAACCATATCACACGTAAATTTTCACCACTTCTGAAGTGTGTGCAAAGTTTCATGATTTTTCAAGCACGTTTTGTATTTGCCACACTTCAGGCCCTTTCACACTGGACGCGATTTTGACGCACGAATCATTCGCGCGATGGTTTTATTTTTCGATCAGCTGTGTGTGTAATGAGTGCTTCCACACCGAACGCGAAAGCGCAGCGGCGAAAAAACGACTTTTATTTTATTCGCTTCGATGTCGATTTTTTTTTTACTTTTGCGGCGACAGAATAGGCTTCAGCCAATCACATACTACAAGGACAACGATTTGAAAGACAATGTGTGGCGTAGCATTGCCAACCAACTCGGTTATCTTGACTGTGAGTTTGTTGTGTGATAGTTTTGGTCATATAGTCCTGTGCTGTGTAGGCTAGCAGGCCAAACTACATTTGGGATACAAAGCTAACACTATTATCGTCAAAGATAGAGACAGAGACCGTGTTTACTTTGAACACGTAACAAAATGTAGTGAGACTATTTAGGGCTGCTTTTAGTATACTATACATTATTTGTGTGATATCTACAGTTTCTAGTCGAATGATTTTTAACTTACTTACTTCGTGTGTTACATGTAATGTGTAGTTACATTACAAAACGCACTGTGTTTAGTTGAAGACGCAAAAAACAAAACTGTGCACAAAAGCATACTCCCCTTCAGACTCTCTGTTCTGTAAGATTGGGTGCACCCAAAACCTTCTTTTCTGTCTTTTAAATAAAATGAAAAGCTCGTCTTCACTGGATGCTATGACTATGACTGGATGATGATGATGATGATGAAGTGTCCATGTTTTCTCAGCTGTCGGCGCGATTCGCGCGAAAGTTTGGGAATGTTGAAGCTCTCTGAACGTCACAGACGTCGCAAATTCGCGTCGCGGCTGATGTGAATGGTTTTGATGCGAACTATTCGCACACGAACTATTCGCTTTTTCGTTTCGCTTTTTCGTTACGCATCCGGTGTGAAAGGGCCTTTCCTGCTACCAGCAGGTGGCGCTATTGCTATAACCATAATGAGCATGGTCATGTGTTCAGGACAGGACTCTTATCAAACATGTGAAGTTTGGGACAGATTGGAAATTGTATGCCTGAGTTACTGCAGGCTGTCGGTGGTTGCCTAGCAACATCGGAACTGCAAGCAATATTGACAGAGAACTTATCTGATCATGCATATATCACCAAAAGGCAGAAATTGGGTGAACATTTGTCAGGCCGCCGAGGGCACACCCTTCGACGAAAACTCTAGATCTTCGCAATTTAACGTTGCAAAGGCCTTAAGATTACACTCACCAAATTTGAAGAGGATCAGATGAAATCTGTAGGAGGAGTTCGTTAAAGTACAACATCAGGAAATTACGAAAAATGCCCAAAATCTAGGAGGAAGTTCAAAATAGCTCACTTCCTTTTGTGTTTAGGGCTATGCTCCAAGAGACTTTTTTGTAGGTATTGCGTCATTACATGTATGTACCAAATTTCATACCTGTGCGTGAAACGTAGAGCCGGGGCAAAATGTGGGGGCAATAATTGACAGAATTTGCCCCACCCAATTTTGAAAACCATATCACACGTAAATTTTCACCACTTCTGAAGCGTGTGCAAAGTTTCATGAGTTTTCGAGCATGTTAAGGCCCTCTAAAAAGCGATTCACTTTGGAGAAGAAGAAGAAGAAGAAGAATAATAAACAGAGCAAAAACAATAGGGTCCTCTCACCATCGGTGCTCGGGCCCTAATAATAAACAGAGCAAAAACAATAGGGTCTTCTCACCATCGGTGCTCGGGCCCTAATTAAAGCTGCAAGCAGCGATGAAAAGGGCCCTCGCACTCCTGCCACCGCCACCGGGCGCCTTTAGGAAAGGCCTTAAGATTACACTCACTAAATTTGAAGAGGATCAGATCAAAACTGTAGGAGGAGTTTGTTAAAGTACAACGTCTGGAAATGGCAAAAACTGCACAAAATCTGAGAGGAAGTTCAAAATAGCTGACTTCCTGTTGTGTTTAGGGCTATGCTCCAAGAGACTTTTTTGTAGATATTGGGTCATTACATGTAGGTACCAAATTTCATACCTGTACGTGAAACCTAGAGCCGGGGCAAAATGTGGGGGCAATAATTAAGCCATTTTGCCCCATCCAATTTTGAAAACCATATCACACGTACATTTTCACCACTTCTGAAGTGTGTGCAAAGTTTCATGATTTTTCAAGCAGGTTTTGTATTTGCCACACTTCCTGCTACCAGCAGGTGGCGCTATTGCTATAACCATAATGAGCATGGTCATGTGTTCAGGACAGGACTCTTATCAAACATGTGAAGTTTGGGACAGATTGGAAATTGTATGCCTGAGTTACTGCAGGCTGTCGGTGGTTGCCTAGCAACATCGGAAATGCAAGCAATATTGACAGAGAACTTATCTGATCATGCATATATCACCAAAAGGCCGAAATTGGGTAAACATTTGTCAGGCCGCCGAGGGCACACCCTTCGACGAAAACTCAAGATCTTCGCAATTTAACGTCGCAAAGGCCTTAAGATTACACTCACCAAATTTGAAGAGGATCAGATGAAATCTGTAGGAGGAGTTTGTTAAAGTACAACATCAGGAAATTACGAAAAATGGCCAAAATCTAGGAGGAAGTTCAAAATAGCTCACTTACTGTTGTGTATAGGGCTATGCTCCAAGAGACTTTTTTGTAGGTATTGGGTCATTACATGTATGTACCAAATTTCATACCTGTGCGTGAAACGTAGAGCCGGGGCAAAATGTGGGGGCAATAATTTACAGAATTTGCCCCACCCAATTTTGAAAACCATATCACACGTAAATTTTCACCACTTCTGAAGCGTGTGCAAAGTTTCATGAGTTTTCGAGCATGTTAAGGCCCTCTAAAAAGCGATTCACTTTGGAGAAGAAGAAGAAGAAGAAGAAGAAGAAGAAGAAGAAGAATAAACAGAGCAAAAACAATAGGGTCCTCTCACCATCGGTGCTCGGGCCCTAATAAACAGAGCAAAAACAATAGGGTCCTCTCACCATCGGTGCTCGGGCCCTAATAAACAGAGCAATTCCAAGAGGGTCCTCACACCATCGGTGCTCGGGCCCTAATTATTTAAAGAGAAGGCTTATATTGACCTTTTAAGATTTTGTTAACATCTATCCTTGTATATATATTTTTTGCTATTTTAATCACTGCGGATTGACTGAAATCACTGAGGACTGACTGAAATCACTGAGGACTGACTGAAATCACTGCGAACTGACTGAAATCGCTGCGGACTGACTGAAATCACTGTGGACTGACTGAAATCACTGAGGACTGACTGAAATCACTGAGGACTGACTGAAATCACTGACTGAAATCACTGAGGACTGACTGAAATCACTGAGGACTGACTGAAATCACTGAGGACTGACTGAAATCACTGCGAACTGACTGAAATCGCTGTGGACTGACTGAAATCACTGAGGACTGACTGAAATCACTGCGAACTGACTGAAATCGCTGTGGACTGACTGAAATCACTGAGGACTGAGGACTGACTGAAATCACTGCGAACTGACTGAAATCGCTGCGGACTGACGGAAATCGCTGCGGACTGACTGAAATCACTGTGGACTGACTGAAATCACTGAGGACTGACTGAAATCACTGCGAACTGACTGAAATCACTGTGGACTGACTGAAATCACTGAGGACTGAGGACTGACTGAAATCACTGCGAACTGACTGAAATCACTGTGGACTGACTGAAATCACTGAGGACTGAGGACTGACTGAAATCACTGCGAACTGACTGAAATCGCTGCGGACTGACGGAAATCGCTGCGGACTGACTGAAATCACTGTGGACTGACTGAAATCACTGAGGACTGACTGAAATCACTGCGAACTGACTGAAATCACTGTGGACTGACTGAAATCACTGAGGACTGACTGAAATCACTGCGAACTGACTGAAATCTGAAATCACTGCGAACTGACTGAAATCGCTGCGGACTGACGGAAATCGCTGCGGATTGCCAGAATCACTGTGGACTGACTGAAATCACTGCGGACTGCCGGAATCACTGCGGACTGACTGAAATCACTGTGGACTGTCTGGGCTTTGGGTGCTCGAGCCCCTGCCCTTTTTCAAAATTAATCAAAAGTACCCTTCTCAAACAAATATAAATGATAATGTAGGATTGAGTGCGAACCAAAACACAGATGAATCTTCAGGGTGTTTTGTTCAAACATAACTGCACACAGAACTCAACATTCCAGAACCATAAAAGAAGGCTCCAACCTGTCTACTATGCTAGGAACTTTTATGGCCAACTAAACCAACTAAAGGAAGAACGTTGTCAGCGTTTGATAGTTTTGGAAAGACTGATTGGTTCAGAGATGGCACAGCTTGATGCTCGATCAAGATAACAGCAGAAGTTGCTGGACCCAAACGACAGATATACTAAACAGACCCCCTTCTTCTTAAGGACCTCTGAATGACCCAGGGTGTAAAATCTCTCCAAACCACAGAGACTGAGATTTTACCTACAACAATACATAAAATCATCCCAGAACAATTTTCGATGGACTTATAATCAAACATCATGCAACTACATAATTCTATGTTGTTTCTACCACTTATATGCATGTTTAATAAGCTTAGATCCCATGTAAGTCATTTAATGGTTATAACTGTTAGATGTTTGAATGAAAGTGTGTTGTGTTTCATATCAGTATGATCGTATGCTCTGTATTCAAAAGATGGCTTGATTGAAATCTGTGTAAAATGTTTCGTATTCTTATAATACTAATGATGTCTAAACTGTGGCATCGGTTCTCTCTGTTAGTGCTGGAGAGCAAGGAGATCACAGATAACGCATGATTTACGATGAGACAAATAAAGACAGTGTCTAATTGGTCAGGACTGATCCAGGAGGCTGGACAAACATGTGAGTTTAAAATCTTAGACACGAACAAAGTTTTGGTTAGAAGAGTTCTCAACAAGGTTAGAAAAAGTGCGCGAAGGGAGAAGAGACCAGACAGACAAGTAACCATGTAGACGCGCAGAGAAAAAAGAACCCAAATCAAGATCAGAAGAACGGGTTCAACAGCTTCATTCAAGCCATCACCTACTCTCGTCTCAATTTCCTTTCTTTTCTTAGTTTCCTTTCTTTTCCGTTGTGAGTCTCGGTTCTAAGTTAAGTTTTGCGGCAAGATTTCGGTCCACGTTTCTTCTGCAAAGCCAGCTTCAACAAAGACTTTCATTCATCCGCCAGCACACCACGTGATTGGCCGCCCCAGACATCAGGCACGAGGACACCAGCCCACGAACGAACTCGGGAAACCCCCTTTTACACCGTCGAAAGGGAATCCCCAAAAGGAACGCAAATACGCAAGTAGCCTCCAGACTCTTAAGCTGAACTGGTGCATTGATATATATTTAACCCTCTGAGGTCTGAGCTGTTTTCTGGGCTCTGGAGGTGTTCTGACATGCTCTGACATTTGTGTTTTTTTCTGTTACTAGTGACATTTTCATGGCTAAAGTCTGATTACACTGTATTCAGCACAAACTCTGCTACAATAATATATCAGCAGCATGTATGTAAAAGTTTGTAGTTTTGAGATAATGACATTTATGCGTGGTTTGTGAAAATACAAAAAAAAAATTCTCACTGAAATAAGGCCATGAAACCCATACTGATTATTTCTTCACAATACTTTTGAAAATTGTATGACATGGCCTAGAATATTTGCTCCAAAACTATGTGAAAATCACCCTGACTGCTCATTCAGATAAGACAATATATTGATTTAAAATTTCTAAGACGTGTTTTGTGTGATAAAGCCATATGCGAAGAGGCGTGATCATCTCATGAATATGTAAGCTTTTAACACCTGAGAAAGACAAAGACACTCCCCTAACTGCCCTATTAGGAGCGATCAGGCCCTGTCATTCAGAGCAACCTTGCACAAAGAATGAGGAGATTTAAAAAAGAATGGCTTTTAGATTGTTTGGATTTATTTACAACACAATCCAAAAATACAAATGACAAAAGAGCACATTGAAAACAATGATCCAAAGACAGAGACCTTTGTGCCATTCCTAAAAACATTGTACATACCTTTAATTTCCAAGGTGTTTGATTTTCACTTTACCATGTTCATGTACAGAGACTCATGTGAATGTTGAAGTCAGCAGGACTCAGTTGCATCTGGTCCCTGAAAGAAAAAAAAAAAGAAAAAACTGTGAACATACTGATATCAAGAGAAACTATAGGGCTGCACGATTTTGGGAATAGATTTTAGATTTTTCTGCTTAAAATTTATTTAAAAAATTCACAGAATACACACACACACACGTTTCCAACAATATATAATGAACACCAGGTTTGTTGTGCCTTGTAGGCATAGGCTACGCAGTGCTGCATAAAATAATAATAACAATAAATTAAATCTTCCAAAAGATTTCAAGAACAACTACGCTAGAGAAAAATATATTGATTATCATATGTTACTTCAAATGTTTCCATTCGTTATGATGATATGAAACGAGATAATAGTAAAAACATAAAGCCTAATGTTTGGTGCATTTTTCCTTTCAAACGCAGTCGCGCTCCAAAATATGATACATTCAAACCCACAGCGCGCTCCAAAATATGATACATTCAAACGCCATCAGTATTTAACAGGAAACACGGGTCTAAATAGTATAATATTCACCATATATCTAGCAGCAGTTCAACTGCAATGTGAAGTTTATGCAACAATACCATAAACTAATAAGTAAGAATTTCTTACCTTACATCTTTCTTGTCTTCAAATCGCGTTCTTCTTCTTCTGAGGTAAATCCAGTAAGCTCACAGCGCGTCTTCCAAACTCGACGAAAAGCAGAGACTTGTGAAGTGTTTTGGTGTTTTGTGTTTGAGGTAACGAGGGCGTTCGCGTTCCATGTGGAGATTTGCATGTGAATCTCTTTTGCGCGAGTGGGCGTGTCGAATTAAAAAGTAATTAGCAAGCGTTTGAGATACTGGACATCCTGTTGGTTTTATACAAATTACTTAAACAGAGAATATTTGTTTGCAGTTTGAATCCGATCATTTAAAAGTACACACTTAAATGTGTATAAAGGTATATGGCTCATAAATGTGTGAGAAGTATTCGCTGAGTTTTGTTTCAGTTTATAGACGTGCTCAAGAAAAAAAAGTTCACCGCGACGGAGAGGCAGAACGCACACCCTGTTTATTTTCTTTATTTTACAAAAGCACAATGTTTTGATTTGATTGTAAGTGGACACATACAAAAGTAGAAATATCACAGATTTTTTTTTTAGATTTCTTTTTTTTAATTTAAGTTTATGTTGCTGCTATGTGAAAAAAATCCAGCAAAACGCGTCGGCGCGTTTCTCGACCTCAGAGGGTTAATAACCCGCCTAAGAAAAGATAGAAGGGTTAAATTAATGATTGATGGTTCGTTCAGGTCAGGTCTTATAAGTGCATATAGAAACTTGGGATTTCATCATCTCACTCTTAAAACTCATTCTTTCCTCACTCTCTTTCTTTCTGCAACTCCTATGAATGTGTGTGTGTGAGTTTGTGTTAGATATTAGTTTTATGTGTTAGAATAATCAATAAAGTCTTGTTTGTATTTTAAAAGAGAAGTGTTACTTGTGTTATGTGCTTACAAATTTAATGTCTTAAACTGCTGATATAAGTTACCTTGCTAACAAATAGTATTTAACTATAGTTGGATATTTTATATCTGCTGCAGAGCTGATAGTTACAGCCAGTTCAAATGAACCGCGAACGAGTCATTTGCTCGGTTGTAATAAGTGATTCTTTCGAATTCCCTATAAATTAATTAATAATTCCTTTGAGCTAAATTGACCTGTCAGAATTATCTTATATATCTTACAATAATATTCTGGTCAATAAAACAAAATGCATTTGATTATAATTACCATGACAATATGAAGTGTACAAAACTAAAGTTGCCTAAATTCACGTTTATTTTTACATTTCTGTCAATCTGAGGTCGGTGTCGTTGTCACAACGCGTTGCGTCACTTGCGTCAAGTTGCTTGTTTCTTGCTTCGGACGAGGGTCTAAGGCCGTGTGTCCACCAAAGCATTTTTAGCCAGCTGAAAATGCTAGGTACTCTGCTGAAAACACTTAGCTATGGGCGCTTGAGAGCGTTTTGGCAGCGCAGCATTTTTTTTAGTTGAGACACTTTGCTTGTTATGATACGCAATATCCGCGAAAGTGTTACTAGTATCTCATTTCACACATATTTTGTTTCTGTGTTGATTCTATATTAAAATGTCGATACAATGTAACGTATTTTCTCTGGCTATTGTTTTAAATATTTTTTTTCCGATATTATGTTTGTTGTTGTCATCGGTTGACGTTGTACAAGCAGAATGTGGCAGTTGGTCGGTGTGGTATTAGTCCCGCCCCTGCTCCACTGTGATTGGACGGTTGGCTAAAATGTGCTGCGTTTTACCCAAAGTTGAACATTCTTCAACTCTCAGTGACCTGTAAAAAAAAGCTCAGCATCTCGCTGTGCTCATGGCGTTTTAAAAACACAGCGCTCCCGTTGAAAACAATTGAAAAAACACGCCAGCCACGTGAAAAAACGCTTTGGTGGACACATGGCCTAAAACTCCGGGGTAGTGTGTGGGAGGACGGCAGGCATAACCGTAGCAAAAGTTATGTGTTTTAAAATGAAAATGCACTAGTGTAAACGTAGGTTTTCCACAGTCTGATCGGGATCCGATGGTCTCGAGCCAAATATAGTTATTTCAGTGAGTACGGCAGGAAGGAAGGAATAAACCAAACTATTTTTAAACGTTTTTTTCAATAATAAAAGGTAGTGTGTCGATTCAATTAAAATTCCACATGTCACATTTTAAAATATTACATAATTAATTGAAGCCTGTTTGTCATGTGTAACACACCAACCAATCGTTATATGGCACAACAAGTTCAAATTTCACTAGACAATGTGAAGTGGAGCGGTAATTTTCCAGTCATTCATAAATCGTTTGAAAATTAGATGGACAGACAAATTTACATTTATGAAGCGATCTGAATCTGCGTCGTTTAAACAATGGATGCTAACTGACTAAAGAGCACTGCACAAAACCAGCACCAAAAGTCGCATTAATGGTAAGTAGTATTAAAGTCATTTTTTATTTAGTCTATGTATATTGATACACCGTTTACCATTTGATCAAACTATCATAGTTGGTTAAATGAAGCCCAGGCGCCACCGACAGGCCTATGTGACGTGTAGGTGGACAACAACACACGAAATGGTGACGTGAAAGGACTTCAACATTTTTGATAATTATGCAGCAATAGCATAATAGTACAGTAGCCTACTACTGGTCAAAAAACTTGGACACATGACTATTTTAGTTTTTTTTAAAGAAGTCTCTTATGCGCATCAAGACTGCATTTATTTGATTAAAAATACAGAAAAATATTATTACAATTTAAAATAATGGTTTTCTATTTTAATATACTTTAAAAATATCATTTATTTCTGTTATCAAAGCTGGATTTTCAGTCATAACTCCAGTCTTCAGTGTCACATGATTTTTCAGAAATCATTCTAATATGCTGATTTATTATCAATGTTAGAAACCGTTTTTTTTTTTTTTTTACCTGTGATACTTTTTTAAAGATTCATTGATGAATAAAAAATGTAAAAGAACAGTATTTAATTAAAATATAAATTATTTTATAAGTCTTTACTGTCACTTTTGATCAATTTAACACATCCTTGCTGAATAAAAATAGCCTATTAATTTCTTTTAAAAAGAAAAAGAAAGAAAGAATATAACTGACCCCAAAGTTTTGAACAGAAGTGTATATTGGTACAAAATATTTATATTTGTAATCAATTATGTTATTTTTTTAAACTCCAAATCCTGAAAAAGTATCAAAGGTTATAAGTATATTATAACAGAAAATCATTATTTCAAACTAGCGATATTTCACAATATTACAGTTTTTTTTCTGTATTTTAGATCAAATAAATGCAGCCTTGATGAGCATAAAGGGCTTCTTTCAAAAACATTAAAATAGTTTACAAACTTTTTGTCTGTATTTATATATATGTATATATATGCCCCTTTTTTTTCATTTGAGCCCCTGCCCCTGAAGAACTCTCTGCATGTCCCTGATGTCAACCAATCCAATGTCAGTGAAAATGATTTACAGTCTGAGAGTGTTTCTGATTGGCGGACAGCAGCTTTAAAAAACAAAACAAGTTTTCAGCTCTAAAACAACTGTGACTCACCAGAAGTCAAGAGCAGAAAGATTAAAGAAAGAGGAAGAGTCATTCTGGCACTCACCACCACAGCTCTATAAACAAACATAAATACACACATCCACTTCAGACACTCCAAAACTAGCAATAAAGTGTCTGAAAATGGTTTGTTTTCGTCTTTGGTTAGTACAAAAAGACTCTCCAACACCCAAACGTCTGATAAGATCAGGGGTGGATTGGAGGTGTTCCACTGCTGAACTGTGCTTGCATTGCTCATGAATGTGAAGAATTAGCCTCAAACAAGCTGAAACCTTTTCCCTCTGGAAGACCCATTTGTGTTTTAATTTCACAACATCAGATTATTTTGTCTTTAGTGTTCCAACAGCATGTCTACACCAGCCTGAGACTGTCTACAAAGCCACCATTGCAAAACCATTGGTCTTCATGTCAGAAGTAGTACGTACTTTGAGTATGTCAGAAATAAAAGCAGACTCAAGTTTTATCAAAGGTTTGGATTGAGATTAGATCTGTTAGTGGAGGAGCCACTCAATCGGCCCCTCACAATTCTCTCAAAAGCAGTTTAATTGTACCTATTGTTCATAATTGACCAGCACAAATAGAAATGATAACAATTGGTAAATCTGATAAGAGGCAGACAAATTCATCCAAATAAAATTCATTGTTTTATATATTTCAAAAATATAATCAAAACTAAAAATAAATGTGGCCCCAAACAAGCCGACTGAACAGCAGTGCTCAATTTACATACTGTACACATACAGTAGGATTGCAGAACTGGCCCTGAGCATGCATGTCAATCTGTGTGTGTGTGTGTGTGTGTGTGTGTGTGTGTGTGTGTGTGTGTGTGAGAGAGAGAGAGAGAGAGGGCACATATTTCAGCTTATGAATGGTGTTTTGTGAAAAAAATGAGATAAGAACTTGGGTACAGTGTTATTAATATGTATATAATGTATTATATATATATATATGAGGTTGTAGCTAGTCATCAATGGATTGGAAAAAGGTGTCATTTGAGTTTTAACAACATTAAGCTCATGATTTATTGATCTGGGAAGTTCGGATCTTTGAACAACTTTACTGAACTCCTTGAACTAAGCACTGTCCGTATTCCGTAAGTCCAAGTTCAAAATAAAACTCTATGAACCGCTCCATTGTTAACGTACGGAGCTCTGAAACACTGATTAAACAGGAAGTGTTTGTCCGAACTCGCAAAAGTTTTGAAAAATAAGGTAAGACTCAAGATTTTTGTAAGTAATAATACAGAGTTGAGTGGCTCCTCACTTTTGTTGTGCAAAGTGTCAGAGGACAATAAAGAGGATTCCCCAGTTGACAAATGCCAACTTAGCATGAAATCTGCCGCTGGTTACAGCAATGCCACCCTGGCTGAAGATGCCAATGAGAACAATGACATCTGTCAGGCTGACACTGCTGTAACAGTGGAGATCAATATAAAGGGCTTTGAAATCAGGCCACATAGCAAAAAAAAAAACAAAAAAAACAAAAAAAAACCTTAGAAGGAGAAGTGAGAATATGGTTGTGTAACATGAGTAAGTGTGAGAACAGTGTCAATAGCGTGAGTCTCGCACTGAATGTCTGAGAGTTGGCAGCACTGGCACTAGTCTAGACTTGGAATTAAGCTTTTCTCCCTGAATCATGGAAGCGAACACCATGAGATGCCATGAGATCTCTTATTTATTACTGAATGTGTCGAGACATAGCAGAGAAAAACAATTTACTAGAGAGATGGTCTTCATTCGTCAATACACAAAGGTTGGGCATTTATATGCTGACCAAAAGAACTTACATTATCTCTACAAGGTAGAGAAACTTGTTCATGTTTAAAATTGAATGTATATCTCATGCTACACAATCCTAATATCTTAAAGAGAATACTTCAGTCAACATATGCATCAGTGGAAACTATGCTAGATTGCATTCACATTCCTCTGTGGTTAAAACTAACTCCTCTCACTCCTCTCCATGGCCTTGGCATGTGATCCTCACACACACTTGCTATGCGGATATCTGAATGATCATAAAAATGTTATAGCCATGAATAAAGGCTTTTATTTTTTCTAAATTCTCGAGTGCCTTGGCCTTGTATGATTTTTGCCAGTTGAACTATCCCGCATCAAAGAGCACCGAGATACTGACTTTATACTCCAGTTTGGATCTTGTTCAGTCAAATGTTTGTCTTCATTAGTGATGGCCGCTTTCGTCACACGAATTCGGTAAAAAAAGGCTTTGTTACGTCACAACTGTTTCCAAATGTTTTGAGATTTCAATGGTTCGCTGTGGGGGCCGATCCCAGTAAACCTGTGTTTATGGTTTTGTAAGGCTAGAAGCTTACACTGCTATTTTGAACCAATAATCGGCACAAAAGGCATTTATTTATCTGACTCCAATATAATTAATCTGACTCCATTAAAGTTGTTGTTTTTCTTTAACCTCTTATTCTTTAAAGGTAAATGTCTTTCTTAGAACTGATAGGAAAACGTAGGATTTAACCTGAACGTTTAGATAACGAAAGTTATAATCACTTTAGCTTTCAACATAATCAGTGATAAGAGGAAAGATTCTCAAAACCTTTAAAGCAGGCAAAGTTATTTATTAAGTTACATGTTTAAATATACAGACAGTAGAATGGAACAACATACTGTATAGAAACTTAGTTGTAATAAATAATAACAGTAGAGGCCGTAAAAGTCTTTCTTGTAGTATGAGGTTACGCACCGGTGTGCGGGAGTGGCAGGGTTAAAGCCTTTCTCCTTGATCAACAGTTACCTTTCCTTCTTATACCCTGAGCAAAGCATTGTTAAACATGAGTGGAATACCAACACCAAACCCAACTGACAGGAAATCAAAAGATGAGGCAAATGGGTAGTGATCAAGAGGGGGAGAAGAACATTAACATATTCTCCTCAATGCATTTTTAACCAATAGTACCTAGATTGTACATTAGGATACTTTAATATCTCTATTAAGTTCACCACCATTCCTTTCAGTTTATAGGTTGTCAGATGAGACCAAACATGGCATAGTTACATATTAGAAGACACTAGCAAATAAACTGTATGTAGTTGAAAGCATATGTCCTGTGAAGCAAATAGTACAGACGTGTCATTGAGGTGCAAACGACTCTCCCAACAGAACCATCCTGTGCCTGGAGTGTCCCAACAGTCCTCAATCAGCATATTGATTAAACCCTTGTACTAGATAGGCATTAGCATACTGTGATGATGAAGGCCATTGTGCCACATTTAATTCACATGTATACCTTTAACCCCCTGGGGTCGGCTGTATAGCTGGCGATACCAGCTCGCTTTTTTTTTTTATCAGTTCAAAAGAGATTAATTTTGCTCTGTTGACTTTGATATTACAAACAAGTTTCATACATCAATCGATTCTGTTAAATGTGTATTATTTTTGTGTATACTCACAATAAAAACAAAGTGTTGTGCTTTTCGCCAAATAAAGAAAAATAAACACGAAGCGAGTTCTGCCTTCTCTCTGTCAGTGAAGTCCATTCTGAAACGCGTCCGAAAATGAACAATAACTCAGCGAATACTCAGTCAAACAGGCATACAGACACACAGGCATGAAGCTTGAATTCTCTTCTTTTAAATGAAGTAATCTATATATATAAAAAAATATTCTCTGTTTATGTAATCTTTATGAAAAGAGAGAGATGTCAGTCGTTCTCATCTCAGCTCATTACGTTTTAATCGGCCCCGCCCACGGAGAGCGCGCGCTATTCAAACGCAAATGACTGAGACGATCCCATACAAACTGTGAACGCCCACATATCAGCTCGAGAAAACACATCAAGTTTATTCAGATCATTGTACTTGTTTACACTGTCTCGCAGCGCTGTGAGGAATAATAATAATGGAAAATGTACCTCAGAAGTGCTGGTATTTCGAGGAGCAACGGATGGAATACTGTAGTAAGTTTTTTTTCATTCTCAAGTAAATCGCGTTTCTGTGTGAATGAATGAACGGCAGAGATGCGCTGTTTACCACAACTCGCAAAAAGACGGTTTAAATTTGAATTGCATTTCTGTGTGTGAATGAATGATCTGCTTTTAGCAAACTATTTTGCCATACTGAGTAAAAATCGACTGAAATATGTTGAAATAAAATGTATTTGTATAAGCAACGTATTAAACTGCAAATTAACATTTATATTCCTTATAATAAAAACGAAAGACCTATGTTACAGACAAATGAAAGACAACATTTCGTTGATTAGTTTTGGATAGATTACACATTTTTACTGTAAAATATCTGCCACCTCAAATAAGCTTTTGTTTGCCAATTTTTGCTAATATGTTAAATATGGTATGTTTTGTCAATGTAGGCTATATTCGAAGTAATGAATCCTTAACTTTGAAATATGTATGATAAAATGTATACTTTAGTTTTTACAAAGAAAGATTACACTTCAATTGTTGTTGTAATTGTAACCTTTTTAATAAAAAAAAATATATTTACAAGGTAGATGTAAACAAATTTTAAAAGGTAAATATAAGCCTTTTCTTTAAATAATTTTCATTGTGTTTTATTATTGACAAATTTGGGGAGAGGATACATATTCCAAAACTGAAAATACAGTATGAGAATTAACTGCACAATTACTAGACATGTTTTCCTTGGATATTATACAATTTGCAAGCAAAATTTGTGAAAAAACAAAACAAAAATTTGACATGCTTCCAACTGTGAACCAGTTTGGTAGTGTATATATATATATATATATTTATATTTATATATATTTATATTTTTTTAATATATATATATATATATATATATATATATATATATATATATATAGCTCTTGCATTCTTTCTTGTGGCTATAGGTGACACACCTGAATGAATGGCTCATTAAGTATGCGGGCCCCATTGTCCCATTGATTGAGGTGTGAATCACTAAATATGCATGATGGTGTTGAATTGTTGTGCATATTGCATTTACAAGCAAAAAGTGTTTTACAAGATTTAAATCAATGTATAGTGTTATGTGAATGATAAGGGCAGGATGATTTTCACATCATTTTGAAGAAAAAACTCTAGGCAACGACATCCATTAGTCAAAAGTCTTATTGTCACATATTTAGTATGTGTTTTGTGGCCTTATTTCAGAAACTTTAGTTTTTAGTTTTTTCAATAACCATGCATAAACATTATTCTCTCAAAAATACAAACATGTACATGCATGTTGCTCACATATTATGGTAGCCCTGTTTGTGCTAAATAGAGTGTAATTATACCTTTGCCATTAATATGTTTATAAGCAACTGAAAAAAGCACAAATGTCAGGGCATGTCAGACCATCTCAAGGACCCCAAAAACCCCTCAGACCCCAGAGGGTTAAAAGGCTTTTTGAAGTACAAGGGCAGTAAAGAGTTCTGCCCATATTTTCTCAGCCCTACAGTTTTTACCTGATCTCGGATCAGTTTTATAGTTTTGTAGACATTTGAATGAGATGTTTGTGTAATTTGGTGACGGACAGCCCTGCCATTCAACAATCTAAACTATGTTTCCCGTACAGCAACATTACTCACTGCTTAACTACCATAGTATGATGCATCATCGAAGAAATCAACTAATTCTAGTATCAAAATGATAAACCTGTCAGATAACTTGTTTAGAGTAACAGTACTAGAGCATATACTGCCTTAATGTTGAGACAACATATGGCAAAAGTGTAAAAGGGAAAAATTAAAAACAGAGAATATGAGGTGGTAAAGAAATAGATTTTCACAATGACTTTTGGAAATTACAAGGTGAAACTTGTGCTAAATATTTTGTTGCTAGGGAATTCATTGCCAGCATGTTTCAGATAGATGCCATGCATAAAGGAGCATTATAGGACCCCTTTAACAGATTAGTTTGGATGAAAGTCCTGATCTGATCACAGCTTAATTTCATTATCCAAATAACATTTGAGCGCTTAGGTCAACATGTTAAGAGTGAAACTACTTTAGATATTTTTCTTTTTATCCTGCAGCTGTGAATCTGTGAAGGACAATGGTGTCTGTTAAAGAGCTGCTGTTAAACTCACTGAATGAACTGGTAGAAGCTGAACAGAAGACGTTTAAGTGGCACTTACAGAATGATCATGAGTGTATAACAAAGTCTGAAATGGAGAATGCTGATAGATTAATAACTGTGGATAAGATGGTAGCATGTTTTGGATCAGAAGCAGCTGTGAAGATCACAGTGAAGATCCTGAAGAAGATGAACCAGAACAATCTGGCTGAGCAGCTGGAGAACAATCACAAGCAAGGTAACATTTAGTTCACTCTGACTGTAATGTGATTGATTGATTGTTTACCTATGTAAAGATTTGACTTAAACTTTGCTCTGCTGATGTGTTTGTGTGACTTATGTTTCCCAGTGAGTGATCCTCTCTCTCACACACACTCAAGTCAGGCTGAAGGCAATTTGAAGACGTCTGCCGCTGTTGGAGCTCATTCAGAAGAGATCAGGGGTAAATAATCCCTGTCTGTACATGGAAACAAGTGAAAATATAACAGCAATCAACAATTACAGGGCCAAGAAGAACAGCGGCAGATCTTATTCAAGTACATTTATTAGAACAGACTGTCTAGTCATTTTTTACGAATGGTTAAATGGTTTACAAGAGTCTTAAACCCTGAATTAAAACTTCTACAAGCAACTTCTACATACGCAGGGTCATTGCAATAACCCCAACCTAACCCTAATACAGTCTCACGTCTTGTTCGGTGTGCTAGATCGTGTAATAATTTTGATCAGCGTGGCCTTAAAGGAATAGTTTACTTAAAAAGGAAAATTCTGTCATTTACTCACCTTCAAGTGGTTTCAAACCTGTATGAATTTATTTCTTCTGCTGAACACAAAGGAATATATTTTGAAGAATGTCAGTAACCAAACAGTTGATGACCCAAACCCACTGACTTCCATAGTAGAAAAAAATATATATGTTCATGAAAAACACAATCACTTACTTTTTGCTGTATTTTCCCCTCTTTCTTAAAGGCTCAACTGCAGACAGTCAAGTTACTCTTCGTAAATACACAAAGACTAGCCGTAGACTGAAGAAAAAATTAAAACAGGACTACGAGCGGATATTGGTTGGTAATTCAGAGACGGGTCATCAGGAATACCTGAGTGACATCTACACTGATTTATATGTGGTGGGGAATGAGACTGGAGGAAGAGTGAACGACCATGAGGTGATACAGATCGAATCAAATCACAACCTGACTGCCAAGGAGCAGCCAATTCTGTGTAATGACATGTTTAAAGTCCAGTGTGACATGGGTCGACGAAACAGAAAAGTGCTGACAACGGGAATCGCAGGAGTGGGAAAAACTGTCTCTGTCAATAAATTCATCTTTGACTGGGCTAAAAGAACAGAAAATCAGGATATAGTCTTCATATTTCCACTTCCATTCCGTAGACTGAATTTGATTAAAGGAGAGTGTAGTCTCATGGGACTGCTCAACAAATTCTTCTTTAGTAGTCCTGAAGAATTGCCCTCTCTTCCTGAAGGTGATGGTAACGTTATGTTCATCTTTGATGGGCTGGATGAATGTCGCTTTCCTTTGAACTTTAAAGAAGATGACACATTTACAAATGTAAATGAAAAAACAGCAGTGAGTAAGATAATAATAAACCTTATCAAGAGACACCTGGTTCCCTCTGCTCTCATCTGGATCACATCCAGACCAGCAGCAGCCAGTCTGATACCCCGTAACTACATTGATCAAGTGACAGAGGTGCGAGGATTTAACGATGAGCAGAAAGAGCAATACTTCATCAATAACAGCAGTCCTGAGGTTGCTGGAAACCTCATCAGTCACATCAAGAAATCCAGGAGTCTGTACATCATGTGCCATATCCCCGTCTTCTGCTGGATCTCTCTTATTGTACTCCAGCCTCTACTTGCTCGAGAGAGCAATGACAAAACTCCCACAACTCTCACAGGGATGTACACAAGCTTCTTAATTTCTCAGAAGCAACAGATGGAAGAAAAATACTGTGATGACTCTGAACCTAAAGCCAATGCAGTGTCTTTTGATAAGATTATTCTGAAGCTTGGGAAACTGGCCTTTCAACAGCTGGAGAAAGGAAACCTGATTTTCTACAAAGAAGATCTTGAAGAATGTGGACTAGATGTCAGAAAAGGGTCGTTGTACTCTGGGTTATGCACTCAAATGTTTCAGGAGGAAAAGGTAGCAGCAAGAAACGTTTACAGCTTCGTACATCTCAGTGTACAGGAATTCCTTGCTGCTCTTTATGTGTTTATGATGGGCAAAGACAAGAAAACAAACTCATTTCTTCAATCCTGGAGAGAAAAACTGGCATGGAAACTGTCCAAAAAGCCACTGTTTCAGCTTCATAAGGCTGCAGTCAACAAGGCTTTACAGAGTGAGAACGGACACCTGGACCTTTTCCTTCGGTTCCTCCTGGGTCTCTCACTGGAGTCCAATCAGAGTGACCTGAAGGGACTACTGCCAAAACTGAAACTAAAAACACAGAATGTTAAAGACATTGTTGACTATATCAAACAGACAATAGAGACAGAGAAATCAGTGGAAAGAACCATCAATCTCTTCCACTGTCTGAGTGAACTGAAAGATGACTTTGTGGAGGAAATCCAGAAGAATCTGAGCTCAGGAAATCTTTCAGCACAGAATCTGTCCTCTGCTCAATGGTCTGGTCTGGTGTTTGTGCTCCTGATGTCAGAAGAGACTCAAGAGATGTTTGAAATGCAGAAATACAGAAGATCTGATGAAGCACTGATGAGAATGCTGCCAGTGATCAGAAACACCAGAAGAGCACTGTAAGAGTTTCCTTTACATTCATTTATAAACACTGTTAGTCTTCTGTAATTGCCTTCATTTTAAATGGGTGACTTGCTGGCCTACACAGTTCAGAAAAATTAATAAACGTAATGTGTGTGAAAATAAATGCTGGCTTGATGTTTTATGAACAGATAATTGTTTTAGCTTTGCTTAATTCACTACAGTTAAAGGTTTTTTCAAGCTCCAGATTATAAATGCCAATAAGCATTACTACTGCTCTTTGTTTTGTTCTCTACACAGGCTACACAGCTGTAATCTCACAGCTCAGTCCTGTGAGAGTTTATCATCAGCTCTACAATCCTCAAACTCCTTTCTGAGAGAGCTGGACCTGAGTAACAATGACCTGCAGGATTCTGGAGTGAAGCTTCTTTCTGATGGACTGAAGAGTCCAAACTGTCAGCTGGAGATACTGAGGTGAATGGTTTTAAAATAATGAACTATGCTATAATCAGAGGCTGACTTAACCAATAAGCCAGGTAAGAGGCCGCTTAGCACCCCCAAGAGACAAAACATTTGCAGGAATGTGATATTTTTTCATATTTATACAGACGTTTGACCCACATGGACTGCATAAGTTTAAGAAAAATATTGTTTGGGGTGAGAGTAAGGGAAGGGACTATATGAAGTTTGAATTTGCAACAGTTACTAAAACTGTAAAATGCTTCTATTTCATGCATGATTCACTTCTGACAGTACTGAACAAGCTAGCAGCGCCATCTAGTGGCTGTGTGCAGGACACAGTTAGCATCTCAGCCAGGATTCAAAATTAACACCACACACCAAATGGCGATTAACTGAAACAGTTTCTTATCGGTTGGCTGTTTTTTTATTTTTTATTAATACTAACAATGCACTGTTTAGAAAACAGGATATGGCTTAGTATGAATATCAAATTGTGAAGGTTGTGATGTATTCATATAAATATACATTCTGACTGTAAGGACCAAGGTTACTAGACTGTGAGGGCTGAATGTAGAAGTCTAATGATAAAGTTATTCCAAAACTGTAACTCCAGTTGTTCCAAGGGGTCAATACAAAAAGCCAAGAGGGTGAGTGTTTCCCAAAAAGGTCAATTAAAACATCTTGCTAGCCTAGACAGTTCATAAAAATTAATAAAAGTAATGTGTGTGAAAATAAATGCTGGTATGATGTTTTATGAAGAGATAATTGTTTTAGCTTGGCTTAATTCACTACAGTTAAAGGTTTTTTCAAGCTCCAGATTATAAACGCTAATAAGCATTACTACTGCTCTTTGTTTTGTTCTCTACACAGGCTACACATCTGTAATCTCACAGCTCAGTCCTGTGAGAGTTTATCATCAGCTCTACAATCCTCAAACTCCTTTCTGAGAGAGCTGGACCTGAGTAACAATGACCTGCAGGATTCTGGAGTGAAGCTTCTTTCTGATGGACTGAAGAGTCCAAACTGTCAACTGGAGATACTGAGGTGAATGGTTTTAAAATAATTAACTCTGCTATAATCAGAGGCTGACTTAACCAATAAGCAAGGTAAGCGGCCGCTTAGCACCCACAAGTGACATTTGCGGGAATGTGATATTTTCCCATATTTATACAGACGTATGACCCACGTGGACTGCATAAGTTTAAGAAAAATATTGTTTGGGGTGAGGGGAAGGGAATGGACTGTATGAAGATTGAATTTGCAGCAGTTACTAAAACCTGTAAAATGCTTCTATTTCATGCATGATTTGCTTCTGACAGCACTGAACAAGCTAGCAGCGCCATCTAGTGGCTGTGCACAGGACACAGTTAGCATCTCAGCCAGGGTTCAAAATTAACATCACACACCAAATGGCAATTAACTGAAACAGAGTTACTTATCAGTTGGCTGGGATTTAAAAAATAAATAAAAATACTAACAATGCAATGTTGAGAGAAGAGGATATGTCTTAGTATGAATGTCAAATTGGGAAGGTTGTGATATAATTATATAAATATACATTCTGACTGTAAGGACCAAGGTTAGAGCTAGGCTGTGAGGGCTGAATGTAGAAGGCTAATAATAAAGTTATTCCAAAACTGTAACTCCAGTTGTTTCAAGGGGTCAATACAAAAAGCCAAGAGGGTGAGTGTTTCCCAAAAAGGTCAATTAAAAACATCTTGCAGGCCTAGACAGTTCAGAAAAATTGAGAAAAGTAATGTGTGTGAAAATAAATGCTGGTTTGATGTTTTATGAAGAGATAATTGTTTTAGCTTTGCTTAATTCACTACAGTTAAAGTTTTTTTCAAGCTCCAGATTATAAATGCTAATAAGCATTACTACTGCGTTTTGTTTTGTTCTCTACACAGGCTACACATCTGTAATCTCACAGCTCAGTCCTGTGAGAGTTTATCATCATCTCTACAATCCTCAAACTCCTTTCTGAGAGAGCTGGACCTGAGTAACAATGACCTGCAGGATTCTGGAGTGAAGCAGCTTTCTGATAGACTGAAGAGTCCAAACTGTCAGCTGGCGATACTGAGGTGAATGGTTTTAAAATAATTAACTATGCTATAATCAGAGGCTGACTTAACCAATAAGCAAGGTAAGCGGCCGCTTAGCACCCACAAGTGACATTTGAAGGAATGTGATAATTTTCCATATTTATACTGACGTATGACCCACATAGACTGCATAGTAGAGTCCTGCACGGGTTCGGGTACCCAACGGGTGACCAGCAAATTTTGCTCAAACGGGTGAAAAATATCCAACTGTGTCGGATACAAATTCAATGCGGGTGGACATTTGGAGAAAGTTCGGGTCGGGTCTAAACACGGGTTTAAAACAATCACATGCAAACGTAAAAATGTATGCATATTTTTAGGAACACATCTACAAAAATATGCCTGTATTTCAAGTTGATAAAATAATTTAAAATCCACATCAGTTTATTTGTGCCCACGCGCCACACCCTCCCAGGATCTATAACGTTACCTAGGCTACTTTCACTTTTAAAAATTCATCATAACCGCACACGCGCAATCTGCTTGCAGTCGTCGAGATGGATGCTGAGGAGTTGAAGTGGAGATTGTAAAGTTGCCGACAATACGCCATCAAAAATCAAGTCCAGTGTGTGGGAGAAATTTGGAGTTATCTGAAGCAAATATTGTGAAAAACTTGCTGCATGTATTTTTGTGTTGGATAGCCGCAAATGTGGAACTTCATCGGCGAGGAAGCGCGCAGATAACTGTGGTAACAAACCAAGCAGTTCTATCCAACAGTATTTTTCAAATTTAACACTGTTAAGTATGTGTGGTGTGCAGGGCGTGTTTGAACCTAAAATTAAACATGGCAATAAACATTTTTGTGATTGTGTCTATAATGTGATTGGCTAAACTGGTTTTATTTCGGGTGCGGGTCGGGTGTCGGTTCTATTTTAAGCGGGTCGGGTGCGGATTTTAATTAGTGCTGCTGTCGGAAAACGGGTCGGATGCGGTTTTAAGCACTGCTGGTACGGGCGGGTGCGGATTAAAAAAATCGGACCCGTGCAGGACTCTGCTGCATAGGTTTAAGAAAAATACTGTTTTGGGTGAGGGGAAGGGAATGGACTGTATGAATTTGCAACAGTTACTAAAACTGTAAAATGCTTCTATTTCATGCATGATTTGCTTCTGACAGCACTGAACAAGCTTGCAGCGCCATCTAGTGGCTGTGCACAGGACACAGTTAGCATCTCATGCTGGGTACACACCAAAATATTTTTTACAGCTTAAACAATTTTCAAAATGTGATAGACCACAAACATGAGGACAAAAAATCCTAGATTTAACCGTTTTGCTCCTATAGTGTGTGGTGTCCCATGATGTGACAAAGACAGCACACCACAAAAGCTTTAGTTATTTTAAATATGAAGATATTTGACTTCCGGCATGCAGTTGAGTGAGTGAGGCGCATCCGGGAGCTGCTCCGTAAATGTCATTTCTTTTCAGTAGTCAACGGGAACATTTAATATCCTTAATACTTTAAGACGTCTACAGCGCTAGAGAACCTTTGAATGATAGCTGGAGCTTGTCATTATCGCTGCAATGCCTAAATCTAAACGTGCTTCTCCTGCTCCTGATGAAGCTGCCGATGCCGGTAACATGGCTGTGGCTGCTTCGGGGTTAACACCAGCTCTTTTAAAAGAGATGCTTACCACAACGATTCATGAGGAAATCGCGTCTCTAAGGTCTGAGTTCCTCGCTGACATTCTTCTTTGGCTCGATTCAGCTTATGCAGCTTCTCTAGATCCTGAAATTTACAAAAAGAGACTCACATTTCAATCTGATTTTAATATTATCAACTCATCAGGCTGAAAAGTTATTGCTGAAGACTAAACATGCATTTTTTTGAGTATGGTGACAAGCCAAATAAACTTCTTGTGCTTCAGTTAAAGGAAAAGTCAGCTAACAAAATTTAAAAACCTTTGACCATACCTACAATAACAGACGCAATGAGAGAATTTCTGCCTCCCATTTCTGCCTTCAGCGCTTGCCAGTGGTTTCACCTATAAGCCGTATTTACTGGACAAAAGTGAGGTTGGCAAAAATCAAGCGTGGTGTTGATCCTCTCTGTGATTGTTGCCATCAGGCCCCTGCTGATTTATTACATATGTTTTGGGTTATGTCCATCCTTAACTTCTTTTTGGCTATCAATCTTTAATTGGTTTTCTTCAATGACAAAGAGACAGATTGAGCCTTGCCCTTTGGTTGCACTTTTTGGACTTTCTCCAAATGTCACTGGCTTGTCTGGAAATGCTGCAAAGGCTGTTGCCTTCTCAACATTATTAGCTAGACTGGCTGAGATGTTATGAGCTTCATATATTTTTCACTATTCTCCTGTATATGTATCCTGGTTTTATTGTAAAAGTTCAATAAACAGATTTAAAGATATTTAAGGGAAATTAAGAATTTATTAGAATTCATTGTAAATTAATGCATTTGAAATACTTGCAAATAATAATTTATTTTGAAATATGCACACATTCACAGTTTGTTGTATGACTGTTAATGTTTCTTGTCTAAATGTAAATGATATATTTTCAAAAAAAAAAGAAATTTATTCTTAGATTCTTTTGGGAAACGCAGCCAAGATCAGTGTGTGATAGTAACATCTGATTGCCAAACTAATGTCATGTGGACTGTTGCTGTATGTCTTTGTAGATTGTCTGGCTGTATGGTGACAGAGGAAGGCTGTGGTTATGTGTCTTCAGCTCTGAGTTCAAACCCCTCACACATGAGAGAGCTGGATCTGAGCTACAATTACCCAGGAGATTCAGGAGTCAAGCTGCTCACTGATAAACTGGAGGGTCCAAACTACAGACTGGATAAACTCAAGTATGTAGAGCATGAAGAGTTGATTAAACAACTCCAAAAACAGCATTTCAATCTTCACTTATTACTCACATTACTACATTTACAAACATTCTTATTGAGAATTTACAGAGGTTTAGCTCTAGTTATGCTACAGGGCTGTTGAATGTTTCATTCTGATTGGCTGACGAACATTACGAACATTGACGAAGGTGTGCAATTATTTACAGTAAACGCACAGGTAAAGTAGTTCTAGGAAGGTCTTGACTGCATTACAGTTCCATATCACTTTGCAAAATGATTTCAGTTATTTCAGAGGTCCTGACAGCCTACAACAGCAAATGAACCAAAACCCACAAAGACAAAGAAAATATAACAAACAACAGGATATTAATCACAAACCATTTCCATGATTTTCCTATAAAATAAATTTGTATTCACTTTATCCCGCTCTCCCATAAGAACGCACACACAGAGTACAGACACACACACTCATACAAGTGCACAGAAATTTGTTGTCAGCGCTGCCCTGCGATTTCATCAGTAAAATAGTTTTGCAACTTATGTGGTATGTCTGAAAGGGGGACTGTGTTAGGTGAGGTCCAGTGGGGTGACGCATGTGCACATACCCGACTTTTCTTATTTCAAAATATATTTATTGCCATTTTGTGCAGATACAACATCTTGTATAATATAAAAATTAAATGAACCACAGCTCTGCTTTTCTCCCCTCTGCCCTTAATGTCCCAAGTACAACCACACTACACATACAATACATAACAATAACAATAAAAAATACTATAAGTGTAATAGTTAAACAATACAATAAGTGTACAAAATAATAAAATATAATGCAATATAAAGAAAAGGATTAATATATATATATATATATATATATATATATATATATATATATATATATGTATATATATATATATATATATATATATATATATATATAATATAATATATATAGTTTATCCTCATCTGCATTTTCAAGTGCGAGATCAATGGTATCAATATAATTTAACAAAGGTTTCCATGTTTTATGAAAGGTTTTTAAAAGACCCTTTGAAAGATTTTTTTTTTCAGCTTTAAACACAAGATCATTTCTTTTATCCATCTATCATATGAAGGAGGGCATGCATGTTTACACTTAACCCTCTGAGGTCGACAAACGCGCCCACGCGTTTTGCTGGATTTTTTTCAGTTCAGTTCAAAAGAAATTAATTTTGCTCTGTTGACTTTGATATTACAAGCAAGTTTCATACATCAATCGATTCTGTTAAATGTGTATTATTTTTGTGTATACTCACAATAAAAACAAAGTGTTGTGCTTTTTGCCAAATAAAGAAAAATAAACGTGATGCGAGTTCTGCCTTCTCTCTGTCAGTGAAGACCATTCTGAAACGCGTCCGAAAATGAACAATAACTCAACGAATACTGAGTCAAACAGGCATACAGTCACACAGGCATGAAGCTTGAATTCTCTTCTTTAAAATGAGGTAATTTATATAAAAAAAAAATATTCTCATCTTGTGAAATCTGTGTTAAAAGAGAGCGATTCCAGTCGAGCTCATTAGAGCTCATTCAAAGGTAATGTGACTCCGCCCACGGAGAGCGCGCGCTATTCAAACGCAAATTACTGAGGCAAACCTGTGAACGCCCCCATATCAGCTCGAGAAAACACAAGTTTAATCATATCATTGTAGCCTACGTGTTTACACCATCTGGCAGCGCTGTGAGGAATAATAATAACGGAAAATCTACCTCAGAGTGCGGGTATTGCAGGAGAGAGGATCCGAATATGTAGTAAGTTTTTTTTCCTTCTCAAGTTAATCGCGTTTCTGTGAATGAATGAACGGCAGCCGCAGAGATGCGCGCTGTTTATCACAGCTCGCAAAAAGACAGTTTAAATTTAAATTGCGTCTCTGTGTGAATGAATGATGATGTTTTAGCAAACTGTATTGCTATACTGAGATGAGTAAACTGAAAATTAACATTTATATGCCCTAATATTTCATAAAAACAACGTTACAGTCAGGCGTTTCTGTTTGTGAATGAATGTTTCGGTTTTAGCAAACTGTATTGCTATACTGAGTAAAAATCGACTGAAATGTTGAAATAAAATGTATTTGTATAAGCAACGTATTAAACTGCAAATTAACATTTATATTTCTTATAATAAAAACGAAAGACCTATGTTACAGACATATGAAAGACAACATTTCGTTGATTAGTTTTGGATAGATTATACATTTTTACTGTAAAATATCTGCCAACTCAAATAAGCCAATATTTGTTTGCCAATATTTGCTCATGTTAAATATAGTATGTTTTGTCAAAAATAAAGTAATCAAATAATCAATCAAATCCTTAACTTTGAAATATGTATGATAAAATGTATACTTTAGTTTTTACAAAGAAAGATTACACTTGAATTGTTGTTGTAATTGTAACCTTTTTAATAAAAAAATATATTTACAAGGTAGATGTAAACAAACTATTAAAAGGTAATAAGGTAATAAGCCTTTTCTTTAAATAATTTTTATTGTGTTTTATTAGTGACAAATTTGGGGAGAGGATAAATATTCCAAAACTGAAAATACAGTATGAGAATTAACTGCACAATTACTAGACATGTTTTCCTTGGATATTATAGGCCAAATTGCAAGCACACTATGTGGAAAAAATAAAATAATTGAGATGCTTCCAACTGTTGCTCTTGCATTCTTGTGGCTCAGTGACTCACCTGAATGAATGGCTCATTAAGTATGCAGGCCCCATTGTCTCCTAAGGTGTGAACCACTAAATATGCATGATCGTTGACGCCCACTCCGCATATTGCCTTTCCAAACAGAAAGTGCTTTGCAAAATTCAAATCAATGTATTGTGTTATGTGAATGATAAGGGCAGGATGATTTTCACATCATTTTGAAGAAAAAACACTAGGCAATGACATCTATTAGACAAAAGTCTTATTGGCACATATTTAGTATGTGTTTTATGGCCTTATTTCAGAAACTTTAGTTTTTAGTTTTTTCAATAACCACGCATAAACATTATTCTCTCAAAAATGCAGACATGTACATTCTTGTTGCTCACATATTATGGTAGCCCTGTTTGTGCTAAATAGTGTGTAATTTTTTTTTGCCATTAATATGTTTATAAGCAACTGAAAAAAGCACAAATGTCAGGGCATGTCAGAACATCTCAAGGACCCCAAAAACCCCTCAGACCTCAGAGGGTTAAAGAGAATGAGCCTCCTAGCCAATTGTGCAGTGAAATAGTGTAGTCTGGCATTGGTGTAGTGTATTCTATGAAGAATCTTGCTTTGCATCAAACTGTGCTGGGCGCATATAGAGGAGGAATGTACTAAATCTATTTAATAAGTATTGTGACCCCCAGCTCTTGTTCCCAAGTAATTTTAAGTGAAATAGAGGGGTCAAGATTTAATTTTATAAACATCAATTAAAGAATTTAAAAAAATTATAAAGATATCTGTGAGTTTTTAGTGATGAATAGGCCTAGATATCTGAATCCTTCCTAAGCCAATCAATTTTATTCAAAAACATTGAGGATTGGCGGTAATGATGAAAATGGGTTAATTATATATAAAAGAAGGTTGTCTGCATAACGGGACAGTTTATAAGAGGTTCCAAACTGGGTAATGCCCTCAAACTTTTCCTTACTTCGCAACCAAATGGCCAGTGGCTCAATAGCCAAGGCAAATAATAGAGGCGAAAGGGGGCAACCTTGTCGTGTGCCTCGATGAAGGGGAAAGGCTTTAGAAAGTGTTGCATTGGTTTGCACAGATGTTACAGGGGAGGAGTATAGTAATCAAATGATATGATTAAATATTGGATACTCAAAAACAAAAACTCACACTCTACCCTGTCGAATGCCTTCTCAGAGCATCAAGAATGGTATTAAAAAGTCTTCTGGTGTAGCAAATTAGCTCTATGAAATATTAATAATCAATAATAACTGGTTATAATTGATTATGAATATTTGGATCAGTTAATATAATTAACTTACTGTCGTAAATTAATATTACAATCAATTAACCTGTTTGTCCCGTGAACACTCAGGATGAATTGTTTATTAACTCTAAGAAATGTACATTTCCGGGGCATGGGAAATGTCTTTCTTAATTTACAGTACTACTAAGAGCAGTAGCAAAAATCGATATGATTAGTGACGCCAATTATGAGCTTGAGACACGGACATCTTCACGTGTGACATGAACAAGATTTTATTAACTAGTCTAAACACTTAAACTATTCTAACATACACACACACACATACATGCATACAGTTTACCAAGGGAAAGAGAGCTGAAGCAGAATACAGGAAAGCAAGAAGTTATAGCATTATTTGAAATTCAGCAGATCAACAGCCTTGAGCAAACCATCAGTTTAGTTCTAACACGTCCTTCTTTAAAGGGGTAAGGATACTTAATGTATCAAATAATGAGACTAAGTTGTATACTTGCATGTCTCGCCCATTTGAATTAAACTGTCCTGATGCAATCTGTTGAGGCTCTAGTTGATCTTTGCTAATGTGGTCTTGATGAGGGAGAGCCAGTGGTTTTCAGAGTATCTTTGGTGAATGGAAAGACAAGGCCGCAGCCTGGCACAAGCTTGGTGGGTCCTTAGAAGCTTCTAGTTCAGCATCATCTTCACGTCAGCATTTCAGAAAGGGACTAAGCGAGAGCTAAGAGCTGATCAGTTACTTTAAAGTGTGAAGATGGCACAACCTCTGGATGTGTGTGAGCCAATGAGAAGATTTTGCCAGTGTGTTATCTTCATTTGGGATGTTAGTTTTTGGGGGGAGTTTCACAGGCATTTGTTGGGAGGGGGAGTTTGCTGGATTATTCATTAAATAAATGAATAATTTGTGTGTGTCTGATTGGTCCAGACGCTACACTGGTATTATAAAATGAGTGTCTCCCAGTCATGAAACCTGTCTGGTCAGAGGAAATAACAGCAGGCAATGTTTGCTGAAGGTGAAGGGCAAGAACTTTAGATCGAATTTTAAAGAATATAAAAGGAAAAATATTCTGAATGTTCTGATCCAATCTGACTTCTGACCTGTAATGCTGCCTGAATCACAATCATACACTGTTTGTTCATTGGCCAGAGGAGAACTGAGCGACTGAGCCTGGGTTCTCCCAAGGTTTCTTTCTCCATTCTGTCACTGATGGAGTTTTGGTTGCTTGCCACTGTTGCCTTGGCTTTTGGCTTGCTTAGTTGGGGACATTTAATATTCAACAATATTATTGATCTGCCTTACTTAAGGTGGAAGATGACACAATTTTCTTCTGGAAACAAACTTTGTTGTATTTATTTTTTATATCATTTTCAAATATCATGCAATTTTTTTTGGCCATTCCAAAATTTTGAGTTACATTCTGAGGAATAAGGATTAGAATAGTATAAAATAGGCAAGGCAAGTTTATTTATATAGCACATTTCATACACAATGGCAATTCAAAGTGCTTTACATAGAAGAAAATAAAATAATAAAAAGAAATAAGAATAATTAAAACAGTTTAGAAAAATTTAATAAGATACAGTACAGTACAGTACAAACAGTCGGACAAACAGCGGCACAGTGCTCATTCAGTAAATGCATAGCTAAACAGATGTGTTTTGAGTCTGAATTTGAATGTGACCGATGTAGGAGCACATCTGATCTCTTCTGGAAGCTGGTTCCAGCTGCGGCTAGCATAATAGCTAAAAGCGGACTCACCATGCTTAGAGTGAACCCTTGGTATTTCTAGCTGATATGATCCTAATGATCTGAGTGATCTGTTGGGTTTATATTCAGTGAGCATATCTGCAATATATTGAGGTCCTAGGCCATTGAATGATTTATATACCAGTAATAATACTTTAAAATCAATCCTAAATCTAACTGGGAGCCAGTGTAAAGACCTGAGGACTGGTGTGATATGTTCATATTTTCTGGTTCTGCTCAGAATCCTAGCAGCAGCGTTCTGTATGAGCTGCAACTGTCTTATGGTCTTTTTGGGAAGGCCAGTGAGGAGTCCATTACAATAATCCACCCTGTCGGTGATGAAAGCATGAACAATTTTCTCTAAGTCTTGTCTGGAAACAAAGCATCTAATTCTTGCAATATTTTTTAGATGATAGTATGCTGATTTAGTTATTGCTTTGACATGACTACTGAAACTAAGGTCTGACTCTAGTGTCACACCAAGATTCCTGACTTGATTTTTTGTTGTTTGACCCCTAGAGTGAAGGTATGCGTTCACCTTGAGAACTTCATCTTTGTTTCCAAACGCAATGACTTCAGTTGTGTCTTTGTTTAACTGAAGAAAGTTTTGGCACATCCAACTGTTGACTTCATCAATGCATCGGCACAGGGAGTCAATGAGGCTGTAATCGTTAGGCGATAGGGCTAAGTAAAGCTGTGTGTCATCTGCATAGCTGTGGTAAGCAATTTGGTTCTCATTATTTGGCTCATTGGGAACATATACAGGTTGAACAGGAGTGGCGCAAGAATTGAGCCTTGAGGGACTCCGCATGTCATGGACGTCCACTCAGACTTATGGTCTCCTATACTCACATAATAACCTCTCCCATCTAAGTATGACCTGAACCATTTTAGGACTATCCCAGAAAGCCCCACCCAGTTTTCCAGCCTGTCAAGAAGTATGTTATGATCGACAGTGTCAAATGCAGCACTGAGGTCGAGTAGTACCAGCACTGATAATTTGCCTGAATCAGTATTTAAGCGAATATTGTTTATTATCTTTGAGCGCTGTCTCTGTGCTGTGGTGCGGTCGGAAACCAGATTGAAAATTGTCAAAGTATCCATTCGAGCTTAAGAATTTGTTCAGCTGGTTGAAGACAACTTTTTCAATGATCTTGCCTATGAAAGGAAGATTTGAGATCTGTCTATAGTTGCTTAATATGGTCTTATCCAGATTGCTCTTTTTTCAGGAGGGGCTTGACAACTGCTTTTTTCAGGGAGTTTGGAAAACTCAGAGAGAAGTGAGGCATTAACCACTTCTAGAAGATCTGCTTCTAAACTGTTTAACACACTTTTGAAAAAAGATGTGGGAAGTGTGTCAAGGGCGCATGTTGATTTTTTAAGGTGCTGTACGGTTTCTTCCAAAATTTTGCCATCAATTTCTTTGAAATCAGACATAGTAACTACTTTTATCAGGTGGTCTGATCTGTCTGACCCCAGCACAACTCAAGGATGTGCTGATCACCTTTCTGATATTATTGATTTTCTCAGAGAAGAAAGAAGCAAACTCACTGCACTTGCTGTCTGAGAGCATTTCACTGGGAATCTGGCTTGGTGGGGGGGTTGTCAGTCTCTCTACAGTAGCAAAAAGAGTACGTGTGTTGTTTAACCCTCTGGGGTCTGAGCTGTTTTCTGGCCCTGGAGGTGTTCTGACATGCTCTGACATTTGTGCTTATTTCTGTTACTTGTGACATTGTCATGGCTAAAGTCTTATTACACTGTATTTAGCACAAACTCTGCTACAATAATATATCAGCAGCATGTATGTAAAAGTTTGTAGTTTTGAGATAATGACATTTATGCATGGTTTGTGAAAATACCAAAAAAAAATTGTCACTGAAATAAGGCCATGAAACCCATACTGATTATTTCTTCTTTTGAAAATTGTATCACGTAGCCTAGAATATTTGCTCCAAAACTATGTGAAAATCACCCTGACTGCTCATTCAGCTAAGACAATATATTGATTTAAAATTTCTAAGACGTGTTTTGTGTGAGAAAGCCTTATGCGAAGAGGCGTGATCATCTCATTAATATGTAAGCCTTTCACACCTGAGAAAGACAAAGACACTCCCCTAACTGCCCTATTAGGAGCTATCAGGCCCTGTCATTCAGAGCAACCTTGCACAAAGAATGAGGAGATTTAAAAAAGAATGGCTTTTAGATTGTTTGGATTTATTTACAACACAACATAATCCAAAGATACACAACAAATGACAAAAGAGCACATTGAAAACAATGATCCAAAGACAGAGACCTTTGTGCCATTCCTAAAAACATTGTACATACCTTTCATTTCCAAGGTGTTTGATTTTCACTTTACCATGTTCATATACAGAGACTCATGTGAATGTTGAAGTCAGCAGGACTCAGTTGAATCAGGGCCCTGTAAAAAAAAAAAAAAAAACTGTGAACATACTGATATCAAGAGAAACTATAGGGCTGCACAATTTTGGGAATAGATTTTAGATTTTTCTGGTTAAAATTTCTTTTTAAAATTCACAGAATACACACACAAATGTTTCCAACAATATATAATGAGCAGGGTTGTTGTGCCTTGTAGGCATAGGCTACGCAGTGCTGCATAAAATAATAATAACAATAAATTAAATATTCCAAAAGATTTCAGGAACAACTACGCTAGAGAAAAATATATTGATTATCATATGTTACTTCAAATGTTTCCATTCGTTATGATGATATGAAATGAGATAATAGTAAAAACATAAAGCCTAATGTTTGGTGCGTTTTGCTGATACATTCAAACGCACAGCATGCTCCAAAATATGAAACATTATGGTTACCATATTATACATATCTACGTTTGAGCAGATATCCACAAACACAGTAACAGTAAACACGGGTCTAAATATTATAATATTCACCTTATATCTAGCAACACTTCAACTGCAATGTGAAGTTTATGCAACAATAACATTAACCCCCTGAGGTCTACGGTATCGCCGGCGATACCAGCTCGCTTTTTTTTTATCAGTGTAAAAGAAACTCATAAATACTCTGTTGACTTTGATTTTCCATAGGAGTTTCATACATCAATCGATTCTGTTAAATGTGTTTTATTTTTGTGTATACTCACAATAAAAACAAAGTGTTGTGCTTTTTGCCAAATAAAGAAAAATAAACACGAAGCGAGTTCTGCCTTCTCTCTGCCAGTGTAGTCCATTCTGAAACGCGTCCGAAAATGAACAATAACTCAGCGAATACTCAGTCAAACAGACATACAGACACACAGGCATGAAGCTTGAATTCTCTTCTTTTAAATGAAGTAATTTATATAAAAAACAAATATTCTCATCTTGTGAAATCTGTATTAAAAGAGAGCGATTCCAGTCGACCTCATTACAGCTAATTCAGATGTAATGTGACACGCCCACGGAGAGCGCGCGCTATTCAAACGCAAATGGCTGAGGCAATCCTGTGAACGCCCCCATATCAGTTTCGAGAAAACACACAAGTTTATTTAGATCATTACCTGTTTACACCGTCTTGCAGCGCTGTGAGGAATAATACTAATGGAAAATGTCCCTCAGAAGTGCGGGTATATCGAGGAGCGAGCTGAGGAATACTAGTAAGTTTTTTTCCTTCTCACGTGGGTTTCTGTTTATGAATGAATAAACGGCAGAGATGCGCGCTGTTTACCACAGCTGGCAAAGACAGTTTAAATTTAAATCACGTGTGTGAATGAATGATGATGTTTTAGCAAACTGTATTGCTATACTGAGATAAGTAAAAATCGAAATGTAGGCTATTTGTATAAGCAACGTATTAAACTGCAAATTAACAATATGCCCTAATATTTCATGAAAACAACGTTACAGTCAGACGAAATATGAAAGACAACATTTTGTTTAGTAGATTTGGGTACAGTTTTTACTGTAGAATATACTGCCACATCAAATAATTTTTATATAACATACATGTGGCTCACATATTATTGTAGTCCTGTTTGTGCTATATAGAGTGAATTTACACCTTTGCCATTAATATGTTTATAAGCAACTGAAAAAAGCACAAATGTCAGAGCATGTCAGAACACCCCCAGGGCCCAAAAAAACGCTCAGACTCCAGAGGGTTAACTAATAAGTAAGAATTTCTTACCTTACATCTTTCTGGTCTTCAAATCGTGTTCTTCTTCTTCTGAGGTAAATCCAATGTAAGCTCATGGCGCGTCTTTCAAACTCGACGAAAAGCAGAGACTTGTGAAGTGTTTTGGTGTTTTGTGTTTGAGGTAACGAGCGTGTTCGCGTTCCATGTGGAGATTTGCATGTGAATCTTAATGATTGAAATAAAAAATAACGAGCAAGCGTTTGAGATACTGGACATCTTGTTGGTTTTATACAAATTACTTAAACAGAGAATATTTGTTTTCAGTTTGAATCCGATCATTTAAAAGTACACACTTAAATGTTTATAAAGGTATATGGCTCATAAATGTGTGACAAGTATTCGCTGAGTTTTGTTTCAGTTTATAGACGTGCTCAAGAAATAAAAGTTCACCGCGACGGAGAGGCAGAACGCACACCCTGTTTATTTTCTTTATTTTACAAAAGCACAATGTTTTGATTTGATTGTAAGTGGACACATACAAAAGTAGAAATATCACAGATTATTTTTTTATATTTCTTTTTTCTGTATGACCATAAATGACGGCGTAATTTAAGTGTATTGTGCTACAATGTGAAGAAAATCCAGCAAAACGCGGGGGCGCGTTTGCCGACCTCAGAGGGTTAAATTGCAGTTTATAATATTTGAGAAGAAAGTCTGTCTAGCTTTGCCTAGTTCCATATTGAAAGCATGAAGGCTGTCTTTGTAGATGTTATAATGGACTACAAGTTTTGTCTTCCGCCACATGCGCTCTGCTTTTCTGCATTGTCTTTTCATATTTTGCACTGCTGTTGAGTTTCTCCAAGGTGCTTTTTGTCTGCCACTCTTCTTCCTGACTTTAACAGGAGCAATATCATCAATTGCACTTTTAACTTTTGAGTTAAAAGAATCAAGGAGAAAATCAACAGAGTCAGCAGATATGCGTGGTGTTAAGGATATAGCCTTCATAAATAGTACACTAGTGTTCTCATTTAAGCATCTCTTCTTGACAGACACAGATCTAGCTTCAATGGCAGGAGAGATCAATATATCAAAGAAAATACAGAAATGATCAGACAGTGCTACATCCTTAATAACAATCGATGAAATGTTTAGACCCTTACTGATAAGTAAATCTAGAGTGTGTCCGCGATTGTGTGTGGGTCATTGACTAGAAGTGATTTATTTTTAAGTGAGCGGATGTTTAAAAGTGCTAACTTAACAGTCTTACTTTTTTCCCTACACCAATCTTAGTTTGACGTGCAATAGGCACCAGATTAGTTGAGTTTGCTGTACGGCTAGTGAAGGCCTTAATATGCTGTCATGGCTTCCCTGGCTGTTTTCCAGGAAGTCATCCTTGGGTGCTGAATCTTGGAGCAGTTCTGATATGTCTGTCTGTGTTGAGCTCTGTGGGCAGGGCTCAGCTGAGATTGTGTCTGTGAGCAGAGGTTGTTGTGGCTGAGTGGTGTTATCATTGTCCTTGTGTGATATGTCAACATCATGTCCATTTTGCTGCTGAAGTGAAGTCCTGTGGTCATTCATACTGTGTCCAGGTGTGTGTGTGCCACTGCAGAAGGATGACTGAGGGAGAAGTAGATATTGTCCTTTAGCACTCTTGAGCCAAGTTTGTTTGGATGGTGGCCATCTTGTTGAAACATTTGTCTCTGACTCCAGAAAAGATTGAAGTTGTCAATGAAGTTCACTCCTTTTATATTGCAGGTTTTTTGCAGCCATGTATTAATCCCAAGCAACCGTGAAAACCTGTTTGTTCCTCTTGCTGGGAGTGGTCCACTGATGAATGTCTGAACTTTCAGTCTTTTAAGTGTTTCAGAAAGTTCATTGAAATCCTTCTTAAGGAGTTCTGACTGCTCTTTATGAATATCATTCTTCCTCACATGAATGATGAGTCGATTTGCAGTCTTATGTTTCATTAGAATGTTCTGAAGTTCCCTGTTTATATTAGAAGTTGTTGCTTGTGGAAGGCAGCACGTAGTTGTATCCCTGCCGCTAATGTTTCTGATTATGGAGTCCCCCACTATCAGAGTCCTGGGCTCAGCTGCGCTCTGAGCTGAGTGCCGCTGTCTGCTCGACCTTGAGCGCCAGTTAGCATCAGTGTTAGATACAGGCTGATTCAGTCTGTGTTCGATCACATTCATCACGTTTGGGGATTCCTCATTTACATTCATTAGTACTTCAAATCTGTTCTCAAGATGTATAGGTGTTGGTAGGAGACCAATGTTTGCAATCCTTGTCAGAGCTGTATCTGGGGTAGAGGATGCTACGGCAATATGTGATGCTCGTGACAATCTGATGTCTCGAGTGCCTTTGGGTCTCGCTCCCGGTTTGTGCCATCGATTTGTAAGTCGATCGGCTTGTTTCTCTACCTGTCGAGGAGCACTAGTTTCATGGGACTCACCAGCTATATGCTGAGGGTGTCCATGACGAAGCTCTGTTGTGTGCTCCGTCTGGTTTGGTGGTCCTGTAAGAAACTTTGTTTCAAGAACTGCAATCCTTTGTAAAAGTCTGTGGCAGTTAGTGCAGCAAGTAGATTCTTGAACCAGAAGAGGCCTTTTCTCTCTTATCCTTATGAGTGTAGGCAGTTGTGTTTTCCTTTTCCTGGAATGTAAGCTGGTCGGGTAAAAGAATTCTGCGTTTTTGTAGTAATCCAAACTTTGTCATTTGAGCACTGTACTGATTTGCTGAAGTTAAAATTAGGTGATAAAAGGAGATAAAATATAAAAATATAGAAGATAAAATATAAAAGCGATAGAGCAAAGCGTGGAGCAGTAAGCAAGAGCGTCCGAACAGTAGCTGAGCAGGAAGTGAAGATAATCAAATAAATTTCCTCCGGGTTGGAAACTGTCACCGTTAAAATGTTTAATTTTAGAAATCAGTCTAGATGCACAGACAGTTTGAGATTGAAAATGCAAGTGATTTGCCAGCTTTTTCACCAAATAAAAAAAAATGCTGGCTAACACTCAACAATTGCTTTTCAACTTTGTGAGTTAGAAGTAAGCTATACTTTGAATGAAATTGGAGACGTTTTGATAAATTGTGGGTGATGGGGTCAGAGAATATTGGAGGTGCATTTCAGAAAGTTGTTCAGATATTTCTGGCATCCTGACATTCTCAGATCTCCTCAACTGACACACATGAAATTATTTGTCCATGGATATAAGCTTTGAATGCCTCCCACAGTGTGATGCTGCTAATAGAAATATTGTAATTTATTTCAAAATATATATTTAAATGAGATGTGAGGAAATATTTGAAGTTGTTATCAGAAAGTAAATGTGAACTAAATCTCCATTGTTTAGTATAAGTTCTGGCTTGTGTAAACCTTAAATCCAAAGAGGTGGGGTCATGATCGGAGATGATGGTGCGTTCAAGTCCTTCTGGGAAGTTCGTACTTACGAGGTGGGAAGTTCGTGTTTACGACGGCACTGCGTTCAAGTCACTTTACTCAGAGTAAGATGGCAGTGTACTTTCTCTTAATTACACAAAAATACAGCAAGGTTCTTAAACTCTATTTCTAGGTTTTTTATGTTTTTAATTAATTTATGTAGCCAGTAAAAAAACGTTATCATTACATATTACATTGTTATGTTATAATGCCATCATATTCTGTGCAGGCAATTAGCTTACTTCGCTGTAAATAGAAAAGCCTAACAATATCACAGCTAAATACCTTTAACTATTGTGGTATTCCGCCATGTTTCTCACTGACACGACCACAACTCATAAATATCGGGGCTTAAAGAAAATCCTGAGCTTCCCACTCGTATTTACGATATTGTGGTGGCATTCATGTGCGTTCAACTCGTAAATACGATCTTTAAGAGATGACTTTAAAGGGACTGTGTGTAGGAATTTCTCCCATCTAGTGGTGAAATTGTATTTTACATTCAAACGAATAATGCTCTCCAGCGCCTCACTTTTTCAAATGCGCGTTGCATCTACGGTTGCCGTTATGTACCAAAAAGCTATGACAGGATGTCTTATAATAGCACTTCGAGTTTTTCATCGGGTGAACAGGTTTGTTATTTAAAACAAACTGAAACTTGAAACAACGAAAAAAAGAATGTTACAGTTATCAATTACTGACTGTGAAAAACATTAACTATGGTAATTAGTAGTAATGCCTTCTTTACTCGTTATATTTTTTGAAGTACGTGCATTGTTAGATATCATCATCATCATCAGAGCCTTCTCTAACGTTACTTTACTCAATAGCTGCTATTCATCAAAGAGCCTGTTTAACTTTTAACTATAAATGTTCGACTGTCTATATAATAAAGTACACAACCAAGCAATGAAAAAAAGCTTGTAATTAAGACCGTAACATTGACTTACCTGTCGAGAAGAAAGCAGGCAACTTCAGGGTCTCTTTTGAAAGCTTTCTCCTGCATTAGCTATCCCGACATTAACCCTTGTTTTTGTAATCTCCGGTCACGTTTCCTTTTACGTTCTATTTTGGACTTTTCGACGACAAGGACTCCTTATCCTGTGACTCAGCATATGTATGAATGAACGGTGTATAAATAATCGTGCAGTGTGCATCCTTTTAAACTTGCCGCGGCAGTGACAAGCGCCTCTCACTGCTCTGCTTCTCTGCTTCTGTTGACTTCAGTCACGTGACGCTGGTTCTGAACGAAAACGCCTTTGTGGAAACGCCTTGGCCTAGTACTTTTTGTCCCTCTCTGCTATTATAGTTTTTCAAGATGGCGGAACTACATGGAAGCCTCCGTGGACCTACCCGTCCTATGTATATAAAGATAATAAATTCTTCGTTTACGAGGATTAGTCTGATCATTGGCATAGGTATTTGTACACCATTGAGGGCATATTTATGAATAAAAATATTGATTTTAGATAATAAAATACCTAAAAAGCTACACATAGTCCCTTTAATGCACCATGACTATACTATGATAGTCGCAGGAATTGACAGTGTAACATTCTATCATCCAAAATAAAAAAAATTTATTGCCTTCACAGCAATTTGTAGTGAAAACAGTTACCAACCCATGTACACTTAGGGTGTACTCACACTAGGCACGGTTGCCATGAACCGGGCCCGAGTACGATTGTCCCCCCTCCCCACTCCCCCTCTGGCCTGCACTCACATAGGGTTTCAGCATTCGTGCCGGAGCACGCTTACTTCATTATGGTGCGACGGTTTCGGGATAAACAGGAAGAGCGGCGCTCTCACTGAACACAATGGAGTCCAGCACGGTTAGCGCTCACACTGCATGCGAACCGCGCCCGAGTCCAACTGAACCGTGCTCTGGCCCACCTCTTCCAAGCGGGCCAGGGCCGGCTAATCGAGCCGCGCCCGGGCACGGTTCGGAGCACTCACACTAGTCAAATGAACCGCGCTTTGGTGGTCAAACGCACTCGGGCACGGTTCAAACTGGCTAGTGTGAGTACACCCTTAATGTGAGAAACATCCGAGGTGAGAAGATGAGTTTATTAACCCTCTGGGGTCTGAGGTGTTTTTGGGGTCCTTGAGATGTTCTGACATGCCCTTACATTTGTGCTTTTTTCAGTTGCTTATAAACATATTAATGGCAAAGGTGTAATTACACACTATTTAGCACAAACAGGGCTAACCCTAATATGTGAGCAACACGTATGTACATGTTTGTATTTTTGAGAGAATAATGTTTATGCATGGTTATTGAAAAAACTAAAAATGAAAGTTTCTGAAATAAGGCCACAAAACACATACTAAATATGTGTCCACAAGACTTCTGAATAATGCATTTTGTTGCCTAGAGTTTTTTCTTCAAAATGATGTGAAAATCATCCTGCCTAATCATTCACATAAAACAATACATTGATTTAAATTTTGTAAGACACTTTTTGTCTGGAAAGGCAATATGTGTAGGGGCGTGATTCACACCTGAGAAGACAACAACCCGCATAATGAGCTGCATAATGAGCCGCATAATGAGCCTTTCATTCAGCTGTGTCACTGAGCCACAAGAAAGAATGCAAGGACAAAATACATATATATATATATATATATATATATATATATATATATATATATATATATATATATATAAATAAATACAAAATTGGTTCACAGTTGGAAACACAGTTGTTGTTTTTTTTCCACAAATTGTGCTTGCAAATTGTATAATATCCAAGGTAAACATTTCTAGTAATTGTGCAGTTAATTCTCATACTGTATTTTCAGAAAGTTTTGGAATATATTCTCTACCCAAATGTCACTATTAAAACACAATAAAAATAATTTAAAGAGAAGGCTTATATTGACCTTTTAAGATTTTGTTTACATCTATCCTTGTATTTATATTTTTTTGCTATTTTATTAAAAAGGTTATACAATTACAACAACAATTAAAATGTTAACAATATTTCCAGTGTAATCTTTCTTTGTAAAAGCTAAAGTATACATTTTATCATACGTATTTCAAAGTTAAGGATTCATTAGTTTGAATATAGCCTACATTGGAACAAAAACTATAATAACATCTTAGTTGATGACTTTATTTTTGACAAAACATAATGTATATATATCTATATATATATATATATATATATATATATATATATATATATTTTTTTTTTTTTTTTTACATATGAGCAGAAATTGGCAACATTATAAGCTTATTTGATGTGGCAGTATTTTACAGTAAAAACTTTATAATCTATCCGATTTTTCTAGTTGATTTTTACTCATCTCAGTATAGCAATATACTTTGGTAAAAGCTGTTCATTCATTCATTCACACACAAAAAATGTGATTCATATTTAAACAGTATTTTTGCCTAGCCTGGCAAGCCAGACCTACATCAAGATGTTAGGTCTGGAAACTCACCATAGACACGCTCACTCCGAGGGGCGGTATAAACGGCTGTCTTTCAAATTCCCTCTGCACGCAATAGGACAGCGCTTCAACCAACCAGAGCGTTTTCCCAACAGCGGAGCTAGTTGATAGATTCAACTTTTGTCATATCTGGCCGGCAAAACGACGAACACATCTTCCTTTTTTTAAGAATGACTTAAGTGCCGTTCTTTGCTCTTTTCTCAAAGAAAAACTTAACTCCAAGTCCTCCAGAGTCGCGGACAAAGCCGATTCGAAAGACTGTTCGCCAGCAGCCGCCGTCATTCTTTGTTTTCAACTCTGTCGTCATATGTTAAGCCCGCCCCACCTACTCTTTACACGACGTGATTGGCCTGACCCAATTTAGGTTTTTGCAGCTCGAAAGTCTATGGAGAGTTGCTAGACTGCCCTGACTGCAAAATACATTTTGCTGCCGCTAGGGTGCGTCTAGATTTCTAGGCAAATTTTTGCCAGCTGTAGTAGCTACACTACAGCGCACATCTGTGCGTTCATTCATTCACACACAGAAACGCGATTCATATTTAAACAGGCTTTTTGCGTACAGACACTATTGTGATTAGAACAAAGCAAATATAGAACTGACCTATTCCTCAGCTGGATCCGTTGCTCCTCAAAATGAAACTTCCAGCACTTCTGAGGTCAATTTTCCAGGATTATTATTAAGATAGTATTATTCCTCACAGCGTCATAAAGTACATGAGTCTGAAAGTGAACTCGCAGTGTGTTTTATCCAGCTGATTGTGGGCGTTCACAGATTTGCTTGGATGCCTCAGATCATTTGCGTTTGAATAGCGCGCGCTCTCCGTGGGCAGGGTCACATTAAAACTTAATGAGCTGAGATGAGAACGACTGACATCTCTCTCTTTTCTAGGGCTGTACTGTCCCAGTCGATTAGTCGATTAATTGGTCGATATGTTCTGGTTCGACCAAAATTCTGATTGGTCGATTTTTTGCCGCGTTCATTTCATCAGTTTTGCCGCGTTTATTTAATCAGTTTTGCCGCGCTGAGGCGCGCTCATTTCATCAGGTGGAAAGCACTAACTACTAATGGGGGTGTTTTCAGAGTACCCTTGTTTCACTGTAACAGTCTGTCTTCAGAACACCCCCCTTGTTTTCACCTTTTTTGGATTGAACTATAGAAGGTTTGATGCTGAATATTATTTATTTAATTGTGAGAGCGTTTAATAGTCAGTCCTCTTCTAACATGTCAACAACAAAGAAATCGACAGTGTGGCAGCATTTTGTTAAAATTGATAGGAAAAAGGTTGAACGCAAAGTTTGCAAGCAAAACAGTTTTCCACAGCTCGACGACAAACATGACATATCATCTAAAAGTGGTAAGCTCACTTGTCTGTGTTAGCTTGCCCTGTCTGTTTTGAGTAGGCTATATGAACATATCAGAATTTGCATATTTCAATGTTTTAGTGTGATAACCTAACTTTTTAATTTTTTATTTGGAGCCTCAATTCGCTGTGCTGTTGGTTGTGTTAGTTTTGAGGCTAGGATGCTTTATTTTTCAGTTATGCACTTTATTTCGTTTCTGCTCTTGATCTGGTTTGTTTAATAAATATTCCTTTTTAATAGTCTATTCGTGTCTCAGCTGCGAAGCTGAGCTCATGTTCAGCCATGCACGGTGAAATGATAGTGTCTGACAGTTATAACTTATTATTATAATATATGACTAAAAATAATTGTCTAAATTATGTGGCATATTCCTCAACAGTTCTTGTGATGATATCACTAGTTGACAACATAGTACTATTTTCGGAAATCATAAGCTATTGCGCAGGTGCATGTGATGCAACGCTGTCAGAGCCGACAGACTCGAGTGTCAGACTCATTTCAGTGCAAAATAATTACGTCAAAAACGATTTAATATACTGCAAATAGCCTACTCGTTTTTTATGTTTATTTATAATTCATTTAGGCGGACAACAAGGCTACCTGTCACGATCCGCTCAAGGGAAAAAGCAAGGTGGATCCAAGTGCAGTCAAATTGAGGTTTATTAAGGGGAATCCAAAAGAGTAGTCAAAACAGGCAGGGTTCGATATCCAGACAGGCAGTACAAAAACAACAAACAGACTCAGGCAGGGAACACGGTAAACCAAACGCGGTGTGACATAAACAACGATACACACAGGACATGGGACAAACAGGGCTTTAAATACAGGAACAAACTAGATGACAACGAGAAACAGCTGGGAACAGATAACAAACACCTGTGCAATCACACATACAGGAATTGTGGGAAAGGTAGTTCTTGAATGACACCGTGGGGAAAGGAGGACATCTAGTGGATACCAGGGGAACACAACCAGACACTGTGACATAACCCCCCCTCTACGGAGTGGCTCCCAGACACTCCAAGACCGGACACAGAACAAAACAAAAGTTCAGGAGGGAGGTGGCAAGGTGGAGGATCAGGGGGAGGGACGGGGGGCCAGGTCCATGAAGGGACACAGAAACAGGGGGTAACAGACTCAAAGGGGGCCAGGGTGACACAGACAGTACAGAGGGGGAACAGGGCGAAGCGAACAGTCCCTCGGGCAGCCAGGACGGAGACGACAGTCCATTGGGCGGCCGGGGCGGTGAAGACCCCTCGGGCGGCCAGGGCGGTGAAGACAGTTCATCGGGCGACCAGGGCGGAGCAGACAGTCCCTCGGGCGGCCAGGGCGGAGCAGACAGTCCCTCGGGCGGCCAGGGCGGAGACTTTCCCTCGGGCGGCCAGGGCGGAGACTTTCCCTCGGGCGGCCAGAGCGGAGACTTTCCCTCGGGCGGCCACGGCGGTGAAGACCCCTCGGGCGGCCACGGCGGTGAAGACCCCACCGGCTCCGGCCCAGGAACAGACCCCACCGGCTCCGGCCCAGGAACAGACACCACCGGCTCCGGCCCAGGAACAGACACTACCGGCTCCGGCCCAGGAACAGACACTACCGGCTCCGGCCCAGGAACAGACACTGGCTCCGGCCCAGGAACAGACACTGGCTCCGGCCCAGGAACAGACACTGGCTCCGGCCCAGGAACAGACACTGGCTCCGGCCCAGGAACAGACACTGGCTCCGGCCCAGGAACAGACACTGGCTCCGGCCCAGGAACAGACACTGGCTCCGGCCCAGGAACAGACACTGGCTCCGGCCCAGGAACAGACACTGGCTCCGGCCCAGGAACAGACACTGGCTCCGGCCCAGGAACAGACACTGGCTCCGGCCCAGGAACAGACACTGGCTCCGGCTCAGGCACAGACACTACCGGCTCGGACACTGGAACTGGCACCACCGGCTCGGGCACTGGAACTGGCACCACCGGCTCGGGCACTGGAACTGGCACCACCGGACTCGGGACCACCGGAACTGGGACCACCGTACTCGGGACCACCGTACTCGGGACCACCGGCACTGGGACCACCGGCACTGGGACCACCGGCACTGGGACCACCGGCACAGGCTCTGTGCTGGACGGGACCAGCGGTGAAGAGGGCTCAGGCTGATGGGATGCTATGAGCTTGTGGAACCCCGTTCGGCTGATCCTCTGGGCCCTCTGTGCTGACATGAGCGCTGGGTCCATCACGCTGGACCTTAATCTAAGACGCCCAGATACTGATCCGGCTCCGGGCCTGATAGGTAGCGGCGATGTGTTCTCTCGGCCGGGCAGCGGCGATGCACTCTCTCGGCTGGGCAGCGGCGAAGCATTCTCTCGGCCGGGCAGCGGTGATGCACTCTCTCGGCTGGGCAGTGGTAACATCTCGCTAGGAGATGCCGGCGAAGCTGGGGTATCCCAGTGACTACGGTGGTGTAGATACCTCGTAAACCCCCAAAAGTCAAGGATCTCCAGTCCCTTCATCTCCCATTGCGGTAACGGGTCATCAAGACAGTGGTTAAAAAGGTCCTTCAAGGTTGCATCATTATAGTTCATGCCTCTCGATAAGGTCCAAAAAGTTTGAGACAAACAACTCACTGTCTGACCCTGCTGGTGTAGGGCCATTAAATTTTGGAGTCTTCCCCTCCTCTCCTTCTCAGTGGTGGGGGGAAGGATCCGAAACCCCGTACTGCTGGATCCATACATGGTGTATCGTTCTGTCACGATCCGCTCAAGGGAAAAAGCAAGGTGGATCCAAGTGCAGTCAAATTGAGGTTTATTAAGGGGAATCCAAAAGAGTAGTCAAAACAGGCAGGGTTCGATATCCAGACAGGCAGTACAAAAACAACAAACAGACTCAGGCAGGGAACGCGGTGTGACATAAACAACGATACACACAGGACATGGAACAAACAGGGCTTTAAATACAGGAACAAACTAGATGACAACGAGAAACAGCTGGGAACAGATAACAAACACCTGTGCAATCACACATACAGGAATTGTGGGAAAGGTAGTTCTTGAATGACACCGTGGGGAAAGGAGGACATCTAGTGGATACCAGGGGAACACAACCAGACACTGTGACACTACTAAGTACTGCGCACAGTGCGCATCTAATTAATTTAACGTTTTGTTTTGTTTTTTTACCGTAATTTTTAGTCGATTTTAGTCGATTTTTAGTCGAAAATTTCAGGACTTCAGTCGACCAAGATTTTCTTTGGTCGAGTACAGCCCTAATTTTTTGAAAACTCTTAATAAAAAGAAGGGCTCTTAAAGGAAATTGTGAAAAGGAAGATTCGATATCCAACCAAGTAGAGGAAAAATCATTCCTGACCCAATCTACAATGTATTTCAGATGAGAACTTAACTGATACTTCTTAATCAAGCGGCAACCTCCCCGTCTCTCTCTTGAAACCAACACGGAAGTGAGTTAAACTGCAATTCGTTGACTGGCCGCTTGAGGCTGGTGTCAAAAGTGAGTCAAATCTGTATCTCCCCCATGTTAAAATGCCAAATTTTACAGCAGAAAAAAAACGTGTTTACAGCCTGGTGTCTGTATGTGGCTTTGGTCTATAGCCTACAGCTAATTTTGCCCTTCATGACAACTGTGAGGGGGGTGAATTTTTTTTTAACTCATCCGTTTAGTTGATTAATATTTAAAGTTCTGCATGGGTGTGGCCACTTGAGTGACAGGTGGATTGCCGCTGATGTCAATGCTAGCCGTTTGTCTGCTGTTACTAGCCGTCACTTCACCTCAGCATATGTTAGCTGCTGAACTTGCCATCTCTGCAGTGTTTTGTGCTTTTTTTCGGGATTATTTCATATAATTTAATACACCCATTACTTCGCCCACGGCTTAGGATTCCGTCGTTGTCGTCGAGTATCGTTCGAGAGAACAACCAGCGCTGTATTTCAGTTGTTTTCCTCTGTGAACATGCACTAATGGATGTCTGACAATTTCGTTGCTTTTTGGAGTTTTCAGATTTAAAAACGTCAATAAAGGCTTGTTCGTTCTGCTCTCACGGAACAGATAGATTATAATATGCTTATGTACCGTCAGATGAAATCCTGCATGTGTCGGCGCTTTCTCCATCCATGCAATAACTTAAATGCACATCTTTGAATAAGCGCAGATTTTCTAGCGCATTTACTTGAACTTCATAGGCAATATATCTATGGTTTAACCCATTTTTAGAGGCGGCCAAAATCAGAATTTAAAATGGACTGAATATAAACTCTCTACGAACTTGACGAGTGATGCCGCGCTGACTGACCATACACTATAAAAAAAGAGTGACTGACATGTATGCTCATAAATCACTGTCACACACACACTCTCTCAGAGTAATATTAAGTTACTGCATAATACATTTTCAACTAGCAGAATAGTACAGAATCACGATACACAGTCTTACTTGTAGCCATGTCTTTTAACTATTATAATATTTCGAAGGCCAAAAATAGGAACTTTTAATTGGCTTTACATCATCAACTGTCACTTTAGCGCGAGGCCCTGTGCAGGCGCAGACTTGGTACTGTCAGTAGCATTACCTCCCCAGCCTGAGCTAACAGCTCCACTCACGCCCCGCCTCTTTGCCCATTTTCTGTTATCCGGGAGTGACGCAAGGCCAAGATGGCGACGGCCGGCTCCGCCCACTTTAGGCTTCAAAAATGCTCTTCAGAAACCTATGGGTGACGTCACGGACACTACGTCCATATTTTTTTACAGTCTATGTTCTTAATATTTGGTTCTATATATACTTTAATTTTTACAAAGAAAGATTACACTTGAATTGTTGTTGTAATTGTAACCTTTTTAATAAATAAATAAATATTTACAAGGTAGATGTAAACAAACTATTAAAAGGTAAATATAAGCCTTTTCATTAAATAATTGTTATTGTGTTTTATTAGTGACAAATTTGGGGAGAGGATACATATTCAAAAACTGAAAATACAGTATGAGAATTAACTGCACAATTACTAGACATGTTTACCTTGGATATTACAATTTGCAAGCACAATTTGTGGAAAAATAAAAAAAATTGCGATGCTTCCAACTGTGAACCAATTTGGTAGTGTATATATATATATATATATATATATATATATATATATATATATATATTGCTCTTGCATTCCTTCTTGTGGCTAGGTGACACACCTGAATGAATGGCTCATTAAGTATGCAGCCCCATTATGCGGGGGCATTGTCTCCTCAGGTGTGAACCACTTAATATGTATGATCGTTTACACCTACTCGCATATTGCCTTTCCAAACAGAAAGTGTCTTGCAAAATTTAAATCAATGTATTGTTTATTGAAATGATTAGGCAGGATGATTTTCAGATCATTTTGAAGAAAAAACTCTAGGCGACGACATGCATTATTCAGAAGTCTTGTGGACACATATTTAGTATGTTTTGTGGCCTTATTTCAGAAACTTTAGTTTTTAGTTTTTTCAATAACCATGCATAAACATTATTCTCTCAAAAATTCAAACATGTACATTTATGTTGCTCACATATTATGGTAGCCCTATTTGTGCTATATAGAGTGAATTTACACCTTTGCCATTAACATGTTTATAAATAACTGAAAAAAACACAAATGTTAGGGCATGTCAGAACATCCCAAGGGCCCCAAAAACACCTCAGACCCCAGAGGATTAATAGCATTAATAACCTCCTGTCTAGTAATAAGTCTCATTAAGGGAGTCTTTTTGTGTAGCTGAAATTGTTGGTAGATTAATCTCTTTTTTTTGAGATGGTCATCTTTTTTTTGAGATTTGAGATGGTCATCTGTTTTCTCAGAAGAATATAGATTCATATAAAAATCTTTAAACGAGTTATTAATATTCTTATTATCGTGAAAAATATTATCATCTGAGACAACAATAGTAGCGATAAACTGAGATGCAGCACGTTGTTTTGCAATATATGCTAGAAATCTCCCAGGTTTGTCTCCATGCTCATAAAATCTTTGTTTTGAGTATCTTATTTTCTTCTCTGCTTCCACAGTAAGGAGACAGTCTAAAGATGCTCTAACTGCTTGCAACTCTTTCAATAAATCTGCTGATGGTGATCTATTACCGGTATACATTTTTTCCTTAACCAATAACTGAGCCTCCAAAGCCCTGTGATTTATCATTCTTTGACGCTTTCTAGAGGAATTATATGAAATAATTTGCCCCCTTGCATAAGCTTTACAAGTTTCCCACAATAAAGATGGATTATCTGTGGATAGAGAATTAATAGATATAAAGGATTTAAATTCAGAAGAGAAGTATACTGAAAATGCACTGTCTCTAAGTGTTGCAATATTAAGTCTCCACTGTATAGAACAGTCAGCTGTATTCCTGAATCGAAGCTCCATAGTGACACTGGCATGATCTGACAGTAAAATGCTTTCAATATTACAAGATAGTACTAAGTGCAAATCTGTTTTTGGCATAAAAAAGTAGTCTAATCTGGACTGACACTTATAGGAGGTAGAAAAAAATGTGTATTCCTTATCAGCAGGGTGAAGAGTTCTCCAGACATCTACAAAACCAAGATCTTTACAAATATTTTGAAGGGATCTCGCCTGTGGGTGTCTATCTACAAGAGGATTCATTACACAATTAAAATCTCCACCCACAATTGTTAAATCTGCTGACCTGGCACTCAAGTCCAAAAACACTTTAGTAATAAAGTCAGATGGATGAGCTGGAAGATAGTACATGTTTAGTATGAGAATAGTTTTACCTTGCAACAAGCCTTCAACAATAACATCACGACCGCCCCTATCTTTAATACAGTTTACAATTTTGAACGGTAAATTACTTTAAGAAGAAAAATATCCCAGCTAACAATTCATGGTTCCCAGAACGTTCTCGGAACATTAGTTTTTGGTTGCGGGAAAGTTCCCTTAAGGTTAGGGTTTGGTTAGGTTTTGGTTCCCATGGAAAGTTTTCTTAACGTTCAGGGAACGTTAGTTTTTAGTTACATTGCAACCTTTAGGGAACGTTCCCCTAATGTTCTCTTAACGTTGCAACCTTTAGGCAACGTTCCCCTAACGTTCGCTTAATGTTGCAACCTTAAGGTAACATTCCCCTAACGTTCTCTTAACGTTGCAACCTTTAGGTTACATTCCCCTAACGCTCCCCTAACGTTCTTTTTTTTCATTACCCTAACCTTTAAAAAACTTTAACAATTTTATTATTACTTTAAACTGTCTGTGCATGAACAAGATTGAATGATTATATATTAGCAGGAATGAATGAGCAAACTTGATGGGATTTAAATTTAATATAATATATTAAAATATATAATACAATATAAAATTAACAATAAAAGGCCTAGAAATATAATACAAGAATCAGAATCAATTTTATACAGTTTTAGTATACAACTATACAAATAAGACAATATCAATATACTGTAAGTACAAATGGAGTGCAAAGTAATAGTGCAAATGTAGTGTGCAAGATGCATATTGGAATGATAAAGTATGTAATGTTTAGGTAAATGGCCAAAGTGGCAAAAATACAATTGCGTTAATAAAAAAAATATATACAAAACATAAAGATTAAAAAAAATAGAGCTCCATGGTTTTAAAGGCTCAGTCCTTCTCAGCTGGCCTAAAAAGAAAGAAACAAACGTTTGATATGTCATACTAAAAATGAAGACAGACAAAAGCAAGACAAATTGCCTTACTAACAACCCTGTTTTTTTTTATGATCACAACTATTGATAGTTTTCCCATTCCTTTGATTATTATTATGAACATCACATAGATGAATTTCAATTTACCGTCTGTGTGGGGCAAACTTCAGCACCTGCCCAATCAAGTCCTCCACGTCTGCTGCAGTCAGCGCAGGGAAGTTTTTCTGGGAGGCCGCTAGAGTAGAAGTCAAAATGAAGCAAAGTTACAAGTCAAATTAAAACCTCCAAGCTAAGCAAAATACTGATGTTAACAATAAAATAGCACATGCCTGTTATAACCCTGCAGATTTTCAGGTCCTGGAAGGCCTTCTTTGCCTTTCTGCCTCGCAGACTGTACTGTTTAAGCACGTCATTTGTTGCCACTCGCCGTAGCATGCGACGGATGGCAGTACCTCCGGTCGAACCTCCAAGGGTTGTCAGGAAAAGTTGCTGCAAAACATAGAAATACAAATTATACATGTAGAACAAAGTTGAGAGCTTGTACAATCTCATTTTGTAAGAGCCGTCAGTTCAGTAATAATGATATTTGAAATTATGCAATTAATTTTCAAAAAATTGCAATTCAATTAATAGTGTAATCTTATGGCAGGGTAGGGCAGGACTATGGCCACTTAATTACCATTTTGTCCCTCCTCTCCTGTTGACCAAGACTCCTGTCGAACTCCTCCAGCTCTGTAACCATTGAGCAGGGCGACAGCAACAGGTCATCGACTGGAGCAGAGGGAAGTGACTGGGAGCTCCTTAACCCTCTGGGGACCAAGCTGTTTTTGGGGCCCTTGAGATGTTCTGACATGCTCTGACATTTGTGCTTTTTTCAGTTATTTATAAACATGTTAATGGCAAAGGTGTAAATTCACTCTATATAGCACAAACAGGCCTACCATAATATGCGAGCAACATGTATGTAGATGTTTGTATTTTTAAGAGAATAATGTTTATGCGTGGTTATTTAAAAAAATAAAAATGAAAGTTGCTGAAATAAGACCACAAAACTCATACAAAATATGTGCCCACAAGACTTTTGACTAATGGATGTTGTCCCTTTCAGTTCTAGCTTCAAAATTATGTGAAAATAGTCTTGCTTTATCGTTCACAAAAAAAAATACATTGATTTAAATGGTGTAAAACAGGTTTTGCTTGGAAAGCCAATATGCGAGGGGGAGGAGTAGTTTACACCTTAGTCCCACCCACTCTGCATAATGACTCTGCATAATTAGAATTCATTCAGGTGTGACACTGACTGAGCCACAATGCAAAGACAAAATATATATTTTGAAGAAGACTTATATTGACCATTTAAGATTTTGCTTACATCTATCTTGTAAATATGTTTTGCTATTTTATTAAAAAGGTTACAATTACAACAATAATTACAATTTCAGCAATATTTCTGCAAAAAAGTACTCTTTCTTTGTAAAAAAAAAAAAAAAAAAAAGATTATAGGCCTACATTTTATCATATGTATTCATTAGTTTGAATATAGCCAACATTGGAACATCTTAGTCTATGACTTTATTTTTGACAAAATAGTATTTTATATATATTCAGAAAAGCTTATTTGATGTGACAGTATATTCTACAGTAAAAACTGTACCCAAATCTAGTCAACAAAATGTTGTCTTTCATACTTCGCCTGACTGTAACGCAGTAACTGTAACTGTAAAAGCAGTTTATTCTTTCACACACAGACGCGCGATTCATATTTAGGCTAAACACTCTTTACAAATAGACGCGCGATTCATATTATAGAAACGCGATTCATCTTTTTGTTTACATAAGCCTACAACGTTATTCCATAACGTTATTCCACATTAACACTTGAGAAAGGATAACTTAGCCTACCTCACTCCTCAGCGGGATCTGCTCCTCATATCAGCACGGAAAATTTTCTCCATAAGGTAGGCTATATTATGCCTCTTTGTTTACAGCTGATGTGGGGGCGTTTCACAGACTGAAATGGTTCTCAGAATTTGCGTTTGAATAGCACGCGCTCTCCGGGGAGTGGTCACATTACTTTTGAATGGCTCCTAATGAGCTCGACTGGAGTCGCTCTCTTTTTATACAGATTACAGAAGCTGATAATATTTGTTTTTTATATAAATTACTTCATTTAAAAGCTGCGATCTCAAGCTTTATGCCCGTGGGTCTGTTTGCCTGTTTGACAGAATTTTCGCGGAGTTATAGATAATTTTCGAACGCGTTTCAAATGGGAGTTCACTGACAGAGAGAAGGCAGAAATAGCATCATGTTAGTTTTTCTTTATTTGTCAAAAAGCAAAACACTTTATTTGTATTGTGAGTATACAGAAAAAAAATAGAAACTGAACAGGATCGATTGATGTATTACACGAAAATGAAAGATCAAAATTAACAGAGCATTTTGTGTTTATTTTTCATTGCTAAAAAAAAAAACGAGCAAAACGCGTGGGCGCGTTTTTGGTCCCCAGAGGGTTAAGAGCATGAGCAGCTCATCCATCTTCTCCTCAAATGCGTCCATCCGCTGTGCTATGCGGGTAATGGATGTCCTCATGGCTATGGAAAAATTAATGGTGTTAGTTTCAGTTGTTATACATTATATACTTGCATGTGAACAACTTAAAGCTGCCGTCGGCAAATTTTTTTTTATCATATTCAGTGAAATTGACACTATAATCCGACAGAACAACATAAATAAGATGGTTTTAGAAAAAAACCCGAGCTTCTAACTCCACCTGGTGCGTGTTATTTGTTTTGCAAAAATCCACCGCTCCCGGATCATCGGGTCCAATCAGCGCAGGGGGATGTGAGATCTGACTGTCAATCACAGGTCGTGCACACGCCACAGATCCCCCCTCACTCGCGCACGTTAATATCACATGCACACGCCACGCCTGAAGTTCGCCTGGAGATTGCATGAAGCGTGATGGCGGAGAGAAAATCTACTAACAAGCTTCCAATTCCTCGGTTATTGCTATCTATGGATAGATTAGCCAGGGCAGCCTACCTCCGAGTCCATGGTGTTGATAGATGCTGAAGAGACGGACGCGTTCACAGAAAATCAGGTACACACGCACAGTGACGCACTGACGAGCACGACCTCGATGGGAGGGTGCTCGCTGGTAGTGGGGAGGGGCATGAGAGTTGTAAACATTCAAAATTTTGGCTAATCGACCCAATCTGCCAGACTTGCCGACGGCAGCTTTAACCCTCTGGGGTCTGAGTGGTTTTTGGGGTCCTTGAGATGTTCTGACATGCCCTGACATTTGTGCTTTTTTCAGTTGTTTATAAACATATTAATGGCAAAGGTATAATTACACTCTATTTAGCACAGGGCTACCATAATATGTGAGTAACATGCATGTACATGTTTGTATTTTTGAGAGAATAATGTTTATGCATGGTTATAATGCATGGTTATAATGAACTCTAGGCAATGACTAATGGATGTCATTGCCTAGAGTTTTTTCTTCAAAATGATGTGAAAATCATCCTGCCCTTATCATTCACATAACACAATACATTGATTTAAATCTTGTAAAACACTTTTTGTTTGTAAAGACAATATGCGCAAGGGGCGTCAACAATTCAACAGCATCATGCATATGTAGTGGTTCACACCTGAGGAGACAATGGGGCCCGCATACTTAATGAGCCATTCATTCAGGTGTGTCACCTATAGCCACAAGAAAGAATGCAAGAGCTATATATATATATATATATATATTCTACCAAATGGTTTTTTTTTGTTTTTTGTTTTTTTCACAAATTTTGCTTGCAAATGGTATAATATCCAAGGAAAACATGTCTAGTAATTGTGCAGTTAATTCTCATACTGTATTTTCAGTTTTGGAATATGTATCCTCTCCCCAAATTTGTCAATAATAAAACACAATAAAAATTATTTAAAGAAAAGGCTTATATTTACCTTTTAAAATTTGTTTACATCTACCTTGTAAATATATTTTTTTATTAAAAAGGTTACAATTACAACAACAATTGAAGTGTAATCTTTCTTTGTAAAAACTAAAGTATACATTTTATCATACATATTTCAAAGTTAAGGATTCATTACTTCGAATATAGCCTACATTGACAAAACATACTATATTTAACATATTAGCAAAAATTGGCAAACAAAAGCTTATTTGAGGTGGCAGATATTTTACAGTAAAAATGTGTAATCTATCCAAAACTAATCAACGAAATGTTGTCTTTCATATGTCTGTAACATCGGTCTTTCGTTTTTATTATAAGGAATATAAATGTTAATTTAATACGTTGCTTATACAAATACATTTTATTTCAATACATTTCAGTCGATTTTTACTCAGTATAGCAAAATAGTTTGCTAAAAGCAGATCATTCATTCACAGAACCGCAATTCCTACTAGACCGATCTAATTCCTACTAGAAACGCAATTCAAATTTAAACCGTCTTTTTGCGAGTTGTGGTAAACAGCGCATCTCTGCCGTTCATTCATTCACACAGAAACGCGATTTACTTGAGAATGAAAAAAAAATTACTACAGTATTCCATCCGTTGCTCCTCGAAATACCAGCACTTCTGAGGTACGTTTTCCATTATTATTATTCCTCACAGCGCTGCGAGACAGTGTAAACAAGTGCAATGATCTGAATAAACTCGTGTTTTCTCGAGCTGATATGTGAGCGTTCACAGTTTGTATGGGATCGTCTCAGTCATTTGCGTTTGAATAGCGCGCGCTCTCCGTGGGCGGGGCCGATTAAAACGTAATGAGATGAGATGAGCTCGACTGGAATCGCTCTCTTTTAATACAGATTTCACAAGATGAGAATATTAGTTTTTTATATAAATTACTTCATTTAAAAGTGTGTCTGTATGCCTGTTTGACTGAGTATTCGCTCAGTTATTGTTCATTTTCGGACGCGTTTCAGAATGGACTTCACTGGCAGAGAGAAGGCAGAACTCGCTTCGTGTTTATTTTTCTTTATTTGGCAAAAAGCACAACACTTTGTTTTTATTGTGAGTATACACAAAAATAATACACATTTAACAGAATCGATTGATGTATGAAACTCCTACGGAAAATCAAAGTCAACAGAGTATTTATGAGTTTCTTTTACACTGATAAAAAAAAAGCGAGCTGGTACCGACCTCAGGGGGTTAAGGGAGTTTCTTACCTCTCATTTCAGTCTCCATGGCTGAGCCACCTCCCTCTGTGTGATGAGTTCTGCTGTTAACAACAACAACAACAACAAAAGTCAAGTTACTCTCAAGTTCCTTGTCATGAAATTGTATATAATTGGACATGGAAAATTCAAAGCCACTGTACCTTCAGGCCGAGCTTGCATCACAACAGACCCATCCAATTCTGGGCGACCGGCTGGTTTTCTGTGTGGTGTTGACTCAGATATGATATGATTATATGATATGATTATTGGTCAGTTCATTTATGGTAGGTTTCTTGCACATGGCAAAAAAACAACAACGTACATGCAGGTGGTGGAGGCAGTGACATCTGCTGACCTGAAAAAAGGCAGGAAGAGAAACACATCAGACCAGTCCCATGATATGCACCAGGTTGAATGTCAGTAGTTCCATGGTAGGAAATTTGACTCTGGTTTCTTAAATGCATGCATAAATGTTAACTTACAGACAGGGCTTCCAGACACACACTCCGTCCTGGAATGCTTTCTCGCTTGTGGAACACATTCATCTGAAATAAAAGACCAAACAATTTGTACAGATTGCAAAAAGAAAATTTGAATTGTGTAAATATTTTTCATTGTTTCATTTTTTCATTGCCTGACGGCGAATGCTACTGCTGACGCGGATGTTGACGTCACTTCTGTGAGTTGAAAAAAGCACGTAAAAGTCCTGGCAGAAAGCGATGCATAATAAATAAACTCCTGATGTACTTACAAACGTACAAACTGTTTGACTCAATGTCATGGTGCAAATGACCCTAGGTTGATTTTACTCCGGACCATCCCTTTAACGTTAGCTACCTAGCTCAGTGTTTCCCACACATAGACTAACGTTAATTCGTGGCGGTGCGCCACAGAATCAACACCGGCCGCCACATTGCGTTTCGTTATAAGAAAATTTACGCAATTTAAAACACGCAGCGTATTCATTCAGCTGCATTTCCTTTCCCTGCTCTCCCTCCGTCTCTCTGTCACTCACGCGTCTCTCTCACAAGCAATTTTTTGTCTCGCCAAAGCCTTATTTGATCGGTGAGTGATGTACATGACTGCTGCGCTTGCATATTACTGAAAGAACGAGCAGAGAGGCCCGGTCGCGCGCGCGCACCCTCACCGTCTTCAAACTGTCTTGCTCTCTCTCCCTCGCGCATATCAATCAAAATCAATTGAGAATTGACACGATGGTAAAAGATCGGAAGACCTAAGTTTCACGTGGAGCATTCGTTTTACTGCTGAATTACTGCTAAGTGTTGTGCTAAAAAAAAAAAAAACGTTTACGTTGCCTTATCTTCTCTGAAAAGCGTTCCGCACATTCAGATGACATAAAAAACACTTGAAATAAACAAAACAAAACCTATCCAATGATGAAATGTTTTCTGTGTTGAAAAGGGCTTAAGGTTAAACCCCAAACCCTTGCATTACAACCACAACATCATGAAACTGTAACGTATTTCACTTACTTTTTCGTGAGAATGTGAAGCTGTGTTGGTTGTTTTCCAAAACTTCCTGATAGTGAATGGTCAGGTCTACTACGTTGACTTATAATTTTTTTTCCAGCCAATCAGGAACGTCCGTGTTGCGTCACACGCCTTGACGTCAGGCAGCCTGGCCAATCTGCATTTTAGAGGGTAATTTTAAACTAAAATGGAGTGTGTTGCTCTCTCCGACACAGTGGTACTACCCACGTATAGTGTTTTTTTTTTTTCTCTCTTTCCTGCACTTAAAGGCCGTGTTGCAGGGTAAATTTTTCAACGAATTTGGGCAATTTGCTTGTTAGTAATAAACATTTAAACTGTTATCCATTGTATTTTATGTTGTTGGGTATCACAAAGCGGAATATAATACGAAAAAGTAGGTACTCTTACAGCGGTTTGCAACGATTCTCCTTTCCCCCACAATGCATTACATTACGTCACCTTGGGGAGAGAATTTACCAAAGCCCGCATTGAGAGTGATTAGAGACGATTGGTAGACGAGAGTATTCAGATAGCGCAGATTATAGATAAATAGATAAATACATAGATATAGATAGATAGACAGACAGACAGACAGACAGACAGATAGATAGATATAGATAGATAGGCTAGTATAGAGAGAGATAGGCAGACAGCCAGATAGCATAACGTTAGCATAGATAGCTAGCAGCTAGATAGATAAATAGATAGAAATATATAGTAGGTAGTTTGACATCTGGTCGCGGGGTGAGCTCGACTAGCGACCAAAACGCACTCACTTCCCTACAGCACAAGCTTTCCAACGCAGTTTCCATGGGATGGCACCGCCCACACAAGCACCTGCCAAACACAGCGACAGACACGCGGCGGCTACGTTTGCAATAGGGCTGAACGATCTATCGTTATCGTATCTATATCTAGATATGAACTTTAAAGATATTACTATCGAAAAAAGCAACGATATAGACCAGGGAACGACAACTGGCGGCCCGCGGGCCAAAACTGGCCCGCCAGCAATATTTTCTGGCCCGCCGGATTATTTTGGAAGTCCTAAATGCTGCACAAAACTCTTCCACTACTTGAGAAAAGCCGTAGTCGCGCGTGAAACACCCATAGGGAATCATGCGGCGCGGGATTACATTTTAAAGTATAACTGTATGTTCACACCGGACGCGAATAGCGCGTCAAATTCGCGCCTGCCGCGTCTAGTTATACGCTTGACCACTTTGTGTCCATTCGCGCGTCAAAAGATGGTAGCGGTCAGAACTCTGGTGTACTTTGGACGGAGCGGGCGGTCTGACTGACAATAGCCCACTCGCACTCCCGACATCTTTTGACAGCGTATCCGCACTTAATTCTGACCGCCTGTACACCTAGTTCTGAGGAGCTGTTTGGTAATGAAACCATTGTCAGTCAACAACATTCTTTTTTTGCAAGGATGTTTGAAATAGTTCGGCAGAAAATAGCCTACTTCATTTGTCAGTAGGGCAATATGATTTTCGTTTATGTTGCTTAGAAATTTGAGTGATAGGCTTTGTCCTATTTAATTTATGTTAGGCTATTTATATTTCATAATTTTTTTCTGTGGCATTTTTTTTCTCTGCTGACAGTACAATGTTAAAATAGCCTAATATTTATATTGAAACGAACACAATTTTTGTATAGCATTTATTATAGGCTACTTAATCTCATTCTTGCCGTTAGAGACATTTGAATGTGAGATTATGGAAACGAGATCTAAATTTTGCGGAACCGTCAGGTCGGGAAATAAAGCGGGTGAACACCGAGTGTATTTTAAGCGGTTGCTGAATAGAACCTTGTGGGAGCGGGACAGAAAAAAAACAGTCCCGCGCAGAACTCCTTAAACCTTAGGTGTGTATGTGTGTGTCCCGAATAAATAATAATAATAAAAAAAAGGAATAAAGTTCAATAGTCGGACTGTAAGCGAATGAGTATGATTGCTATTCACACCTTTATTAAAATGGCTGTAATCTGTTACCACAATAGTACTTGATCTGTTTAAAATGATTTCCTTGATATATGCCTAAGGTGTTAAATTAAAAATCAAAATGAAAATTTGTCTAATCCAGTAATTAATTTTTTCTATTTTTGATCTGAGCACAATCAGAATATCAGAAAACCCATTGTTATTCGTTTTTTCATTTTAGTTCAGGAAATAAATAATGGAAAAACAAGTCGTTTTTCATCTTTTTATTTTTGGTTTTAATTTGAAAAAACTATTGAACGAATGATCCACGGACGGTGACGGACCCATCATATTCCGCGATTATAGGCCTATATAAAAGTATTTAATTTGTATCCATAGGCCTACTCTGTGTAGCTGGACCGCCATCTACTGGCTAAAAAAAATATTGGCCCGCGGCCAAAGTTACTTGCCGACCCCTGATATAGACGATATAGATTTCCCCTCTCCGCGCTCGCCCTGCATACAACTCTGGCAGTCACAACAAACATCAGTTTTACGAGTGCCCTTGAATGCACCGCTAAAGCCAGCGCGCGCACACTACCAGGGACGTGGGAACTATATTGTGAGAGGGGGGGGCGGCGTTTCCATGGCTACGCGTCATTGCTTGTCACGTGACACAACGCAGCAGCAACAGCGCTGAATGAATGATGATCTGCTTTTATGTCATTTTTCCTTTTTTATTCAGAATATTCACAAATGTGTTAGCTATGGCATGAAATATATGATATTCCGATTGTCAAATACATGCAAGTGGAAGTATATTGTTGTTTAAACACCTTTATAACGATCGCGTTAGTTGAGCTGTATGCGCGATGGGCGCCGCCGTGTTAGTTTGTGCCGCAGACGCAGTTCAGAGAATCGGATCTGTTGGATTTACAACCTCTATGTTTACAATGCACTTTCAATGTTCCACCAGCTGCTGCATTTGTTATTTATTGTTAAAGCAGAGCTGCAGTAAAAGGTTTGATTTGTAATTTATTTTTTTGGTAATTGATGTTAATGTTGATGACTTGTTCTTAAAAATAAAACTATACTTTCCACATTTTTTTGTATTATGATCTTTTTATTTTTCTGAGAAATGCTTGGTTTTCACCGAACCCGTAGTCATATCGTATTGTATCGATATCGAGATATCTGGCATGAAAATCGAGATATGAAATTTTGTCCATATCGTTCAGCCCTAGTTTGCAACAACATTTTCATCGGAGGAAGAGATAAACGCTTAGAAACGCCCATATAGCTAGCATGATGCCTTCTATTTCTAGATGACAAAGACAAAGTTTACCAGTACTACGACACTATGACAAAGGTTACCGGTTATCTGAACTAACGTCATGATCACTGCCACTAGATATAAAGAAAACGTTGATTTTTCACTCGGTGCTATTCAATGACAGTAAAAAAAAAAAAGTGTCGTTATTGTGCACTGCTGCTCGTAGACTAGCTCCAGTGCTCATTGCTGCGTTGCTAAATGATAGCAACTCACCAGGACACTTCACCAACTCTCCACTCATTCTCCATAGTTCTAATACAGGCTGAGGCTACCTTTCCTCCACTTCTCCCCAACGTGACGTCATCACCGAATTGCGTAAAAAAAAAACGTTAATACCAAAAACTTAAAAAACTGGTCTTTAAGGACCATTTTTGAGACATTTTAAAAATGATATACATATCTTGAGTGATTTATGTACCCATTAATCGACAGTGGTGGTTAACCTGCAACATGTATTTACTGTTTAAATCAGGGGTGGGCAAACTTTTTGGCTCAAGGGCCACAGTGGGTTTTAAAATTTGACAGAGGGCCGGCCCAGTAGCAGATTATGAAACATGATCTCATGAAAGTGCGTATCTATACCACAAATTGTATTTCTCGTGCCATTTATACGGCAATTTTTTTTTTTTGTGCATATGCTACGCACTGTAAACCCCTTGGTTAGGATTAGGGGTGCGGAGTGCGTGCCTATTACACGCCATAAAGTGCGTATCATATGCACGCGAAAACTGCGTATCAAATGCACGCGAAAACTGAAAACACAAGATGGGCGATTTTTCTTCACATATTTAAACCCACAAATAAACACTTTAATTGAGAAAACCACATCAAAAGAAGCAAAAATATTTCTCAAGATATCAAACAAGGGTTTCAACTAGGGCTGGTCCGAATACCATTTTTTGAGCTTCGAAGCTTCGGTAGTAATGAACATCGAATATTCGAAGCTTCGGAGAGAGGGGGCTGAACATATTCTTCTCTCTTATAAAGGCAGTATTCCCTATGTGTCGGTATGTCCTTTGCATTTTGATTATTTCGAGAACCGTTTATCCAATCGACTTCACAGGCAGTGCAGTGTCGCATTTGGTGCAATATAGATGGACATGCGAGACGCGACACATTCAGAATTAATAAACTACAGAACAGCGCGAGCGGGAAGCGGCGCACCTCACGCCGGCAGGGCTTATTATGCTCCGATAACGGACACTGCACTAGAACGCACGCACACAGGTCTGTTAAATTAAGCAATACTTTTAAGGTAGTCTAATATTTTTCTGACTAACAAATTACTGACACAGTAGATTTAAATAAAGAAAAACGAAATTTAAATAAAGAAAAACGAAATTTAAATAAAGAATTAAATTTTGTATTTAAAACGAAATTTAAAATAAAGCGAAAAACGAAATTGAAATAAAGACAAACGAAATTTAAATAAAGGAAAAAACGAAATTTAAATAAAGAAAAACAAAATTTAAATAAAGAATACAATTTTGTATTTAAAACGAAATTTTAAATAAAGGAAAAAACGAAATTTAAATAAAGAAAAACGAAATTTAAATAAAGACAAACGAAATTTAAATAAAGGAAAAAACGAAATTTAAATAAAGGAAAAAACGAAATGTAAATAAAGAAAAAACGAAATTAATTTAAATTAAAAACGAGATTAATTTAGATTGATAATAACGGGTAAAAAGGCAAATACATTTTGTTTCTATTATTCTATTTTCCACAATGTCAAAGCAACGCAGCTTAACCCAAAACACAAGCTCAGGCATGCACTTCGGTCCATACAAACTCCACTGTTCTGCGCTCTAGCGAGAGAACACTCCCGTTGCTGGAACACTGGGGTCGGTTCAATTTCTAGCATGCACGTTTTCCGCGTGGCTCGAGCCGCGCCTGAGACGCATGTCTCACGCAGGCAGTGTGCAAACTCCAACCTGTTAACATGGGAGCCGAAATAAAAACGGACACGCCACGCAGCTGAGACGCTCACTCCACGCAGCCAGTGTGTCGCCGGCCTTATTCAAGCGCGAATGAGAACCGTTTCGCGGGGGATCCCAGGTGTGCAAAAAAAAAAAAAAACCAAGAAGAATATTCGAATGTCAAATTTTCAAATCGAATACAAACCCACCGAACGAATATTCGAATATTCGGGTCCAGCCCTAGTTTCAACCTCATACAGTGCATAAACGCATGAAAAATTGTTTCTTTCTCCAAACAAAAAGGGCAACCTTCAGTCACTTCAGAATTTATCAAGGAGACAAAAGCATTTACTGCAATAGCACCATGTAACACTCTCCACTGTAAATCCCCAGTTTTTTTGACTAATGGTGACTTATACAAGGCTCTCCATTCTGGTTTTTCATTGACAGCAAGATTGAGTTTATTTCGCCAAGGTGTATCACACTTGTTGTCTAAAAGTTTCTTATTAAAAGCTTTTACACAAACCTTGTACAGTTCTTTCCCAAGTGCAACATGTGAACCCACAATCATTACTTCTTTACAATCCAAAAACATACTGTTGTATTCTCCCAAAATGGGAGATATACCCAACTTCGGAAAAGGGTCTTTACAATCAGGATTTATTAACCCCTTTGAGTATTGATCCAACTGTTCTGTCTCTTCCTCAGTAAGAGCTGATCTCCAGTTTTCAAGAGCTTTTGCTACTATACGGCAGGATTTGAGTCCCAAATACTCAGCAATCGCGGTCACATTCTTAAAAGCAGATCCCGCTATTTGATGTAAATGATCAACTACTGTCAACTTGGCATTACACAAAGTCCTTTCTGGCATGAGGAACGAAATCTCACATAAGTCCAAACGTGAGCCACAGATCAATGGTTCTTGAAGTAACCAAAACAGAGAAGCAACATTGCTTTCCCTATTTTTCTTGAATAGAGACCAGACTTTAAATAAGTTGCGATAAAAAACTGGAGAATTAGATAGTTTTAATCTTTGAGAGTCCAACCAGAACAAAGTTTTGTCCAGTCCAAGCCCTACAATATTCCGAAGGATTGCACAAGCAGCTCCCATCCAACTCGACTCTGAAGAGCTCTGTAAAAGTCTCTGTACATATTGCAGACGAAATGCAGCCGTTCGGCTCTGCAAGTGTATCAAACCAAGTCCTCCTTCATCTTTTGATAAATACAGAACACTTTTTGGTACCCAGTGCATTCGGTCCCAGAAAAAATCTATTAACATTGACTGGATTTTCAACAACACATCCACTGGGGGATCTATACAGGCCAGGCGGTGCAGAAGTGCAGAGGCAACCAGACTGTTGATGATCAAGATTCTTCCTTTATAGGAAATTTTAGGGAGTAAAAACCTCCACTCCAGTCGCCCTTTGACCTTTTCAACAACATTTTCATTTCCTAAAAAGACTCCTAGATATTTAAAACCATCTCTTGTCCATTTTAGACCATCAGGAACTCTTGGTTCACCTTTTGGCCATTTTCCAAATAATATGGCTTCACTTTTTTTCCAGTTAACCTTTGCAGAAGAAAGAGTCTTAAAATCATCCAAAACCTTCAACATCACATTGACATCATTGGGTTCACTGATTATGACAACGACGTCATCAGCGTACGCTGATAACTTAAAACCATTAACACAATTTGGGATGCACAATCCACACACATCAGTTCTTAGTTTATTTAACAGGGCAGGGCTCCAGACTGGGCTCCAGGGCTCCAGACCCACCAAATGGTCGCATTTTGCGACCAAAATTTGAGAGTGTGCGACTGAATTTTTCATCCAGTCGCACATGTGCGACCAGTACATTTGTTTTGTTTTTACACGTTAAACGGAAGGGGCGCGTCAATGAATCCGGAATGTGTGGCAGGCCAATGGGTGTGAGAAGAATTGGGAATGGCCACTGTAACTGGCTAATGTGTGGAGGGGGAGGGTCCTAGAGATAATCGAGCGCGCGTAAACGTCCGTGGGAAGGAGACGGAGACAAATATCAATGTCACAGACACAGCCGGATGATGATTCAGAATCAGAGGTTTGTGAGGTGATAAAGGCCCGAACCCACCATTTTCGGGAAGACTGGCTGCGAGAATTCAGCTGGTTGAGGTACTGTAAGGAGACGAACTTAATGAACTGCGAATGTTGCAGTCGCTATCCCAGAACTGCGGGGAAAACGAAGTTTGCAGACAGTGCAGGCACTTCGCAGTTTAAACACAATATGCTAGTTAGACACATTCTCAGCCTCAAGCATAGAGTATTCCGTGACATGTTAATAAATCAAAACAAAATGAAAGCGGAAAAAAACTGCGCTACTCATTTCTGCGTCACGGACCGTTTAATAGTTCGAACCAATAATAGACAGCGCAGAGCTTCTCTCGCCAGTCGCGGGCGGATCTCGATCACGCAACACCGTCACATCGTGGACATCCAGTGAAGAAATCCATTGAGTTCGCGACAGAATTAATAACATCGTTGCGAGATCCAGTGAGAAACATTCAGATTCAACGCAGAATTCTCTGTTATAAACCATATCAGATCAAACAGCGCTAACGTGGAAACCAGGAGAAACATGTGCCATGAACGAACAAGTTATAGAAGGCTTTAGGTCCACAGATCAGCAACATTCACCATGGATTTAATGTAGTAACACTAACTGTAACGGTATACTGTGGTTATAACAGTAGCCTACACATATCTTTTTCCAGCACTTCAAAACTATAATATCATATTTAAATGTTATTTTTAATGTGTTGACCAAAACATTTTTTGTTCAACCTTTAAAGATTGTCTCTATTTATAAAACTAAAAGTTTCAAGAAGTAGGAAAACTCACACTTATTTAAAAAAATAAATAAAATTAAATTACCATTGTAAACATAGCTGCTGAGGGCGCTTATTGGCTATTTTCAATCCCTAATATCTATTTTGTCACTCATTTTGCTATTGAATTAATATTAAGACATTATGAATGATAATAGTTCAAGTTAATTTTATCTACACCTCAAATTAAGCTCAGTGCTTTGTCATCCCACAGTGCTACCAGATACTTTCTGTAAAACTTAGTGCCGCTGCCCTCAAATGTTAGTCTGGAGCCCTCTGAACTTAAAATAAAACTGCACATTGTAATTTCTGTACGTTAAGTCTATTTATTATCAAAGCATTTGTCAGTAATACAGTTATTTTGGGGGGAAATGTGAATAATTGCATTGCAAGGTGATTTAAGATGTGCCCCTAAATTTTCTGCTTGCGCTCCTAAAATTTTAAGTCAGGGGCTACAGCGCTCCTAATAAAAAAAGTTAGTCTGGAGCCCTGCATAAGTCACCATTAATCTTTAATATACTATCAACGCCACAATACATCATTTTAATCATTGCAATAAAATCTGAACTAAAACCAAAGGCTTTTAAAACGTTCCATAAATATATATGCTCGACTCTGTCGAAAGCCTTCTCTTGATCGATTGATATCATACTAAAGTCTATGTCAAAAATGTTTCCACAGTCTACAATGTCTCTGATAAAAGAAACATTATCAAAGATTCTTCTTCCTGGGACGCAATATGACTGATCTGGATGAACAATAGATCCAGTGACTTCACCCAATCTGATAGCTAAAGCTTTAGACAATATTTTATAGTCATTACATAATAAACTTACTGGTCTCCAATTTTTTATGTCATTTAAATCTCCTTTTTCGGCAATAAAGTAATAATTGCCCTCCGGCAGCTTTGTGGCAGTTGTCCATTTACCAAACTCTCAATAAAAACTGTTACCAATTCTGGACCTATTTCTACCCATAAAGATTTATAAAATTCAGTTGTAATGCCATCAATACCTGGTGCCTTTCCATTTGCCATTTTTTTAAGGGCATTTTCAAGCTCAACTAAACTCAAAGTTTTACTAATTTCCTCATTTGCATTTTTAGTTATCTGTGGTAAATTTTCAAAAAAATCCAAATTACCGTCTTGTTCTTCTGAAATTTCACTTTTGTACAAATCTTTATAAAAATGTACAGCTCTTTTTCTAATATCTGAGGGATTTGTCAAAAAAAAACCTTTTTCTGACCGCAAGGCATGAATAAACTTTTTCTGACCATTCTTTTTTTCTAAACTAAAAAAGAATTTTGAAGGAGCATCCATTAATTCTGCCCTTTGGAAACGTGATCTAATGATAGCACCTTTTGTTGTACAACCTAGCATATCGGCTAACAAATTCTTTTTCTTTTTAATGTGTTCTATATATGTGGCATCTTTTGTGGACTCTGCAAGCTCCTGTAGCTTCATCAACTCTTCTTCTAACACACTCATTGAGCTATTTATGTCTCTTGTGGCGTTGTGAGTGTATTGTTGACAACTGTTTAATTTGTATCTTCACAAAATCCCACCACTGCTGCAAAGTTAAGAAAGAAGCTTTCATAGATTTAGCATTTGTCCAAAACTCTTTAAAAACTTCTCTAAAAAGAGTGTCACATAATAAATGATTGTTAAAATGCCAAAAAGCACTTTTTGATTTCACAAAACTTTTTGCTATCACATTTTATCAAGCTGTGATCAGAAAGACAAACCGGACTAATTGAACATTCTCTAAACATACTTAATTGATGCTTAAAACCATAGAATCGATCAAGCCTTGCCAGCGATAGCTGATTATCATGAGCGTGAGCCCAAGTGTACTGTCTCTGTGTACCATGGAAATTTCTCCATATATCAATTAAGCTATGAGTCTTTTTCATTTGAATTAGCCTCTTTCTTGACTGCATATGTGGTTCAACATGATTTCGATCTATGACATTTTCAGTGCAATTAAAATCCCCTCCTAACATTAACAAATCATCATTGTTACAATCATTTAAAACATCATCCAAAGTGTTAAAAAAAAGTCATTCTTTCCAAAGCTATAGTTGGAGCATATACACAGACAAAAACAAAAGAACTATTTTCAAATACAGCTTTGATCTTCAGCAACCTTCCTTTAATTGTTTTCTCTACATTGTATGAATAAGGAGTAAAGTTTTTAGAAAATAACACCGCAACTCCGCCACTCAATGAAGTAAAATGGCTTAAAATCGCTAATCCATCAAATTCTTTAACCCATTCTACAGCGTTTGATACATCACTATGGGTCTCTTGTACGAACAACACATACATTTTCTTATGTTTCATTAATTCAAATACTTGAGCTCTCTTCTTAAAATCCCTTGCTCCGCTAACATTCAAGGAAGCAATATTTATTTCCCCCATAAAGGATAAAAAAAGAGAGCAAAAGAAATAATAAAGCCGTAAAAGATGCATCATTTTATCCATTCTGGCTGGATTCACTGGGCCCACCTGACTGACTACTTAATTTCGTAAGAATTTTCTTAAGACGGTAAACCTCTTGATTGGTGAAACAACTTTCACTTCATATCTCCTTAATATCTCCAACAGTATATGTACGACTAGAGAAACCACTTTTGGGAAGACTAACATTCTGACATGTAGCTTTCGCTCTCAGTGTCAGTCTGGCTCATGTGAATACCATCTGTTCTTTTTGCTTTTTTATCAGCAGGGCATTCCAACAACTTTCTTTTTTGGGGGATTTAAAAAAAACATTCTTCATCTTCCAGACCAGAACCCCCATCCTCTGGGTTTACCCTAGCCTCATCTTCACTGTTACTACCATCATCTGAATCACGTTCTGCTTGTTCTATCCTCTGGGAACTTATTACCTCAGCTGCAGCTTCAACAATTTCTTTTTCTATAGTCTCAGAGACACTCTCCACCATTGTTGGACCCACCGACACCCTACTTGGACCCGGCATCTCCTCAACAACTGTGGCGATTTCACCCTGCACTTCAATTACATTTTCTGAAGCAACAGTTGATACTTGTGTTATTCTCTCTTTTTGGACAAGCACGGATCAGGTGTCCATTTTCACCGCAACCAAATCACCTCATTGTATTAGTAGTGGCATATATCACATAATTAAATTCTTCATGCCGAAAATTTAGAGTCAGATAAAGTTCCTCAACGTTATCTTTCAATACAATGTAAACATAACGCCTGAAAGACACCACATGCTTCAACAAAGATGACTTGCTTCCAATTGGGATCATTTTAATTGAAGAGACCAGTTTTCCATACCTAGTGAGCATTCCAACTAAAACTTCGTTCTTAATAAACGGCGGCACATTAGATAAAGTTACTCTCTTAGACGGCGTAGAAAGAGGCAACACTGAGGTAAAAATACCACCAATCTCTACCCCACTCTCCACTAACAAGTTCGCCAATTCGATCGTCTTAACAAACAATACAATCGCGTTGTTCATTCACGACGCCGACAAAACATTCTCATGACCAACTACTGCACTCACCGCTAAACTACACTCCTCTATACTTGCAGTAACATCAATTTTCACACCATGACGCCTCGTTAGAAACTCCAAAGTCTCCGCACCTGGAGCTGCCATTCTCCCAGCACACCGACTGGGAGTAAAAACTCCCCCAAACAACCACCTCCCTCACCAATATTACCTAAACCTCAATATAAATGACTAAAAACAATTACTAAAGATAGAAAAAGGTAGAAAAAGAGTTTTCAAACACTCGTACCTTCAACGCCGTCACATAGAGGTGGGCGATACTCCAAATTTCGGTATCGATCCGATACCAAGTAAATACAGGGCCAGTATCGCCGATATCGATACCAATACCAATACTTTTTCGTTTTAAAAGCATGCACTTGAACTTATGCAATTTCCTGTGCTAGAGCAGTGTGTCATGATTTATGAGGTGAATGCATCATTAATATGCTAAATCTGAATACGTTTTCATGACTACTAAATATTTTGTGATTTGTGCTCTCAACTCGCCTGTAATTATTAGTCAGTGACTTTTACAAAACTACCCTAATTATAGTAAAAGTACTATTGTACACTAGCCTACTGTTTAAAAGTTTGGGGTCTGTAAGATTTTTTATTCTCTTCTGCATTTATTTGATCAAAAATACAGTAAAAACTGTAATATTACAATTTAACATAGGCTATCTGTTTTCTATGTCATACTAAACTGTAATTTATTCAAGTGATCAAAGCTGAATTTTCGGCATCATTACTCCAGTCATGATGATAATTCATTTTAATATGCTGATTTACAGCTCAGGAAACATTTCTTATTTTTATCAATGTTGAAAACAGTTTCATATTTTTTGTGGAAACCATGATGCAGAATTATTTAATGAACACAGTTGAACGAACAGCATTTATATGAAGTAGTTTTTTTTTAACAGTGAAAAACCCTTGACTGTCACTTTTGATCAATTGAATGCATTGATCCTTGTTGAATAAAAATATTAATTTCATTAAAAAAATCTTACTGACGTCAACATTTTGAACCGTTATATACACTTTTGCTTTGTTTATTAAAAAAAAATAGCTTTGTTTCCCAAACGCACTGGTCCTGTGAGCTCAGCGAAGCACCAGCATCGAACGCTCTGTGATGGATTGGTTTCGTCTTGTATCCAGATGACTAGGAGAAAAAGTTCTAGCCTACACAATTATCCGCTAACATTCGCTTATTTTTCCACTTAGAAGCTTATTTTACGCACTGAATTGCGTGCTAAATTAATAAAAATTACTGGTAAAAAAAACCACACATTTGGATCGATATTTGTATGTGAGGATCGATCCTTTTCGATATCACGTCAGTATCGATATATCGATACTCAAGGATCGATCTGCCCACCTCTATCGTCACACACTCTCCATCCACGCACCTCACTCACTCAACGCATGCGCGCACACACACACACACAGAGAGAGAGAGAGAGAGAGAGAGAGAGAGAGAGAGAGACAGAGAGAGTGTGTGTGTGTGTGTGTGTGTGTGTGTGTGTGTGTGTGTGTGTGAGAGAGAGAGAGAGAGAGAGAGAAGTGTGTGTGTGTGTGTGTGTGTGTGTGTGTGTGTGAGAGAGAGAGAGAGAGAATTTTGAATTTTAACAATCCTTTTATTACAAAAATCACAAAAACAAGTCACATACTTTTCAATCTAATAAAAAAGTCTTACATCAACACTTCTGAGATAACCAGTTCATTATCAACTAATGAACACAGCACATCATCACAGCACCACTCAATTTCAAAAATATTCAATGTACTCATTAGTTTATAAAAATTAAACTCAATTACAAGTCGTGATTTTACCATTTTTTAAAAAGCTGTTATAAGTTCTTGGTCTCCTTTCTGTTCAATTTTATTTCTCCTAGTTATATAAATGGCTAATTTTGCGATACCAACAATAAAATTAAGCAATTGACATTTTTATTTTTTCTTAATGGTATACATACAACCAAGAATAAAATCCTGCTTCGTAAAACATACCTCAAAAGATTCAAAAAGAAGCTCTAGAAGACTAAACAAAAACGGAAGTCTGTTACAAAACATAAAACAATGAAACACAGTCTCCCTTTCATTGCAAAAAGGACCATTCTCACTAACATTTGGGTTCAACATTGCCACAAAAGAATGAACTGCTATTGCCCCATGGAGTATCCTCCATTGAAGATCTCCAACTCTTTTAGGTAACGGAGGTTTGTACAGAATCCTCCACACTGGTTTTGTTTTTTCAGTGATCTCTAATATGTCTCTCCATACAGTATCACTTCTATTTAACCATTTAATATTCGGCACTTTCACAATACTTCTGTACAATGCTTTCCCTTTAACTTCAAAGAAATCAATTTGCACATCAATTTCCTTCTTCAACAAGGGATTAATGTCATTAAATGAAGAAAGATCAGGTACAATACTTATATCTGGGGAAAAATCTTCACAATCTGGAACTATGCATTTCTTACTGTACTCATCAAGTAAAAATCTTTCTTGTACATTCAAAGCCCCCTGCAGTTTATCTAAAAAACGTTTAATGTATCGTGCAGACTTTACCTTTAAAAAGGCTGAAACTGCTTTTACATCATTAAAATCAGGACCTGCCTTATTTATAATGCGTTTCAACTGTAGAGATCCACTTCTGTACAACAAACCCTTAAGACCTGGCATTTCGTCACCAGATACATCAAAACGTGCTCCGCACACAATGGGCTCTTCGAGTAACCAGTACAGGGACATTAATGGTTCCATCCATTGAGGCTTAAACAGACTCCATATTTTAAAGAGACTTCGATAGAAAGCAGGAACTCCACTAAAATCAAATTTTTTAGAGTCCATTAAAAACAAAACATTGTCCAGGCCAAGTCCACTTATTCTTCGCAAAATACATTGAGCCACTGGTCTCCATACCAGTCTTTCAGATCCTAGAATAAACTTCTGCAAAAACTGAAGACGATAAGCAGCACATCTACTTGACAAATGCACTAGACCGTGGCCTCCATCTTCTTTAGCCAGAAACAAAACGCTTTGAGGGATCCAATGCAAATTGTCCCAAAAAAAGTTCACTGTTTCTGTTTGAATTTTTGCTAAGAGACCAACCGGAGGATCAACACATGCCAGTCTATGCCACAGGGAAGAAGCCGCAAGATTGTTGATAATGAGTGTGCGTCCTTTAAAAGACAGCTGAGGAAGCAACCATTTCCATTTTTTCAAACGTCCAGTTACTTTGTCTGCCATTCCTTCCCAGTTCTTCTGCATGAAGGCTTCATTGCCTAAGAAAACACCAAGATACTTCAACCCATCTTTTTTCCATAATAAGCCTCCTGGTAGAATGGGATTTCCTCCTTCCCATTTTCCAATCAATAAAGCATCACTTTTCCCCCAATTTACAACTGCTGATGAAATATCCTTAAAATCATTAACAATCTGTCGTAACATTTCAACATCATCACCATCATTTATAAAAGCAATTACGTCATCAGCATATGCAGATAAACGGAAAGCATTGTTACACTGTGGCAATGTTAAACCCTTTAACTTATTTCTTAACATGGACAACAGTGGTTCTATAGCCAGCACATATAACAGCCCAGACATGGCACAACCTTGTCGAACCCCTCTCTGTACATTAAAGGCAGCACACAAACTACCATTCATTTTAATCACACTCTCAATATCACAATACATTGTTTTAATCATATCAATAAAATGTGAATTAAAACCAAAAGCTTGTAAAGTATGCCACAAATAAAGGTGTTCTACCCGATCAAATGCCTTCTCTTGGTCTAGAGAAATAAGGCCAATATTTATACCAAACAACTTTGAAACTTCTAAAACATCTCTAATTAAAGTGATATTATCAAAAATCGATCTATTTGGTACACAATATGTTTGATCGTAGTGTATCACCTTCCCTATTACTTTACTCAATCTTGTAGCTAATGTTTTAGATAGGATTTTATACTCTGAACTAGGGGTGTCGCAATATACCGGTGTTGACGATAATCATGATTTTCAAAGCATGAAATATCGACATCGTGTTAATTTAGAGTGTGACAATATACCGGTATTGGCGATAACCACAATGTTTAAAATGATTAGGACTCTTATGATAACATGACACGTAAATACTCCAGCGCCAGTACCTGGTTGACCTCTCAGGTGGCAGTATTGCACCCGCTGACACCTGTCAAATAAGAAGACGACGCAGCGCTCGTCCGCGCCCGCGCAGCTACAGTGGAACACTCTGTCCACACCCGAAAAAAGTAAGCTCGCCAGTATTAAGAACAGAGTTCTTCGGCTTCAAAGAAAACAGCACCTTAAAGGTGGTCGCACACCGGACGAGAAGCGCAGCGCCACGTCTTTAAAATTCGAACACATTCTCTATGAGTGTAGGCTACACACACCGGCGGCTGCGACGCCCAGCAACGGCTCAGGACCATGTTCAAAATCCTGCCGCGACACAGAGCGTCATTTACATCGTTTTATATTAAATTTACATTATATTTGTCTCAAATCATCGTAAATGATTTCACCCTGTGCTGCAATATACATTTAATTTTACATTAATTTACAGAAATCAGCTGCTTGAATGAAAATGGCTGATGTTATCGGATTTTCAGGTGATATTCTCAATTCATTCAGTTAACGGACGCTCTGAGGTAAAGTGTTCAGATCACAGACTCAGCAACTATTATTTAATTGTACAGTGCAATCATAACATAGAACAGACATTATCTCAATTCCATAATGTCCTTAAACAATGATATTGCTGGCCATAAACTGACACGCGCGTGCGTGTGCGATACCTCGAGTTGTCATAGACGCGACGCAGCTATTATTTTACTAGTCATGGAATGGGAAACGTGACATTAACTGTTAACAGGGGGTTTCTGTGTTCATATATTAATAAAGGGTGATTATTAAAATTAAGAACCCCGTTTTCTTTACTCATCTTATTTTTGTATTTGTATTTGCACTTGATTTTTTTAATTCAAATCTGCTATCTGCATGACTTTATTGGCGCCGGTGCAACAATAGGTTTAAGAGCTTTTCAGTTCTTCAGGAAACCTTCAGACAGTGTTTTGCTTCAGTTTGAAACCAGATAAACTTCACATGCTTGTCTTCCTTCACAAGAATGTGCCATAGATTGAGTACGCAAGAAGTAAAAAATGCATGTGCCTTGTCTATCAGTATCCTTATGTTTGATAACTACCCGAAAAAGATTCTATAGATATCGCGATATATCGATATCGTGAATTCTTTTGGCCACAATAACCGTGGTGTGAAAAATCTAACATCGTGACAGCCCTACTCTGAACACAGGAGAGAAACAGGCCTCCAATTTTTTATATTTTGAAGATCACCTTTTTTGGGCAATAAAGTAATAACTGCCCTTCTGCAACTAAAGGGAAGAACCCCATTAGTAAGGTTTTCATCAAACACTACTAAGAGATCTTCTCTTAAAATGGGCCAAAAAGTTTTATAAAATTCAATGGGTAACCCATCAATCCCGGGAGATTTCCCATTCTCCATGCCCATCATTGCTGTATAAAGTTCTTGCTCTGTCAGAGGTAGTTGCAAACTTTCATTGCTCTCTTCATCAAGTTTTGGCAGACCTTCAAAAAAACTACTAATAGTCATCTTTTCATTTATCAGATCAGCTGTATATAATTTTTTATAAAACTGTACAGCAACTTCCCTTATCTCAGAAGTCTTAGTTAATTCCTGTCCTGTATCAGAGACCAAGGAATGAATTATTCTGCTTTGACAATTTTTTTTCTCCATACTGAAGAAAAATTTGGAAGGTGCATCCATTTGTGTAATATTCTGGAAACGTGAGCGAACCAGCGCTCCCTGTGCCTTAATGTCCAACAGGTTTGCCAATAAAGTTTTCTTCGATGTCAGAGCTTCAATGTGTTCTTTTTTGCCTGTAGATGCAGACAAACTGTACAAATCAACTATCTCAGCCTCTAAAGTATTCAATGATCGAGTTATTTGTCTTGTAACATTAAGAGTGTATTGCTGGCAGAAGTTTTTAATTTGTATTTTCCCGCAATCCCACCACTGTTGTAAAGAGCTATATAAATACTTTTGTTGTTTAAAAACATCCCAGAAAAAAGTAAAGGAATCTTTAAAATGGTTATCATCAAGCAAAGACGTATTAAAATGCCAATAGGCACTGCTTGACTTCACACAACTTACTAATACAGAACAAAGAACCGCACTGTGATCTGAAAATCCTACAGGATTAATTTGACAAGATTTAAAAATATTGAACTGGTGCAATGAATTATCTTTACAATGAACCCATGTGTATTGCCTTAATTTTTTATGCATTTTTCTCCATATATCACAGAGATCAAAAGTTTGAACAAGTTGCTTAATAACTCTTTGAGATGCAACATGCGGTTCTAAATGATTTCGGTCTACTTTATCATTCTCGGTACAGTTAAAATCTCCCCCCTAAAACTAAGAAATCATCTGTATTTAGGCTTTTCAAAGTAGTGTTGACTAGATTTAAGAACAAAACTCTTTCCACTCCACTATTAGGAGCATAGATATTTAAAAAAAAAAAAATTTTTTTCAAATTTAACAATAACTTTTAAAAAGCGACCTTTTTCAATTTCAACAGATTCAAAAGATACTGGAGTCATATTTTTAGAAAATAAAATTGCAACACCTCCACTTACAGAGGATTTGTGACTAAGAAAAAGTTGACCTCCCCACACTCTTTTCCAGTCCACCTCATTTCTTTGATCACTATGCGTTGACATCAACAGACTTCTGATTTATATATTCATACAACATCATCCTTTTACGAACATCTCTAGCTCCATTTAAATTGAGAGTTCCAAATTTTAGCTGACTCATAGTTTTATTTAGGTTCAACAAGAAACTCAAATGGGAAAAGACAGAGATTATGCATATGGTAAAAAAAAAAACAAGCTTAGGGATTTAAACCATGGCATTCTTATCATCTCTAGGATTTTGTTTTTTTAACTTGTTTACAAATTTCCGTAAACGATACACTTCAAGATCTACGAAAGCCCCTTCTTTTATCAAATATCTGGTGTCCTTCACAAACTGTGCACTATTAGGAAAATAATCCTCAATTTGCACGCCTTTTAACCCTTTCGTTTCCTGAAGAAAAACACGAATGTCTTCAGCTTTGTACAAAACATTTACTGCTTCATTTTGAGAACAAGCAGAAAACTCTGAACACACAGAAACACAAGAGTCAGAATCATCATCGTCAGAAGCTATGATTTCATCTTCAGCAACGTCATTTATTTTGATTTGTTTACTGGTTTTATCGTTTCGACTCTTTCTTCTTTTAATTGGAGTTTTGAAAGTTGATTCAACTTCCATATCCAATCCACAGTCATTCAATCTCAGATCTTCCTTTACAATTTCTCTGTCTTGTTCTACAAGCACAGAAGATAATGTACTCAACCCCACAGCACTATCTGCTGCCGCGGACTCCACCACAACACCTCCATCATCAACAACAGTAGAACACGACGCCCGCGCCTCCGCGCTGTTCACTCCCTCGAGCGGCTCGATCGGTCTAATCGCGGGATTCACCGCTGCACTAGTTTCGGACGCGCTAGATTCATCAACAGCGCTCCCCGCTTTACCTGCATCAACCTGCTCTGTGTTCGTGTTCATTTTATCAGGGCAATTACGACTAAGATGTCCGATTTTCGAACAACCAAAACATTTCATCGTCGTATCGGATGATGCGAAGACAGCATAATCAAAGCCTTCAATTTTAAATTTAAAAACCAGGTCAAGTTCATCCTCGCCATTCTTCAGAATCATAAACACCTGTCTCCTAAAAGACACGAGATGTTTCACTAAAGGCGATTTACATCCAAGCGGAATTTTTTTGATAGGAGAAACTATCTTTCCATATCGTGACAATTCCTGCACAATCATCTCATCTTTCACAAACGGAGGGACGTTTGAAATCATTATTTTCTTGGCGGGAGTGCTCAGAGGAAACACCGGCGTGAGTGAACCTTTGATTACAACACCATTTTGCACTATTTCATTCGCCTTCTCAATAGTGCTAAAGAAAAGCACAAACGCATTATTCATTCGCGAAGCGGACACAATGTTTTCATGACCCACAACGTCTCCTACAGCCAAACAAACATCTTCCACTTTAGCGTTTGAATCAATTTTTACTCCATGCCGCCGAGTTAAATTTTCAAAAGCCATTGTGTTTGGAGTCGCCATGCTTCCAGCAAAAATGCTGGAAGCAGACTATCCTCACAAAAACCAAGAAAAACACAAACAAAACACAAATAAAAATACAAAACACTTACAGGAAAAAAAGTAAAAAGTTTGGAAAAAAGCACTCTCACCGGCCACAGTCGGCAACCACTCACATCCACACTCACCACGCTCCGCCCACTCACTCCCAGCATGCAGAGAGAGAGAGAGAGAGAGAGAGTGTGTGTGAGAGAGAGAGAGAGTGTGTGTGTGTGTGTGTGTGTGTGTGTGTGTGTGTGTGTGTGTGTGTGTGTGTGTGTGTGTGTGTGTGTGAGTGAGAGAGAGAAAGAGAGAGAGTGTGTGTGTGTGTGTGTGTGTGTGTGTGTGTGTGTGTGTGTGTGTGTGTGTGTGAGTGAGAGAGAGAAAGAGAGAGAGAGTGTGTGTGTGTGTGTGTGTGTGTGTGTGTGTGTGTGTGAGAGAGAGAGAAAGAGAGAGAGAGAGACAGTGTGTGTGTGTGTGTGTGTGTGTGTGTGTGTGTGTGTGTGTGTGTGTGTGTGTGTGAGTGAGAGAGAGAAAGAGAGAGAGAGTGTGTGTGTGTGTGTGTGTGTGTGTGTGTGTGTGTGTGTGTGTGTGTGTGTGTGTGAGAGAGAGAGAAAGAGAGAGAGAGAGAGACAGTGTGTGTGTGTGTGTGTGTGTGTGTGTGTGTGTGTGTGTGTGTGTGTGTGTGTGTGTGTGTGTGTGTGTGAGAGAGAGAGAGAGAAAGAGAGAGTGTGTGTGTGTGTGAGAGAGAGAGAGAGAGAGAGAGAGACAGAGATAAGTGTGTGTTTACTGATTCACTGTGTGTTTTGTAGTGTGGATCATGGAGGAGAGATCAGGATTACAGCAGGACCACGAAAAT